>NW_026852123.1:0-600000 GCF_026571515.1 Ruditapes philippinarum
TTTTTCACTGGAATGAATGATTGATGCAAAGTATTTTGCAGTTTTTATTGTTCTTTATGCAACGTACATATTCCACCAAGTGCACGAAATATTGGACAATCCTCATCACATGTGCCGGCATGACGGACGGACGTCTGCCTGACCGGTTGTCATCGTTTACCGACTCTCGCCCCTCTACTAAGCGTTTGTGTCATTTAAAAACCGGCCTTCGTGACACTGAACTGGTCCCGCTTGCCCTTTTAAGTTCTTTGTAGGTATCTGTTGGTGTTTTACCAATACTTGCGTAAAATTTAGTGATCGTCCGTATTTCCAGACGTTTAGCGACTGACATTTTCAAATAATGACAGTATTGACGACCACAAGGAAATGTTTCTTTATGACCGTTATAATAAAGCAAATGACGTCATATTTTCTAGAGACGTCAGAAATATGTTCACACACTATTCCCGAATTTTGACGTTTATATGTAGTGTTTAAAGGATACTTTGATGCATTTAAGTAATGCACTAACCCAATTTCTTGTCGTGCGCCGTTATTACGTTACCAAAGATAACTGTATGACGATTCGTTTTCACGACATGCCGGTTTCACAGCTTTTTCTTTTGTTTTCTTTTTTGAGATAGATTTCCCCTTCAAGAGATATATAATTCATGTTTTTCTATCAATAACTCTTACTGCAATAACTGCAGTGGACAGCCCTCGTATAACTACTAAAAACCGTTCAATAGGAAAATAAATTTAATTTTCAAAACGAATAACAGAGTTAAGTTTCAAGAGTTGGTACAGATAAACACATTGAAATTAATAAATACATTGATTCTTTTAATTTTTCAAAATATTTCATGAACATTCTTTCAAAATAAAGGTTGATAAATGTAGGAATGCTAGACATGAATACATTATTGTATATGATTTATATACAATGTACATCAACATCATAATAATTATAATTATGGAAGCACGAGTATACCAGACCGAGCCTGCAACATTTTTGAATTTTGTCGTTTTGAACGTTCTTAAGGGATTCCGTTTCTATATTAGTGCCACAAAAGTATTAATTGTGCCTTGTAGAGGCCCCGTAAAAAGTTACCCCGTACATATAATCAAAGATGTTATATTTTTGATCCTTGAAGATTGTTCAGCACTAAATTATTACTGTGTATACATGTTATGTGGTATTTTAGTTCCATCTATTTGACCTTGTTCAAGTTTGGTGGTTCCAGTATTCCTACTTAAGTACTGTATAATCACTCTAAGGATATGTTGCCTGCTTTTTAAATTTTTCTTTTGACGTCTTATCTATGATATGCAGGCTTCATAGCCTGAAATCCCCATTCGAAAATCCATTTTATTTAGTCCGCCCATTATTTCCTCGTTAAGGGCACACGTATTTTTTTTAATTCGGGACCATATGCCAGCTTTCATGGAATGGCACTAACGTTCCATGATAACCGCCGTATGAACACAGACATGTATAGTTATATACATATAATATATTCAGTTGTTATTTTAATGAAATCACTTGATTAAAGAAATTCGCAAAAGTGATAACTCACGATGTTATGGCAAGTTGACTTAAGGATGGCATTTATATGAATTATTATAAGTATCATTGATAATGCTTACTTATTAAAACCTGTCAGAACCTACAAGCATTGAAGTATTCTGTCTAAAATCCCGAACGATTCTTATGGTTTGCATTATGTATAGTCATATAAACGGGTAATTAATGCTCCTTCAGCGGAATAATGCAGGTGATATCTTATATAAAGTGCTAGTTAGTCGTATTTTTAAGTAATAATTTATTTTTCATTATACTTCAATTTGCGTTATAGCCACTCATGCCATGATCGGATAAACAGCTGTAAATAAGGTTTAATAATAAAATGTGGAAAAGGAGAATAATAACTAATGGCATAACGAACTGAAGTATTTTCATATTTTGTTTGGTGTGGTAACAAGAAAGCACTTGATACAGAAAACTGAAACACATCACACCCTTAAGTACAAATATTCAACACATGTATCCGAATAACTTAGAATAACCGTTTTTTTGGCTCAGATTTCATGATTCGTTAAGATCTATCTTAAACTGTCTTTAAAAAGATGTATTCACGAATCCAATGAAATACTTTTTTCAAAACAAAAAGCCTGTTTCTTTATTTGAATAGAGTTATTAAAAGATTTAAAAGATAATATTTATATTTATACTATAACAAGACAAGTATAATGTGATGATAAATATTTTAGAAAATTCAGGGCGCATATGTTCCCTAAAGAGAATATTGAAATCAAAAGATTAAACTAAATAGATGGAGGTTTTGTTTAGGTTTTAAGCGTGTTCATCAGATTCAATGAAAAGACCAGCATCACTTCAGTCCCGTGACAGAAGCGTAATAAATATTCAATTTTCAACAATGTGTTTGATTACGAAACAATTTATTCAATTATAATTGTCTTGAAATAGTATGAATGTAAAATAGTTTAAATTTTTTAAATCTTGTTATAACTCTATTCAAATAAATAATAAAATGTAAAGTATTGGACAGGTTCTTTTGCTTGCTTTTTAATAGAATAACTTTTGTTGAATTCTTGAATGAATTATTGAATACATTTGTTGTAAAGACAGTCTAGGATAAATCTCAACGAATCATGAAATCTGAGCCAATGCGATTTTCTTGACCTTTTGTATCATTTACATTGGCTTGGAATTTTAAAAAGACATTAAAGTAAAAAAAGTGGATATCGACTGAATCATGGTTGAAGATGATCAAATAAGATATTGTTCAATAAATAATTAAAAAAATTTGGGCCATTTCATGAGAGATAATATACTAATCATCTCGAATAATTTGCTATTAGAATAAGAAAATTAGACATTAATCAGGAATGTTGCGTCAATAATTTGACTGTAACATTTCCACAAACTGACACAATATATAAATTACAGATTGTACAGAATACAGAACATGTCACTTATATCAACATTTAATTTAGTGTTTTTTAGATCAGAAGACATCGACATTGATCAATTGTTATTTCAAAAGTAACAAAATATTTATGTTTGATGGCGCGAAGAAGAGCTTTTGCAAAAGGACTTATTTTTTATTATACCTGTTGCATTTGCTATAATTGATAGGCTTCCGAGAATGTAGGATGATAAACTTATTTGCAATAAAACAAATTGTTGACAGGAGTAATTAGTATTATACATGACCACACGCAAACCCGGTAGAAAATATGTATGGGTGTTGTTAAAATGTTTGAAACACATGAACCGATAACGTATATCTTTATATAGGTATAATATATAGTTATTCATCATTTAAATGTTAATATAAACTCATGAAAAACTTTATCAACATTTTTTTAAGAAAATATTTTTATAAAGAAATTCAAAAGATACATTTCTATTGCTCTATTTAATATTTGAATACATATGGAAATATGCTGATCAATGGCCAATCCACTTTTATTTTTATTGATTTGTGAAGTGACAATTTTATGAAATCCCCTTCTGTGTTTGTAAGAGCGTTTGTGAACACTTATGAACAATGAAAGTTGACAAAATTACTTAAAGTTTTGAAGTCATTTGAAAAGTTCTTCATTCGTAATTGTGAGTTGATCCGTTTGTTATTTGTTTTTGTTTTCAAAACGTAGTAATCTTCTTATTAGGTATTTTTAGATTGGTGAACTCGCAAAGGCTTTAAACAATGAAACATTTAATAATTTATTTATCATTATAATCAAATTAAAGCAATGCCTTTACTTAATACTTGCCTGTGTTTTACAAAATTTATGTGTTACATTCATACAGATTTATTGATCACTATTATAATCGTGTATTCCAGTTGTTTGATCAGTTAGATAATTTTATAAATCAATTAAAATACGTATTGTCATCGGCGACTATTGTAAAATTGTAAAACATTATTCAACACATTTATGTATAGCTGCTGAAAAATATATTGTTTGAATTTTAAGAAAATATACATCAAAGGAAACTGAACGAAAGAAATGTGTTTGTATATTACCGTAAAAGCGAAAGGTGCATTTGTAATTATCACTTACTGGTTAAACCTTACAATGATCTATGTTTAAACAAAGACATTCGATATGACATATGTCACGACTTCTTCAATAATCGACTAAAAGATTAAAGAGTTAATAACTTTTCAAAAAAAAATTGTTTACCAATAATTCAATGTATATATGTCTATTTACACACATTTACTCATGTTGAGTAAATGCAAACATTGTTGTAATACAAATTATTTCAAGTAAACTCCAGGTATGATATTTGAAAAAAAGAAGAGTTATTTAAACAGTTTATGAAATACGAATTAATATAGCACAAAACATCATCAAAAATGTTTACTATGATAATCTGTAAAGAAATGATCTTGCAGTACATTTTTCTGAAGCACTGTTTTTTAAATCGAAATAAATCAATGGTGATTGAATGATGTTTCAAACAAATAACGTTGACCGCATAATTAACTTTACCTTGGTATGTAACAGATGTTGATTGCAGAAAAAATGTATGTAAATATTTACATTGATGTGTCTTTTGCAAGCAAACGAATTCGTTTGAACTATAAATCAATCGAATATGTTTTGTATTTTGTAAGACAAGCATAAGTCAAGACCTCTAGAACTATATGCTTCAATAAATCAATTTAATCTCAGTTAAAACTCGCATTGCTTCCTGTATTTGGTAATTTATCTCAATTATTCGAGAACGTTCAGACATTTCTATCATAGTCTTGACAGTTTCAAATGTTGTTTTTGCAAACTTTGCAAACAAATTATTCCGGATTTATCAGTGACATAGAATCCCTTGAGAATATATTAAGAAAAAAAGTTTGATATTAGCATTGGCATTTTAAAGATATATACAAACTGAATGCCAATGCTGATGGAATCAATCAATGAATATTTCTAAATTTCACATATATCAAAACGATTTCAAAACAGATGCAAATAGTGTATTATAATTAAAGTCTATTATATTGAACAGTTTTAATTTTGTCTATATGTTTATATGAAAACTCTCGAAAACGTCCTTAAAAAGTTCTCAAGAGAAAGAAACATGCGAAATGGCTGGCATAAACAGAGCAGTATTGCATTATGCAAAATGGTGTAAGGGTTTTATGTTTAAAAATAAACACAAAATAAATTGCAGTTGAACATTGTCTGATGTTTAACATATTTAATCCAATTCTTTTCATTCTAACTAAAGTATTGCCATTTAAAACAGTTTGAATTTAGTGTGTATTTATCATGTTTCAAGCATTTATTGCACTAAAAAAGAGAAAAACGGAATCCCTAAAGAAAGTTCAAAACGACAGAATAGAAAATGTTGCAGGCTCGGTTTGATTTAGCCTTTTGATAGACGGTACTGGAAAGTGCAAGTTTTTGATCACGCCCACTAACACCGGTTTAAGCAGAATCCAACAATTGGTGAAATTTAGAATTTTAAAACATCCTCAGATGTGTTCATACGGCGGTTATCATGGGACGTAAGTGACATTATACGAAAATCGAATTTCGCAATCGAGCTTAAATAAATATGTTTAACCAACGAAAATCGGAGAATGATCTCCAATTTCAAAAAGTGTTAACCGAGAAAACAATGGGTGGACTAAATAAAATGGATTTTTGGTTATGAAGCCTACATATCACAAGTAAGACGTCAAAAGACAAATGTAAAAAGTAGGCAAGATATCCTTTAAGTTAGAGTGAGTGCACAGTACTCAAGTAGGAATACTGGAACCACCAAACTTGAAAAAGTCAAATTTATGGAACTAAAATATACCACATAAAATGTGTACACAACAAAAATGTCGCGCTGAACGATCTTCAAGGATCGATAATAATCATCCTGAGGCTGATAATATGTACGGGGCGACTTTTTACGGCCTCCACACGGCACAAATAACACTGATGTGGCACTAATATAGAAACAAACGAAATCCCTAACGAACGTTTAAAACGACAAAATTGAAAATGTTGAAGACTCGGTTAGGTAACATCTTGCTACCATAATAATTATTTTGTTTCACATGTAATGTAGTAATATATATTAAATTATATACAATTACGTATTGATATCTAGCATTTCAATCTTTTATCTACCTTTATTTTGAAAGAATGTTTATAAAATATTTTGAAAAAGTAAAAGAAACAAAGTATTTACTAATTTCAATGTGTTTATCTGTACCAACATTTGAAACTGAACTTGGTCATTCATTTTTGAAAAATAAATTATACCTATTGAACGGTTTTTAATGAATGTAGTTATATTTTCAATGCATCAGATAATGGCATACATTCAAACCGACTATTTAAGGGTTTTCTTCACTGAAAACTGAACTTGGTCATTCATTTTGAAAAATGAATTATAGTTCTTGAACGGTTTTTCAAGCATGTAGTTATATTTTCCATGCATCAGATAATGGCATACATTCAAACCGACAATTTAAGGGGTTTTCTTCACTTGATATAGTTTTGGGAAGACTAAATGACAGAAATGAACAATCGCCGTTTACAAAGCAAAATATAGATCCACCAAAAATGCAGGAAAAAACATTTAACATTAAGAGGCAAAGTTGAAGTTTCTCTGCTAAATCTTGAAAGTTCTAACGCAACAATTGCTGATGTTTTAAATAATATTTTTATATCTATTATAATTATTATTTAACTTTAATATTACCATTTGAATACAGCTAAAACGTAGTGTTTTTGCCTTTGAAAGAAAAAATGTTTTGATGTACAATATAAAGATTATTATGAACGAATTTCTTTGAGGTCTGGTTTCAAGCATTAAAACATTATGCATTTTACATGCAGTTCTCCTGACGTATATGTTGCATATTTGTACTTTAAGGATTGATGTGTTATTTTTTCAAGTGCCTCTTCGTACTTATGTTACCACATTAAAATAATTATGTAAATGCTTTACTTAGTTACGCAATTAGTTTTTTATTCTCCCTTTTAAACTTTATTATTAATATACTTGTATTGCAGCTGTAAAAGATTATAAATAAGGTCTTACAACGTTTATTGAAGTATTAAATGTAATATAAAATACAATTATATAAAATATACGATTTATGAGCACTTTATAAAACATATCACCTGCTGATGTTTTTCCTATTAGCATCCGTTTATGAGCATTCATTATCAGTTCATATGGCTGTACTTAGTGAGAATCCAAAAGGATTCTTCTAGAGCTAATATATGTTTAACTTAGTACATTTTGGCATTTTTCAATTATATAAGTTTGCATTATATAGAATAAATAAATTGATAAATTGACACAATATCCTTACAGTGAACCAAACGTTATCACAACCGGACCATACAAATTAAAGAACTTGTTTTCTTTGTAGTATTATTTTAATCACATAAGAATATTGAAAGAAACATTAAATTATTGAGTCAAACACTTAAATATTATTATAATATAATTAGTATCTTTTTACATTTCTTGGTTAATATAGTTCTATTAAATTAAGTATTTTGTATCATTTCCATTTATATTGTAAGAGTAAATAGGTACAAAATATTCCAACGTATTTAATACAGTTGTGAATACTAGCCCCTATAGCCGACCTAGGTAGCTCATTTTGAAATTTCACTATATTACTTGTTGAATGGGTTTTATTGCACTTAGAAACATTTTGTGTCAGGTAATTTTGTATTTCAATTGTATTAATAATCGGGGTTTTTACACAACTATTTTCTTCACTTATTCTTGACTATTACCTAAGTGACAAGTTTCGATCTTAATGCTTCAAGTACGTTCTAGCGATCTTAATGTTTTATATAACATGCCCCTTGAAAGAAACATATACTTGAAAAGTAATCAATCACAAAAAGCAACTTTCTTCTATGAAATACCTACCTGTAAATACTGATTCTTGTATCTAATTTATGTAATGATTGTAATCTGAAATAAGACAGTTCTAGTTCATAATGTAATGGTATGTCTTTGATTTAAGACAGATGTTTAGATCGTTATGTTAAAACTACTTTTCTAAACTCTTTATTAATATGTTGGCGTTAATATAATGAGGAATACTGATAAAAGGTCCGATGGTATTCATATTTACGGAAGACAATCTTATATATCGTCATGGATTAGTGCTTGTCTTTTTACTGCTTTAACTCAATCCTTTACATTTCTTATCCCACCACCTTTTGAATTTGTGACCGATTGAACTATGCATTTAGTTTTTTAGTGTTGTCATGTTCAAAGTGTATGGTATGACACTCTCCGTCCATCTGATATAACTTTCAAAAAAGGATTTTAGTGATCGCGTTAATAATTTGCATGATAGTACGTTATTGCAGAAATCAGCGTATTATCGTTAGAGCTATGCCCCTTTTTAAACATTGAAGTAAAATTATTGGTTTCAGTAGAATGACTTTTGAAGAATTTAAATGATTATGTTTATACTTGACATGTACGTATGTTATATCAAAACACAGGTTATGATCGATTATCATTGCAATTAACTCATTTTTGGAAGGGTACATATTTTCAGCAAATTTTACGAAAAAATTGGTTTAAGTACACATGTACTGTATTTGGCATGCAGGTATGTAATATCAAAGCACATGTCAATGTTCGGTCAATGTTAATTAATTGGCAATCTGCTAATCGCAACCTTGATTTAATTGATCACAATAAATTCAAGTCAAAATGTTCATTTATATTCTTCTACATGTATGACTCGTTACCTAGAATAAATAATACCATACATTTGTCTTAAACATTTGATAGAAAGCCATGATACAAGAATTGTTCTTCCTTTCTTTCAGGCATACTTCTATCCAAGAAAACGTCATATTAATTTGTTTTCGGGCGTATATTGCCTCAGCCTCAGCGTACCTGTTGTTTCTTATGAATACGACAAACATAAATCAGGACCTCTAGACCTATTTGTGCAAAAACATTTTGTATCTTATTTAAATTGGTACTGCTTCCTGTGGTAAGTAATATATCTCACTTATTTCAGAAACCTCAGACATTTCTATAATAGTCTTGACAGTTTCAAAATTATCTTCACAAGCTTTTGCAGACATGTTCATTCGATTTCATCAGTGACATTGTTGATTAACCAAACTGAATCCTCTGGCTGAGCATAGTGATCAAATAAATAAATATTTCTAAAATATTGTTTGAAAACCTTACAACATATTACAAATATAATACAAATGGTTCGTTACGTTTATATGCCAAAACATTCCATATACATGTATCGAAAATATAATATGGAGGCCTCATATTTAAATCACACATTTTATGTGAGCGATAAATTTCCGGTTTATGTTATTATCTGAACATCAAATAAATCTTTGATAATCTTTTTTAATTCTAGCAATTACTGATCCTGGATATGTGACAAGATATAATTTAGATAAGAACGTAATTTTGTTATGCTTTAATGCAGCAATTCGTTACTGTCAAAAACTTAAATGATATCTGTCAAAGCTTTTAAAGTAAAATGAAATAACCTTCAATTTGGTTGTGTCACTGAAATGTTAAAAAGAATGTTTCTTCTGAAATCTTTTTTTAATTGAGTTCCTGTTGAACTCTCTTTTGTACTTTTGTATGTTCATAAATTATATATTAAGTACCTTCGATTAGATACCTGTAATGTATATGTTATAAAAAATATTGATACTTAGTGTTTTGGTGAAATAGGTGTTTTGTTTTTCAAGGGCTTCTTTGAGCATAAAAGTTAACAAATCAAACGAAATATGGAACTGGTTTACAAGTGGTGTAATAAATTGCACAATAATTATTCACCCTTTCAACATTTATTATCTAACACTTACTTTACAGCTGTTGCGAATCATGAATAAGTGCCCATCAAGTAAATTGAAGTATAAGTGAAATATAACATTATACTTATATAAAAAAAAGATTGACTAGCACTTTATATAAGATATCACCTGCAGATTTCCTGTTTCAATCCGCTGATGAGCATTAATTTCCTGTTTATATGACTCTACATTATGCATATTCATCTTGATAATTTTAGATATTTTCATTTCAGTTTTGAAAAATTATTTTTTTTCCTTAAAACTTTTAAACCTTACAGACAAGTTATATCAGGTATCTCAATGATGAAGTATTCTTCGGGAAATTTATCGGGGATGTTTGTGCATCTTATTAAGATATTTCGAAAGCAAGCACAAAGGTCAAATACAGCTTGTTGAAATATCGCAATGCTCTAGTATTGTTTTATCCTCAAATAATATTCATGTTTTAAAGCATATTTCATCTTTAATTTTCTTTTGCTGTGTATGTTATCTTAATAAATGTGAATTATATTATTATCTAAAAAAAGTATTTTTTCCTTTTATTTATAAGTAAAGAAATACATATTATTCATGTGTAAAATTGTTTAAATCTACAATTCTTACAGTATTCCGGTTTTTTAACACTCGAAAGGTTCTTCAGATTCGTATTAAGTCGCATTATATCAGCGGATTAAAACCGGGAATGGGCATGTGATAATTATATGAAGTACTCGTAATTCGTATTTTTTATAAAATGATATATCATATTTAATTAATACTTAAATTAATGTTGTAGGTATTTATTCACGATCCCTAACAACTGAAAACAAAGTATAATATTAATGACAAAATTTAAAATGGAGATTAATAACTTATTGCTTACTAGACAATTTTTATATATGGAGTCAAAACTTTTGTACAGGAGGAACTCGGAAGACAAACCTAACACATCAAACTTTTAAGTACGAATTTCAATATAGAGCAACTTAAGAGAATTATCTAATGGTTTACAATCACTCCTGTTAAGAATAAAACAGAACAAAGAAATTGTCTAAAGGCCTCAACAGACGGTAGGATTTTAAAGTACAACACCAATTAAAACTAAGATGTACAGGCAAATCTTAATGTGTGAAGGCTACTATTTCTTGAATTCGGAAACCTTAAGTCTAGATGTAAGGGATAGGACATGTTCTATTTTGAAAATCTTGTGACAGATTTCTACAGACCTCCCACAATGACAAGTGACAATATTACCAAATTATCTCCTGATAATGGGTGTAATGAATGAAAAACCAGAAACAATTAGGGCTAAAAGATAAACATAGTAGTAAGATAGTGTAAAAATGATGTTGAAAAACTCTTCAGGAGACCCAAATTTGTGTTATGTTTGAATCCCAAATTATGCCGAAAATGATTATGTCACGGCATTGACCTGTTCTGCAATAAGGGGAGGGGGGTAGTTTGAAGGCGGCCGGATAGCTTAGTCAGTAGAGCCGCAGTACGGTATTCCGAGGGTCCCAGGTTTGAGTCTCGGTCAGGCTTCACATTAAAAGAAATTTGTTTTTTTAAATGGAGGTGTTTCAATCATTACTCATGGCGAAAAAAAGTATTAAGTGAGTAAAATATATAAAGGATCAATTGGGAGGGGTCCTTTTTAGGGAAACCTCAGATGATTCCTACAGTGTAGAATTACCGTCTGAATGCAAGTGCTGTCTGTATTGCTTTGAAAATTGTACATTTTATCTCTAATTAGTGTTGTACAACTAAATCCTTCCGTCTGTTGAGGCCTTAAGCATGATCTTTATATTGTAATCTTGACTAAAATTTTGTTTTTTAAATCTCCGGTACACATTAACCAAATACTAAAAAATTACTCACACAAAATATATCTTATACTTTGTTGAAGCAATGGAATTAATTCATTAACAAATATCAAATATATATCAAAGGATGTCCCAAGACGACAATTGTTACTCTTTTATTGTTGTTTGTTATTTCAATGTAACTGAACTTGGTTTGTAAAGGTACATAACTTAATCGTAACTCTTGAATGCATTATTGTTTTGTTTATACAAGTGATGTCGCGTGTTGCATTCTGTACTTACAGTGCATTTTATAGTTTTTATATTATTAGTCTTCATCCAACTTCTGATGCATTTACCCGTTTACCAGTTGTATTTTTGTAATAAATTTGATCAGTTTTACTACTTAGATGAAATTTCCAGTTTGATACTTGTGAGCAAGAACTCATTAAGCCCAGAAGACAAACAAACATATACATCACTATTTTCATATATTTAAAATAAAAAGTATTCAACAAGAACACAATGTGAATTATACAAAAATCTTCAGAAATACATGCTGTTCAGTATTTTGATAATTTGAATCAAGTGATATTATAAATCAAGATAGCATAACATTTTGAAAGTAACAAATTGCCGTATTAAAGCAAAATTACTTTCTTATCTAAATTAGATCATGTACCATCTCTAGGATGCATTTCTGTCGAATTGGAAAACATTTCACATCAAGGAAGGAACGGAGGAATAAATTCGGAATAACTTTTACTTAATGCAAACAACAATACAAAATGGATATATTGGGCCTTGATATAAAGTCTAAGCAAAACATAAAACAGTGTTTATTGAGAAATATGTACACAAATTGTATTAATGAATTAATTAAAAATGGTAAAATTTGGAATTTCAAATGATATTATATCGTAAAAGAAAAAGTCTGTATCGACTTTTGGTGAGAACAATAATATAACATATCAAATTGTTTGGCTTTGATACAAACGACTGTTACGGCCAACCAACGATTACATTAAGCAGCACATTTTGCTCAAAACAAAACAACGGTACATTTGATTTATGGAATCTGCTTAAGCACAGATTAAGCCGTGACATAAATAAGATATGGTATTTTATATTGACACGTAAGTATTTAATCAGGAGATAGTTGCTTTTTTCATGACTGATAATATTTCAAACGTATGTATTATTTTAAATGTATGCATTATCATTTGTATTAAATAATCTAGGGATATTGAAACATACAACACATCTAGTTATAAAACATAATATGAATCACTACATTTTTACTTACAATTGTAGCAAAAGAAACATAATTTATGTTGGTTCGGTTTGATTGAGCTTATTCAATACCAGCTACATGATTTGGTTTTACATCTAATTAAGCATCAAAATGTTTTCAAATCCTCTGAAAAGGACATGACTTCCATGAGCTATTGCAGCTCTCAGTCCAATTCCATTCTGCTTCAAATTTTAAATAATTTATTATCAAACATGTGTAAATGTTTAAGCTAAATCCTTTGAAAAAGCGACCCTCCCCCCCCTTTACCCCGTTTATACCAAAACATAACTTAATTAAAACAAATAACAGACCAAACAACTCATCCCAATCATTTTGAAAAAAAGTAGGTATTTCATTCGAAAAATTCGATACGTATTTTTTTTTTTTTTTTTTTTTTTTTTTTTTTTTTTTTTTTTTTTGCTTTTTTTAAACGATTTCATTGCTTGCGAAAAATACACTGATGCAAACATAAACATTTCTTAATTGTATAAATATTTTATTTTGCATTCAACATCGCTTCGTATCTCGGTAAAGTTAATTATGCCTTCAGAGTTATTTATTTTAACCCTTTTCAATCATCAGTGATTTGTCAGAATCTTGAACATCTCAAAAATTATATACTGTCCCAGAGAAATTTACTACGGTATAATTTGTTACAGGATATTTCAATTAAGCGTAACCTAGTTCTTGGCATTTCTGGTTTAAACAGCATTTTTGCATTTATCGATTTTGTTTTGTCAGTTAATATTTCCAGAAAAAAAGTTTTTTTTTACAAATATATAGTTAAAAGCTTGCGGTTTTCGCTGTAAACTTAGTTGATCACATTTAATGTTACAACATATGAATGCATATTCTTTTTCTGAATTCTAAGTATTATACCGGGTAAGAAGTCATCAGTCACTTTTTGTTTATGCACTATTAAGTTTGTATTTGCGCGTAAGCGACGTGTTACCATGAAGTAACAATATAATAATATGCATATTTTTTTTTGAATGAACTACTATGAAATTATGAAAATGTAGAACAATTTATCATATTCATTTTATAATGAAAAATATATTATCAATAAGAAAATACTTGTAGTTTATTTGGTTATAACGTTAAAACATTATTAAAGATTTTTACATTTACCAATCTTAATATGCAATCATAATAAAATATATCTTGAAATATTTCAGCAATTTTAGACAACGAAGGTTTTCGGGTAGATTTTTTTAAGGGGGTGTTTGTTTGTTTTGTTGGGTTTTTTGTTTGTTTGTTGTTGTTGTTTTTGTTCCTGCTTTTTTGTTCTTTGTTGCTGTTCTTTGTTGTTGTTGTTGTTTTGTTGTTTTTTTTTTGTAACTGAGAAACCATTTTATCCCGGCAAATGCTTACTAACACGGCTTATATTATTTCGTTCTTACATGTTCGGAAAAATCGTAGATGCGCAAGATGTTGGAAAAGTCAGATATGTTTATGTTTGGTAGAATAGAAAATGGATGGAACGATTAACGTGATCAAAAAATGTGAAAATATGACAATGTATGATATTACGGTATACTTATTTAAGATGTAGCACTTTTTCATAATCTCTCATTTACAGACTCAATCAAACCGAGTCTGCACTTTTCATTCAATTTTGCTGTTTTAATGCTTCCAGGGGAACACGTATGTCCAGAAATTTGTAAGAGTATGTCTCCGTAAACCCCCCGAACATGATCGCAGATGGCATGTATATACGGACAAGTGAATAAACATGAATATTTCGCCAGAAAAAGTCAAAGTGGCGCGATACCCTTTTAACAGGGGAGAGTCGAAATATGTTTATAGGATTAATAAGGTTATAAACTACAACTTCTGTCATCCTGCTATGCATAACTTATAATAACGTTTGAGACGGCCATAATTTCTTATGTTCAGCAAACAATCTTTTGAGTATTAGTACTTTGAAAACTAAACAAGGAAATAGTCTCAAAGCCATCAAACAAGTAAAATATATGGCACAAAGCAGAATTATAATTGATAAAAGTTAATAAATATTTAAGATAGACTTGATTTTAATACCGGCTATATAACACAGGCGTTTTTCCAAAGTGGAATCATATCATTTATACGACTTGAAGCCTTATGTTTTAAAAAATAACCAGATACAAGTTCAATTGGTTATCTTCTTTTGGAGAGAAAATAATGTTTCCCAAAATTGACTTAAACACTAAGATATTTGCATATGAACATTGACTTACAAATGGCAGAGTGACAATCACTTTGTACATAGTAGAAAACGGTTTTTAGTAAAAGATAGAAACATCGTCTGCCTACAGTGCAAGATGGGTTATAAATTCATTTATTTGAGATTTTTGCAAAAATACATAAAACGTGTGATTTGTTTTTATAGTCCATGTTAGTAGTATAAGGAATTCTTTCTAACAGTTTATCATGAGAGGAGCACATCACGGGGTGAATGCAATCGACAGTGCAAATGAAGATAAACATAGATAGAGTTATTAAAAGACTTGGGTTTTTGGAAAACCAATGTCAAAAAATCAAAAAATGAAATATTCACAACACGTCACTTTAAAATACAGTTAAGTCCCTCCCTTTGTAATTACTCTTCAGGCGCCATCAATTATAAATGGTTTCTTAATTTCGCAACTTCAATTGATCAATCTATATTTAGTATGATTTGTAATCTATATATTCTGTCAATTTTGGGAAGTGTTACCGTCACATTATTGATGCAACTTTCCTGATTTTTTTCTAATTTTGTGAGCTTTATTGTATAAAAAATGCAAATTATTTGAGATGATTATAATCTTATCTTCCAAATACTTGTCAAAAAGTTTCAAATGATTTATTTATTTATTTTTAGTTTTTATTTAATTTATCCCCCCTTCCCCGGGTCTCATGTCCCCTTCCCCTGTGCCTTTTGACTTTATGGGCCTAATATTCAATCATTTATTTGTTTTCTTTTAGTTCCTTATCAGTTACTAATTATTTATTCTTATGTAGTGGTTTGCCTGCCCGTGCTCTGCCTTATGCCCTGTCCTATTTTTGTTTGGGGTCCTCCTGGGCTCCTTGCCACTGACGCTTGTTACTGGGTCGGGTGGGAGCTGCGTTCATTGAACGCCGCCTTTCCTTGTCGATCTTGTTTATCATATTTTACATTTTATAAAGTATTCACGGGGAAATCAATTAAAATTCTTAGTTAATATATGACTGATGGTTGATAGGATGATAAAGATTGCCATCATTTGCATTTAGATAACATTGATTTAAAAAACAAATAAAGCGCAAACAAACTTGCTTGTATTTTCAAAGTTCAATATTTTTCAGCCGATAAACTCGATGTTAAAGTTACTATCATAAATGTAACATATTATTATTTAGTGTACAATATAAAGCTTTTTTATTCGTTTATTACTCCTCATGATAAAATTGTAAGAGACTAAACAAATATAAGATCTTATTACTTCTCCTTATGATTAAGTAATCTTTTCAAAAAGGGACAAAAGTCAGGTTATTAATGTGTTATGTATAAGACAGGCTGTGTCGAGGTTTTAAATCACTTGAATTAAGTGGAAAAGTTCGGTAGGGCAAATTTATCTATTCCCATTAGGTTATTACAAGTTGTTAAATCTTGTTTAACTCAGAAACGCAATAAAAAAAAGATATTCGTTTAATTGAAACAGAAACATACATTCTACCTACATTTTTTAATGGAAAAATGTGAAAATAAGATATTTGATTCACTTTTTCTGTGTATCTCAAACAAGTATAGACCTTATATAATGCACAAACACTTTAAGGAAGAGTATGAAGAAATTAATGTCAAGATAACGTATTATATCCTTTTATTTTATTGGTATACTTTTATGATGTATAAATTTAATATATGATCAATACATTTATAAATTAGGCTAGCGATGTAAAAACGTTTGCAATAATGCCTTGATAATATGTAATCAATCTGACATATATTCTTTAAAGAAAAAGATAAAGCTATTGATCAATAACATTCTTACATTTTTCTTATAAATCAATCAGATATAAGCACGAGTATGTAGGCATGTAAGCAGGTAATCATACTTGTGAAAATGGCGCAGCATTAAATATCTTTGCACTCGAATTACAGTTTGCAATTTCAAATATACTTTCCTCAGAGATAAAAATCTTAGCTCTGACATTTACCATTATGAACCAAGAAAAGGTTAACACATTTTCAATTTTAAATGTTTAAACAAATTCTTGTAATAATCATAATGTAGATCATCAGGTTCGTATTGTCTATATTTATGATTGTTCAAAGAATTTGCATATCTTTCATCTAAAGGAATGCATTCTTACAACATTATTTTGGTCGTTCTTAAAAGAATAAAATATTTTGGTATATTAGCTAATTTTATCAAAACAGAATATTGTTAAACAATTAATTTAGAAAAAAAAAATAAGATGTTAAAACTGAAACAAAAGTTTTTTTGAAAATCTTAACAATAACCAACGGACGGCGCAAACAAAGTTAAGTAATTCAGTATAAAAAGCCGATAAGGAAACTACTTTTTTACATGTATGCTTATAATTTACATACATTCTAATACAAATTTCCTTTTAAATGTTATGCTTTATAAAATATGATAAACAAGATCAACAAGGAAAGGTGGCGTTCAATGAACGCAACCCCCACATGACCCAGCAACAAGAACCAATGGCAAGGAGCCCAGGCGGACCCCAAACATAAAAAGGACAGGGCAAAGACAGGTTAATCATTAAATGATAAATAATTTGTAACTGATTAGGAATTCAAAGAAAATAATAATAGTAGACCCACAAAGGGGAAGGAGACCGGGGGAAGGGGGGGGGGGGTAATCAAAGAAATAAAAACTAGAGGCAATGGGGAAGATACTTACCGTAGACGAGAAAACAACAAGGGATGAAATATAAAGATGAAATATGCTGTACGAAAGTACATGAAGATCATTTCGGTAGGAAAGTCCGATTTTTCTGAAAACTTGTTTTCGACCTTTGGTATGCTTTGAGAATATCATTTAAATGAACACCAATATACCCGATATATTTCCCTAAGGATACTACATAATTGACATATCTGAAATAACTTGTCTGTTAAGATTGTAGAATTCATCATTCGTATTTGTCATAACTGAAATGAACCTGTCTGCAAAATCCAGAGATATAAATACTGAAAGCAACTAAATAGACGTATTTATACTTGTATTACTCATAAGCAAAATGTTAACAAAACGACACTTCATTCATTCTGTTTAGTTTAAAATGTTTATTTTAAACAGGTACACACATTTTCGATTTACAAATAAAACTTGAAGATACATGAAATGCATGAAAAAAAGGATCCGAAGGAACCGAAAACTGATGTTTATGTAGGCATTATCCTAGTATCTATTTGCTAACAATTGTAGCGTGTATATGTCTGTACATGGAATTCATTTATTCTAAGTCCAAAAATTTAATTATAATTAAAATGTTAAAAACATTTAAGTTGTATATGATTTTTAGAGATGCGTTCATTGAATGCCATCCTTCCTAGTTGATCTTTGTTTTCATATTTTAATAATGAGCCCTCCTTCGCCAGAATTGTCTCTCCTGACTTTTGGTGCCAAATTTGGTGCGGTTGTTTTGCGTTACGTGAACGTTTCTGTCCCTTGTTGCTTTTTATTATATTTTTAAATAAATCCAGAATAAGCCCTGTTTATTTACAAACTTGGAAACTTGGAAACGGTAAGAGACAGAAGGCATAGTTACTCTAAAGGTGAGAAGACAAGACATAACGATGAAATGGTATAAAATGCGATTGAAAACGAAATGCTGAACCATGGCAGTATTTGACCGTCATTGATCGATGTAAGTGACAGTTTTATGTTAAAAAGCGTACATCATCATAAAGAAAACAATGTCACGAAGTGTTAAGAAAAGTTATTATACATGTAATATATAGGTTTAAACATCTTGCTTAAATCAAAAATGAAAAGAAAACAGGATTAGCAAGAAAAAACGGCGTCATGAGCGCAACCAAAACATGATCCAGCAACACAGGTCTACCGGCATGGACCCCAGCTGGACATCAAAGTTAAAATATCACATTATTGACAAGAACTAACTGGTTTTCGATTCAAGCTGTACCATGAATTAAATCGCCAATAATATTAAAAAATATATGCATATCGACAAATTAAAATCAGATTAATATACATGGTTTTTATAAGCAAACCAATACTGTAACGGTACTTTACTTGGCGATGAACATTTATGTTTTTGCGAGAAACAAATTGAAATATTGAAATAAAATTACTTCGATTACTTCGTGTAATTTTAAGTGACATGTGGCATTATGCTGATTTCTTCACCGTCACTGTTAGCGTTATAAGCAACATGCACAAATATCTGAAGATTGACTATTATTATTTTTATTTATCCAATTACACATCTTCTATCCTAAATAGTACATTATTGTAAGTGCTTAATAGTTGTCAACACTGAATGTTTCTGATAAAATACAAAAACTGCCTTACATAATTATGAGACTACCCCCACTTTCTTTATCCATAAATTTTAAAGGGCATTGGGCATTTATAGACAGTTTCGTGAGTCGCATGGGATATTGATGACCCATAAAAAATAAATTATGAAATTGAGATCAATCAAGGCAAAATGCAAAATTACTGCTCATACTAAGTTTACACTTGCATGAGCACAATGCCATTGTTATTAAAGGAGCCAGTAAATCATGAAATATAATGACTATAGTACATTGAAGTTTTAATTGCTGGAGATGTCATAGAGAAGAACGATTTATTTTCATAGTGTATTATTTTTCTTTTGATCACTGTTAGATGTACGACTATAGCTTATCCTATTTATCATCATAAATATTAATAACCTTTTTAAACTACTAATATGTCACAGCATTTAAAAGACTAATTTAGTACAAACCAATAGAGCTGTATGCATAGGCTATAACTTTGAAACGCCACAAGGCAAATGACATGCAGAACTAGTTTATTGACAAATGGCATACAGAAATAGTTGATTTAACTGCTGCGTTTTGTTTTTCGAAAAAGAAGATAATAGATCACTACTGAATAAACAGCAATAACTTACCGTAGTAATGAATAATGACTTTTCTGTCGTAATTTAGATAAATGTGGTGAATATATATAGCAGATGGAGTTTCTTTTTAAAAATAGTCTTTATGGTTCATAGTTTCTCCCTATTTTAGTGTCACATTATAAAATTATAGACTTTCATTATACAATCCAAAACATAATGAAGTAAATTTACCTGAACTTGACAAGTGACAGGTATTTGTTTTACATTTTAACAATGCTTTATACCGTAAATATGTTATACACTCAATAGAACGTTATTTACTGATTCTAGTGAAAGCATGCCATTGTTTAAATTGATAATTCTATTCAAAAATTTGAATTGATAGTTTCACTGAACTTTTGTTCTTATAAAATTTACAAAACCCGGGTATTTTTTAGATGTATTCCTTTAAAAGGCATTTTAAAATATTTAAATGAAAGGGAAAACGCCGTTTTGTGTAAATTTTAAATAAAAAAAGAAGATTTTTTTGTTTGGGAAAATTGGTTTTTGTATTCCCCAGTGCAAAGGCATGAAAATAGTACTCTATTACTCCTGGGAGCAATCACTTATAATTGTTTAAAGTTATTTATTGGCAAATGAAAGTACATTGTACTTAAAATAATAAAATTCTATAGAATAAATAATTGACTTACCAGGAGTTTGAAAACCCTACGATAAACAATACAATAGAGCAGGAGCATAATATTTTCATGTAGGTTTATTTCAACGGATAAAATTTCTTTTTACGTTTCTATATTGTTTTGCATTTTGCCTCGAGTTTCGAACGTTCAATGAGCACAATCGTCATAATACGCTTTCTTTGATTATTGTTCAGCTTCGCATCGTTCTCAATTATTCCAATTATTCAAATGATTCATTGGTTGCTTACCCATTAAAATAAGATTAGTATTTACTTATAGATACTTATATTCTTATCATTCGGTAAAATGCTTTAAAAGCAAACATTTATCAAAACAATGAATATTCTTACTAAATATACGTAATTTGAATAACAGTATGCACAAACTATGTTTTGGAAGCTGCATTTCTGATTACTGGTAAATTTAATTTGGTCCTTTCTTTACGAATTGCCGGTTTTATTTAATGGCACTATGTATACATAATTTATATAGTTACATATAGTTAAAACATAACATATCCTCTCTTTACGTTTTCAAAAGATAAAAAGATATTAAAACTAGACTGAATGGGAATTATCATTATTTTTAAATATCAAATTTTAAGCAACATATATCTTTTAACAAACTACAAACCCATCAAATTTAAATTAGTCTTAGTTTTAAGATGATTTAAACATATTTTATTGCCAAATAAAAGACATAAACATACATGTAAAGAGTCACAATACAATGACATGACAGATTTGGCAAAAGGGTTGACCAACAAGTTCCCTCAACAGGTCTTCCTTGAAATAACGATATGCTTATCCACCAAAATTAATTTAGTTTTTATTTATTTTTATTTAATATAATAGTGTTATTCCATGAAAATTAGATGTGTAACGTTGATAAACATGTTCACTAATCAATAGAAAAGATTATAAACGTTTGTTTGTATAAGCATGAAAGTAAAATCAATAAAAAAATCAGCATGTTGAGAATTCGTGCATTTAACTGTTTAGCAATTATCATCAATTGTGTTTTATCAAGTTAATAATGTCATTTTTACCGAATATAAATACATGTGTGTATATTCAAGGGAGGGGCTTGATGTAATAGCCGACATGAATAAGCTTAAATTTGTATTTATAGAGAAAAATATGTTTTTGTAAACTTATTGTACATGTACTTTCTAAAAAAGAAATCAAGCCAACGTTCGTCTGCTTATTGTTATGCATCCCCGGTTGAATCGATATTTGCTTTGATCATAATACGTGTACTTTTCATTATTCATCATCGGCGTGGCACGGTCCATAGAGGACTCACAACTTAAAATGAAAATGTTATTTACTTTGTTGAAGATGAATATTTTACTGAAATTGTAATGAAAACGTCATGCGTAATCATACGTGAACAAAACAAAGTTTATTTGCAAAGTCTAAATCAGCATTACAAGGGCGGTAGTACTTCAAATTGGTTTTCATAAAAAAAACGAAAACAGAACATTCCTATCACATAAATTATGTTGTTTAGTTATGAAGGATAAAATATCTTATTTAAGAAAACTATGGTATGGAAATTAATACATGTATAAGGCAGTTTGTATGTAAATATTGGGACAATATGAGTGTACTGGTAATGGTACGCAATCCTTCCAAATTTACAGTATTACGGGAAGTACTGAAGAACCAAAATAAAGTACTGGTATTTGTACTAATACTGCAACTTGGCAAATACTAATTGAAAATAATTGAACAACACGTATTACAACATCATACGTCATAGAGTATTTTTGTTTTCTTCCCGAGTTGCCATGCTTCCTGGAAGTTGAAGGTTTTTGTTGTTGTTTTATATACAACCTCACAACGGAAGTTGTAAAAAGAGAAATACTGCTTTGAGACTGTCTATCAGTCTGGCCGCGTTATGTGCGCTTCTTCTCTTAAACTACTTAACCGATTTTAATGAAACTTGACAGGAATAATTGTCATGATATCTTCTTGAGCATTTGTAAGCACCTTCAAGGTTATGTGTTTTAATTTTGCTGAAATTGGCTATTAGTGGCTGTAACTTTATCATCATGGGTGTAATGTATTTATACTTTGATATAACAACTGTTTTAATATACCTTGTAGCAGGCGAACTTTAAAGACCTTTAAGTTCAAATATTGAATTTTCCTAAATTGGCCATAACTTTATGTATTGAAAAGTTTAATTTATACTTGAAACAAAACAACACTAAACATAAAACTATTATGTTGAGGAACTAAAGTATGACCTAGACTCTTTTAATAATCTTGGCCTTAAATGTTAAATAATTGAATTTTACTGAATTTGGCCATTATTTTGTAATTAACTGACTGACTGATTTGATTGATACTTGGATAAATCAACACTTAGCATGAAACTGTAAGGTTGAGCAACACAAGTTTCAGCTTAACGTTTAAATGATCTTGACCTGTAAGCTTTATTGTTGGAGGAAGACTTTGGTTGCCCTTCAGTGCATTTGTTCATGCACGAATGGGCACCTGAGTAGAACAACCGACGTTCCGTAAGGTAACTGGATAGCTTTTTTGCATGAAAGAATCCAAAGTCCCTGTCGAACCCGTAGCGGTGAGGGGCAAGTGGTTTGAAAGCACTTGGTCATGGACGCCACGTGTGTTAAGAAGTATTCAAAAGAGCAATAAATACGAATAAAGTGCAGTGGGTGTCATGCTAAATATATAACCATCTGAAAAACAAAAGTGCATTATCGTCGACATATTATAATTTAAGTACCTTATATAAAAGTGTTATCTATGCTCAGGGGGCTCAACATTTAACAACTGCCTTAGTAAATCATCACTCATTCACACATTAATTGTTGCCTGTTAATTGTATCGCATCGGTAACAAATGTTTTTAACATATAAGCATTTTGATGTATTTATTGTCGGAATCATACACTGTAACTTATTATTTCCTTATTAGGAAATAATTGGAAGTTGTGTTTTTGGCGGCAATAGTGCACGAAAGTTTTGTAATTAGTAAAGCAGGCATTCGAAGTCTATTTGTCAAACCGTCTAGATGTGAAATTTTCGAAAAATAATTAATATTGAAATATTTTCGACTATATTATACAGATAGTTTTGTATATGTTTCTTACTATTGTTTTCTTGTTCAGGGTTATTTACAGCCCGGGGCAAGGTATAAATGTGTCTGAAAAAGAGAAAAAAAATAATGTATGGACTATTAAAAGAACGATTAGGCATTTAATTCTGGTTTGATTCATTGTATAGTATTATTCTGTTTGCATGTATGTATATGAAATGAGTTTACTTCAGGGAGAAATGCACGGAATGCCGTTAGGGCAATCGCCTATGAATGTGTTGATCTTAAACGCGATAGTCGAAAGTACGATGATGAAAACGCGAAATCACGAAACTGCGATGGTGAAAACGCGAAAGCACGATGATGAAAACGCGAAAGTACGATGATGAAAATGCGACAGTAAGATACTATGATGATGAAAACGCGATAAACTATCGTGTTTTCACCATCGTACAGTCGCGTTTTCACCATCGTAGTTTCGTGATTTCACGTTTTCATCATCGTACTGTCGAGTATCGCGTTTCAGAACAAACCATTCATAGGCGATGGCCCTAACGGCATTCCGATATCCCGTTAGGGCCATCGCGATAGTGCGATGATAAAAAACGCGATAGTACGATGATGAAAACGCGATAGTACGATGAAGAAACACGACAGTAAGATGGTGGAAACGCAATAGTACGATGATACAATCACGACAGTACGATGATGAAAACGCGAAATCACGAAACTACGATGGGGAAAACGCGACAGTACGATGATGAAAATGCGATAGTACGATGATAAAACGCGAAAGTACGATGATGAAAACACGACAGTACGATGGTGAAAATGCGATAGTACGATGATGAAAACACGACAGTACGATGATGAAAACGTGTTAGTACGATGGTGAAAACACGATAGTACGATGATAAAACACGACAGTACGATGATGAAAACGCGAAATCACGAAACTACAATAGTGAAACCGAGACAGTACGATGGTGAAAACACGATAGTTTATCGCGTTTTCATCATCGTAGTATCGTACTGTCGCGTTTTCATCATCGTACTTTCGTGTTTTCATCATCGTGCTTCCGGGTTTTCACCGTCGTAGTTTCGTGATTTCGCGTTTTCACCATCGTACTATCGACTATCGCGTTTCAGATCAACACAATCATAGGCGATGGCCCTAACGGCATTCCGTAGAAATGACATGTGCCTTTTTCGCATTTATAATTTTCAAAATTTGTTTCCTTTTTTATTATTTTTTAAACTTTTAGACCGTTTAATTTGGGTTTATGTCAGGTAGGTTCGAAGGAGCTGCTTGTCTTGTGCATTGATTCATCCTTCAACAATACCTCCCCTCCAAAGACTATCCCTCTCGCAGCACCTTGACTTTCAATTGTTTTTTCAAGAACGTCCTTTTTTGCAATTTTTACGATATTTTTACATAAATGTCTGTAATCTTCAAAAATTATGAAAAACTCACCTTGTTTATCGTGTCACACGTCTTAGATGAGTGATCACAACGAGGAACGGAAGTTGCTCACAACCGATGGACATTTTTCACTCGTTGTTAGTTAAACGGGCGTGATATTGGAACGTCATTTTTCATTTCTTTTGCGCGCAATATTTGGCATATTTTAACAGATGAATTTATTTAGAAAATTTATTACTGTAAGTCATGTGGAAGCCTATTGGATTTTTTGTTATAACAAAAAATGATATATAGCTTTATATCCAGAATTTACTGTTGATCGGTTAGTGGAGACGGCTAACAAATACTCCCTCTAGCCTCTTTAAACTCTGTTTTATGCTGTATATTACTTCAGAGGTGTATTATTAATAATGTAAATGATTTATGCTCGTTTGAATGTAACAAATACAAGCATTAAGTACTTTTTCTTTTAAGTAAGCTATATCAATTCCATTTGAAACTTACAACAAACAGCGTAGTTTTTTCTAATGGGAGGGTAACAATTCATTTAAAAAGGCTATTATTCGCTGAATTGAATGCATTCACATGGAAACCCTGCAAAACAATGACATACAGAGGCAATCGCTCTATGCTTATTTTTATTTTGAAACGGAATATCATTTTGCAAAAAACACTTCTTTTTAAAGGCTCAAACAAAGAACATGTCAATCTAAATATCACCCTTTTTCCAGACAGTTCATATTTGAACATTTTATTGATGACCGATTTTCTCCAGATTAAAAAAATTGACAAGTCTATTTAAATTGTCTATTTAAGATATTCAGCGTGATAAATGTAAATAGCAGATATGTTTTATTTGACAAATTGTTTCTTTAACACATGATAATTTTGTCCATTATTTTAAGTGTTAACGGTGAAAGATTGATTTATGAGACTGAGTATTTATTAAATCTTACAATTCTTGTGCCATGCAACATACGTTGCTTTGTGTGATTTTAATTTAATTTATAGAATTTTTCTTGAAGAAACATCGCTGTATTTTTTCATGAAGTGAAAACACGTGTCAGAATTTCCACGCGGTTTAAAGTGCCCTTTAGTGTCTTATCTGCGATATGCAAACTTCATAACCTCTGAACCCCTTTTAGAAATGCTATTATAATTAGTTCCGCCATGAGCACACAAGCATTCCCTTCTATGTTTACCATACGCCGCTTTTATGGCATTGCATGTGCGTGTCGCATTTTAGGTTTATAATAACGTTAAGGTTTATTATACCCCCGAAACGAAGTTTTGTGGTATATAGGGGTCACTCGGTGGTCGGTCGGTCGGTTAGTCGGTCGGTCCAGCCGTTCGTTGCATTTTCATTGTCCGGAGCATAACTTGAGGACTAATGGTTGAAATTCAATACAACTTCATACAATAGTCAAGCACATTGAGAGGAAGTGCAGTGCACAAGAACCATAACTCCATCTTGACCAATTACAGAATTATTGCCCTTTGTTACTTTTCCTTGTCAGGAGCATAACTTGAAAACTACCAGTTGGAATTCAAAGCAACTTCATTCAATGGTCAAGCACAATAAGGGAAAGTGCATTGCACAAGAACGATACCTCTATCTAAAGTAATTAAAGAGTTATTGACATTTGTTACTTTTCCATTGCTTTTTTTTTGTCCGGAGCATAACTTAAAGACTAATGGTTGGAATTCAATACAACTTTATACAATGATCAAGAGCATTGATAGGAAGTGCAGTGCACAAGAACCATAACTCCATCTTAACTAATTACAGAGTCATTACCCTTTGATACTTTTCCTTGTCCGGAGCATAACTTGAAAACTACTTGTTGGAATTCAATACAACTTCATACAATCGTCAAGCACATTAAGAGGAAGTGCAGTGCATAAGAAGATTAACATCATTTTGACAAATTACAGAGTTATTGCTTTTGATACATTTCCTTGTCCGGAGCATAACTTACAAAGTACTAGATGTATTCCAAAACAACTTCATACAATGTTCAAGCACAAAAAGTGGAAGTGCAGTGCACAAGAACCATGACTCCGTCTAGAGTAATTAAAGAGTTATTGCCCTTTGATACTTGGAATTCAATACAATTTCATACAATAGTCAAGTATATTGAGAGAAAGCGCAGTGCACAGAAACCATAACCCTTTCTTGATTCATTTAAGAGTTATTGCCCTTTGTTATTTTTTATTGTCTAGTGCATAACTTGAAAATTAATGGTTGAAATTCAAAGAAACTGACAAAGGTCAAGGGCAGTGAGATGGAGAGCAGTGCACAAGAACCATAACTCCATCTTCAGTATTGTCCTTTGTTCCTTTTCCTTCTCGGGTGCATAACTTAAAAACTAATGTTTAGAATTCAATGGAACTTCATTCAATGGTCAAGCGCAGTGAGAGGAAGTGCAGTGCTCAAGAAGCGTAACTCTTTTTGGACTTATTACAGAGTAATTCCAATGGTCAACCATATTGAAAGGAAATGCAACATAAAAGAACCACAACTGTCTTTAATTGCCTACAACCATAACTCTATTTCAGTTCTTTTGCAAGGTATTCTGTTACTAGTAACTTACTCATTTCCGGAGCAGTCTTGCGGGGTATTAATCACATTTAGTGATAGTTCTTGTTTAGGTTTATTTTCTCCATTTCATAATAACGGTCTCAATATTATTGCTTAGTGATGCAATATCTTATCATTCACACCTGTAATAATGTTGAACATACGTATGCAATTAGCATGATTTTACGATAACGCCTTATAATCTCATCTGTGGATGTTTCTTAATTCATAATTTTACCATTTTATGATAATCGCCGTATGAACACATCTGCGGAAGGTTCTTTACTTAAAAGTTTACTATTTGCATGACTGTTTAAATAATGAATTCCGTTTAGCCGGCGGTAGGAATAGTCCAGTCATTCTAGCTCAAAATAGAGCCAAACCTCAAACAAATTGCAACAGAAAATATTTTGAGTGTTTTGAAACCCCAGACCTATATTGTATAACATATCAAAAGTCTAGAAAAATCTAAATTGGAGAATGTTTTCAAAAATTGAGATCAAATATATGGGTATCATTGTATTTATTTTTTTAATTTGAACTCAATGTAATACACACATACAATTTTCCAATCAGTTTTATATATAATATGCATAAAAATATAGCTTAATCTATCCATATAGTAACATAAAGTAATCAAAAAGTTGTTTTTGTTTAAAGAAACTACTTTTACCTTTCTAAAATTTATTAATTAACTTAAGTGGGTGGGGTAATATTATATTTTTACATTGCTGTTGATTAACAATTTATTGAAAGCTCTATGTTATATGATATTAAACAGAAAATACATATTGGTTTACGTACATGTGAAAACTGTCAAATTTCAACGTTTTATGAATTTAATTTACATTCCATCAATATTTAATGCATATATTGAAATATCTATATTAACATTGTACAGCTAGTGGGTGGGGTAATTTTATACAAAATAGAGAAACATTAAGGAAATCTATATTATCTATGATAATAATATTGAGTTTTATATTAACTTGAATACTTTCAAGCACATCTGTTGTGTTTTTTCAGAGTCATTACATAACATCATGACAAAATTGGGTCAAGAGAGGTGACATTGACCTTTTGGAAGGTCAATTTCAAATATTTCATACATTTGAGCATAAAATGTAAAAAAAAAATATTTGCAAATTTTAATTTGTAAAAAAGCTTCGCTAAGCATAAGCACAAGAATGTAATGACTTTTACAAAGCGTCACTCGCTTCTGTAATTTCTGGTCGACCAATCTTTCACTTTTTATCACTAGATGGTAGCACCTGAAATTCTTCTTGTATATCTTTTCCAGTTCTGAAATTAGAGGAGCATAAACATGTTTGATGGTAAAGAGCATCTGTGAACCTGTTCTATCCTTGCTCTCACTGTATCAGACAAACAGTCATTCCTCTGTATACATATATTCAAAACAGTAGGTTCTGGTGTCCTTACTGGCGAAACATCACACTTCCTTGTTTTACCCTTACTTATTAAAGATTGACCACTATATAAACAATATTTTTTGTATGAAAACTTATCAGTCATTGATCTCAATAGTGGCATCAGTGTTTTCTTTTTCTGTCTTAGTGTCTCTTTTAGTGTAATGTTGGTTAAAGTACATCTTTCTACACTCAATGTGAATATATTATTCCGATTCAACTTTTAAACTGTCATTTTATTTCTCACTGGCAGCATTTATTCCCTTGCATTCCTTTTCGTTGCCTTTAACTGTCTTTGTATGATCATTAAACAGCCGTTAACAAATCCGACAGGAGTTCCTCTTGAAAAAAAAAACAATAACTGATATTGTAAGACTTATAAAATCTGTTTTTTACATTATATGGAGGTTGATCCAGAATTACCCAAAATTTGTTTATAATTCTGATAACTTTTTATGTTTTCTTCATTAAATTTATAAATGCGCAAAGATCGATGTTTCTTCTATTTAATTGCCAAATATTATTGATTATAAACATCCAGTACCGTCTCAGGCCTTAAAAAACCCTGGATACGCCACAGCAGCGCAACTCAAAGAACACGACGTTCATTGAAATTTATAATACACCAATTAAAGTGCCCGACACAAAAAGGGATCATGTCCAATATTTGCCGAAGGTTTATGTAAAGCCGGCTAAAATTTCACGTCGTTTGGACATTGTAGTATAATAATTGTGTAATCATTTGTAATTGCAACGTTTATTTATGTAAAAACGTCTTCATTAAGGCGTCGGAAAACGGCACTTTCATAAACATTTGTCAACTGTTTAGACAGCCTACCATAGAAACATCTAATATGATATAAGAAATTCGACACAAGTATTTTGTTAGTCATACATACAAAACTTTTTGAGGGGTAAAGAAGTTTTTTTTACCAGACTGTTGGAGTAATTTTAAAGAGAAATACATATCGTTTGCGGCATAGAAGAATACGCGTGAAGTTAACGTTCTCCGTCGCTGTGGCAATTGAAAAATACAAATATGCTGTCATATGCGGCCTTGCACAATTTTAATGCGATTTAAAAAATGAATTCTAATTGACGATTATGTGCTGTTTTTCATACTTTATTTGTTTTCTTTTACATGCACTTTTTATCTAATTAAATAAAATTAATCATATATTCTATGCCTTCAACTTTAAGATGATCATGTGTATGAATCACAGCAATTAAAGCAACTAGCAGTTCAATAGTCATGGGTTTAGGTTGTTAGTACACTTACAGCGAATGGCATCGGGAGGATTCCCTATATGTAAGAACAATAGAACATCAACCTTTTTTACATAATGTGACAAATCCTATGTTTGCTTATATGGTAGGCATACTGTGTTTAATTATCATATTCTTGTTTCCTTGTAAAGAGGATATATTACGCAGTAATAAAGTGTTTGTTATATGAACTTTGAAGAAATATTATTGAATTTATTGTTTAAATTACGGTTATTGGTAGCTGATTACGTATTGTTTCAGTTATCCCAGAACAGTACGTGTTATTATAAGATGTATTTTTCCTAAAAGGCTTTCCTTTAAATGTTTTAGGTGTATTTATTTGATCAAAGTTGCTGATATGACACACTTTTCTTGCATATCAGACTGGCCGTTAGTATTACCCATGCCGGAAATTTCATCAGGCATAGGGGGTGCCAGATGAGTCGCGTGCTGTACAATGTCACGCTTAAGCTCCAGTCACATTAGAGCTTACGACCAGTGAAGACCAGTTCACGATCACCAGTGACCTCTGGTCGCGGACAATCTTTAAAACGTCTTACGACGGTCATCGGTGATCTTTGACAGTCGCAGGCTATCTTATTTAGGTCCCACGACCAATTTCAGTCGTATAGAGGTTTTTGGGCTTGCACAAATACCTCTTTGCGATCAAACAGGTCGCTAGTGATCTTATAAGGTCTTAGGCTGTCGCACGATGGTCGTTCAGAAGTGCGACAATCTTACGATAGTCTTTACAAATTGCCACTAGTCACTGATAATCTTGACTAGTCTTTAGTAATCGTGTGATGGTCGTACGTAGGTGATCGCATGACAGGTCACGGGTAGTCGTAAGTAATCCCACACAATCTTGAGACCATCGTACGTTTGCTTATGACCTGTCGTGCGATTGTCAATGATGACTAGTCTTACGATAGTCGCAGAAGGAAATTTATACGTGCAAAAAAGGTTTTGGTCGCAGACAATCGCTGATGATCGTCAGTTTTACAAGTCGCCGGTGGTCGCAAGTAATCTTAAGCTCTAGTGTGACTTGGGTTTTAGGATGACGTAATTTTACCGTTATGAATGAAGTTGTAATGTCATACGCTCTTGTACGTAAATAGTTCCGGTTGTAATGGCATAAATTCCCATTGAAAATTAAGATAAAGAATTCAAAATATAATGTTATATCGTAAAATATGCAAGAAAAAATATCTGACATATTTTTGCGGTTCGGATCGGAATATCCGTCCCTCGGTAACCCGCATGTGCGGCAAGCCTCGTTACCGCCCAATGGGCGGGTCACCTCGGGACGGATATTCCGATCCGAACTGCAACATATAACAGATATTATTATTATTTTCTAAGGTTTTAATCTAAAATTATCAATATAAAATACCTACTGGTTAAAGTGTTTGGAAGTAACGTAAAGATAAAGTCACATATTGAGTTTTAAAATGTGACATTTCAATTTTAAGCATTTCTAATGCCCATCCGTGCATGCATTCAAAAATATTTGTACTGATATATTACTATATGGAACTTATGACACACTTTTAAAGTTTGCTTATATGAAAAATATCATTAAAATGATTTTGTGAAACAAATGTCTCAACTATGCATCTTTACCTTTAACTCGTATACATCACAGTGTCCTCAGAACACTTTCAAGATCGGGCATACCCATTGGCTCTTGTGTGTTGATGAAATCTGTAACATAGAAATTACTTCAAGTTTGAAAGGATTAGAATCTTATTTTCATATTTACGTGAAACAAGGTTCTATAGAATACACATATATTTTTAGTGTTACATGTATTTGCTTAAATTTTGATTTTAAAAGTGATAAAATTATACTATAGTCAACTTAGGTGTGCATTCCGAAAGAAATACTAATATATCGCTGTGAATTAATCTTATACACGTAATGCACTTTTTCAAATTCGCGCAGGTGCTATTGTATGCATAAAATATTTTCTTTTAAATTATGGATCAACTGTGCATGTTCACCTTGAACTCATACATATCGCCAATCATGAACCATAACTAGAAATTACGTTTGTTTATTGATACATTTTTCATGTCACCTTTTCATGTATAAATTTCTTCTATGTCTATTAAAAACTGAAAATAATTTCAGATATATTGAATTATGCATACGACGCTCTATTTCCTCCATGTTTAATATTCACTTAAACTAGTAAAAGATAATGTTTGATATTTGTGTTACTCATTTAGTGTACATATAGTTTACTGGATTTTTTTAATTTTCAAAATCAAGCATACATCAATGAAGACTACCTCAAAGCGGTACCCCTGAAATAATAATAACATTACATACATTATATATGTAAAGCAATTTTAAAAAACTATTAAAAAATACAAAAAAAAAACAACCTTGAATACACATTTAACAATAAAACATGATTAAAGTATTCAGAATTTATTTAACGTAATACGTCATAATTAAAGTGATAATGGCGTTCCATAGTTTAAAAATACTGTCGAAATTAACTTGTTTTAAATACACATTTTTAGGCCGTTTTTGAATGTTTACTAAGACAGGAGTTAATCAGAGTTGTAATTTATATAACTTAAACTGTTTTCCATGAAAAGTATAATACAGATCGCTTGAAACACCTGTTGACCTTCAACGGATAAAGAACTGGTAAAACAAGTAATAATTTTCAACAAATACTCATAATAAACTTTCGACCCCACATTAATAATTGCTATTATGATCTGTAATATTTTAAGGAAAATATACCAACCCACTTTACAGTGTACTTTACTGACATTTATTTTGTTTACACTAATTTTGTTGTTGTTGTCGCCATTATGCAGTCGCTATTCTGAGAATCGGAGACGCTTTGTTCGCCTATGGAAGACCGTTGACGTCAGAAAAAAATCACAAAAAATAACGCGATAAAAACCCGTTTTTTTCTATGTTGCGCAACTTAGATTTTGCTAGACTTTTGATATGATTCATGTTACTCCATATACTTTCTATACCAGGTAAAATATTTTCTGTTGCAATTTGTTTGAGGTCGATTTACAGACTGACTGGACTAGAAGCGCGGATAGCAGTTAGCACTTGACAGTACCGTCCATGAACAGACCCATTCAAACCGAGCCTACACAATGTTCAGTTAAGTTTTTTTTGCGCTTTCTTAAGGGATTTTTACTTTCTCTATTCTATTACATTCACTGCGTCAAATTTTATTCTGATTAGTCTATTTTCTAGTCGGATTGTTAAAGCATTCCTATTTGAATACTATAAAATCACCTTTGGGATATGTTGCCTGGTTTTAAAATCTTATATTTGACGTCTTGTCTGTACTATACAGGCTTCACATCTGCGGATGTTTCTAAATTCAAAATTTTACCATTTTCGTGTTATATGTTGAATTCTGCTTAAGCCGGTGCTAGCGGGCGTGGACGGTTACTTGCACTTTCCAGTACCGTTCATGGACAGGCTCAATCAAACCGAGCCTGCAACATTTTACAATTTTCCCGTGTTAGACTTCTTTTTAGGGATTCTGTTTTTCTCTATTTCATAACCCCATGTTTTGGATAAACTCATTACTTTACATGGGGACCATACAACGCTTTTCATGGAATAGAATGGAACGAACCTGATATTGCTGAGCAAAAATTATTTTATCCGTACCAGAAAGTTACGCTCCATGACACGTTTTCTTCCAGAAAAGTCACATCGTAAGACCATTTCAATGTCCTGTTCCATATTTAAGGGGATATTTGAAAATGAATAATGAGTTTTAGCAAGAAGCGGAAGTGATATAATTTGCAGTTTGATAGCATACAGTTTTTAAACATCCTATTTATCTTAAAGCTAGGATTTTAGCCAAAGTCAAACATGTTGGTATCACTGCTTTATAAATATATTTCCGTAAGACACAAAGTATCGATTAGTATTAAGTCAAATAAATACAAAACTATAAAAGTAATACAGAAAAAGAATCCCTACAGAACGCACTGAACGGCAACAATGAAAATGTTGCAAACTGCGGTAATTATGAAAACTTAAATAACACACGTTAGTGCCATTCAACGAAAAGCGGCGTAAGCTACCAAAGTAAAAGAAACAAGAAAACATTGGACGAGGCTTGAAAGTAATTTGCTGTTTTCAAGCTCGAGTAGTCAGCACCAAGTACTACTTTTTTATGGTTGCATGTTTGACTTTGTTTCACAAACTCTACAAACCGTATGATTAACCTCCTCGTGGATGAAAGCAATTTGACAAGCTTCATTTTCATTTACGCTCCGTCATTCTGAATGCTTCCCTACACATATATATCAATAATGCAAGAAAGACTTCAGAAAAAATAACCAATTGTAAAAGTATTTTGTTTGCTTCTCATGTGTTATTTTTTCACGAATGCACAATTCATATAGATATCCCCAGGAATAGCGCACCAAACCATTTCTCATAGGAAAGTACATTGAAGAAGATTAATTTTCTAGATTTGAAGGAAGTTCGATTTATAAGCAAATCTTTACATAAAGTAGTTACAAATTTCTTGTCATATTTATAAAGAGAATAAATAAAAGAAAATATAACACTCGGTACTCATAATATTGGTGATATTAAAAAATATGGAATTTTCAAAACAAATCACATATGTATCTGCAATTGTGATGACCATTACCTGTTTAAACTTTGTGAAAGGAAAAAATCAGACCTCTGCCTTCATCACGCAGGTCCAAACTGTTTCAAATAGACAGTCGTCTGCTACGATAGAATGTGCGTTCAAATTAATGAAGGATGCTTCAAACGCCCATGTCACGAGAATTGCTGAAGGAACAGACTACTGTGAACGACAAACAAAGGCATGGCCTAGTCCAGCGTTCGAGCAAGGATTTGAATACCACAAACTGACAACACTACTTCATAATTATAAGCCACTGGTAAGACAATATCTTCATACATGTTTGTTTACTTTCTTTTACAGCATTTTATTTAATTATCTTGACTCTTGAGGGCATACAAAAATTACATACAAAATTTTGGGGGAAAATCATATATCAACTAAACAGGACGTTTTAAACATGAATTCGTCAAGTTGAAATCGTGAAGTTCAAAGTGTGAATTCGCGCAGTTGAAATCGTGAATTCGGTAAGTTTAAAACGTGAATTCACGAAGTAAAAATTGATAATAATTTCATAAAGAAGAGGTTTTAATGTCCCTATCGGTCTGTACATCTATACTGAAATGAATTCTTACTTGATATTAATCTTGGAAGAGACATGGTTATAAAATAAACCATCGTCATTAGACCTCTTAAAACGGATCAACATAGTCTCATTTCACAAGTTGCTAAATAGGAGATATATCTACTTTAAACAGATATAATGGAATACTAAGCCGCCAGCATTTTCATTATTATGATGACAATGTCGATGACTATGATAATTGTGAAATAGATTGTTGATAATTACGAATAAAATGATGATGACGATGTTATACCTGATTAACTATATATTCATTTTTGTTCACATCGAGGCCTTAAATAATCGTATTACATACATTAAGGACAATAACTTCACAAAACAACAAGCTAAGAAACAGCGAAAATATTACAAGATTAGTAATAAGCAATAGTTTTTTTTATAGTGTTTGTCTGTTTGTACAAATGCGAAATTAAATGATGGAAAACATCAGATAACCAATAACTAGTTCAGTGATTATTTTATTTCTAGCTTGGGGACTTCTACAATGAGGTTGACAGTCATTATCTTGACTCGGAAATAAAAGTTGGAGACCGCTTTATATTTATTATACAAAGGACAGGCATAGGCAGGTATGATGTATTTTCTTTCTATTTCTGTTTTTATTTCTTATATGTTAAACCACTATTTCAGTATAATTTCTTTCCATAAAATTAAAACTTTTTTTTAATTCAAAATAAAAATTTGAATTGTGGCACACTTTCTTATTAAAACCTCATTGTTTTAGATCGCATCTTTATAACTAGGTAACGTTTTGGACTTAATGTTATGTCATCTTAATGAAGTACTGTTTCTCGTATTTTCTTTTAAATGCAGCCTTTACAAGCTCTTTATCCATGTTTTTGTTGGTGTTGTTTCTTGTTTTTATTGTTTGTTGGAGGGGATGTTTTTGTTGGGTTTTTCATGTATAGTTTTTTGTTGTTGTTGCTATTTATTTGTAGTTTTATTTCTTTATTTTTTTATTGGGGTGAAAGATGAAAAAGATGGATTTTACCCAATGTTACCTTTTAACATTCACAAGATAGCGAAATAAAGTTTGTTCATTTCGCCCCCACCCCTTTGGTTCTTGTCGATGCACTTGTTGAACGTCCCTTTCGGCGCTCGTGTGTCCTGTTCCGGTTTCAGTTCGGTGCCTTCTTTGTGCTCTGCTCTTGTGGCTTGAATGTGTCTGGGGATGCGTTGCCTTTGCCTTGTTGTCCTTTGTTCTCATTATTTAATATGAACTAGCATTAGTCATGGCATGCCTTTTTTTTCGAAAATATCGTATTAATAAAAGTCAAATTTTCAGTCTTTTCATGTTCTTATTGAAAAAGATACAGACCACTATTATGACTCCCTAAGTCCACTTCTTTTATAATACAATTTGAGGTCAGAGATGTCAGAGAAGTTGTTGAAATAAGGAAATAATTTTTACCATACAAACATGAGATGTTATATTTCTGATTCCTATAGATCGTTTGGCACGACATTATTGTTGTGCTTGTGGTAATTTAGTTCTTTCTATTTTCTAATTGGGTGGTTCCAGCATTCCATACTTGAATACTGTTTAATCACCCTTAGGATATGTGGCCTGCTTTTTAAATTTGTCTTTTGACGTCTTATCTGTGATATGCAGGCTTCATAACCTCTGATCCCCTTTCAAAATTCCATTTTATTTAGTTCCGTCCATTGTTTTCTCGTTTAGGGCACACGCATTATATTACTCGGGGACCATATGGAGCTCTTCATGGAATGGCACTTACGTGTCACATTGAAGGTTCCATGATAAACGCCATATGAACACATCTGCGGATGTTTCAAAATTCAAAATTGTACAAGTTCATGTTAAATGTTGAATTCTGCTTAAGCTGGTGCTAGGGGACGTGGACGGTAGTTTGCACTTGACAGTACCGTCCATGAACAGGCTCAATCAAACCGAGCCTGTAATATTTGTTATTTTGCCGTGCTGGGCTTTCTTTGGGGATTCTTTTTTTTTCTATTTTATCGCCACATCAGCGTTGTTTGTGCCGTGTGAAGGCTGCAAAAAGTCGCCCCGTTCATTCAATCAGAGATGTTATATTTCCGATTTCTAAAGATCGTTCGGCACGACATTATTGTTGTGCTTGTGGTAATTTAGTTCTTTCTAATTGGCTATTTTCTAATTGGGTGGTTCCAGTATTCCACACTTGAATACTGTTTAATCACCCTTAGGATATGTGGCCTGCTTTTTAAATTTGTCTTTTGACGTCTAATCTGTGATATGCAGGCTTCATAACCTCTGACCCCCTTTCAAAACTCCGTTTTATTTAGTTCCGTCCATTGTTTTCTCGTTTAGGGCACACTCAGTTTTTTTTATTTTGGGACCATATGCCGCTTTTAATGGAATGGCACTTACATGTCACATTGAAGGTTCCATGATATACGCCATATGAACAAATCTGCTGATGTTTCAAAATTGTACCAGTTCATGTTAAATGATGAATTCTGCTTAAGCTGTTGCTAGGGGGCGTGGACGGTAGTTTGCACTTGACAGTACCGTCCATGAACAGGCTCAATCAAACCGAGCTTGCAACATTTGTAATTTTGCCGTGCTGGACTTTCTTTAAGGATTCTTATTTTCTCTATTTTACAAGTTAACTTTGTAAATTTAATAACAACATTAAAACTGTTTTATAGAATGTTGATCGATTTCAAAAACGAACAAGAGGCGACAACAATTTTAGAATTCAGCGTCAGACCAGACACATTTAGGATATACAACAGAATTAATGGAACTGGTGGTAAACGAGAAAAGGGCCCACACCCATTCCCTGACTTCAAAACATACAAGCTGGAATTTGAAGTGCAGGAATTGCGTTGGATGGTAATCAGCTTTTATAAAAATAACGTCGTTTGATTATTTTCTCACGTAATAAAAAGTTAATAAAAAAGTTAATATATCCGTATATGTTAATCATTTATATAAGCATGAATTGTCATACTGGTTTATGTCCGTAACAACATAGATTTTACATTCATTTACAACTTGTTTAACTATATGACGTTTTTATAAATATAGAATTTTAAAAGCACATTATGCTTCTGAAACAAACAATTAAAGTGTTGTTTTTTTTTTCTTTAGAAATGGCAGACAAGAGTTTTGTAATGTTTAAATGATCGTTTCAGAGCATTTTACATGCTTAAGTGAAAATAGTATTGTTTTATTTGAGAATAAGTAATGTCACAGCTATTTAATTGCATGCAATATAAGCATTGTCATTGGCGTCACAGCGACATTATCAGTCTTAAAACTTATACAATCCAAATGTGTTTCGACAAAAACAACATAATGGGTTTGCGACCAGCATGGATCCAGACCAGCTTGCGCATCCGTGCAGTCTGATCAGGATTCATGCTGTTCGCCAACAAACCCTATAAGAAGTAGAGAAACTGATAGCGAGCAGCATATATCCTGATAAGACTGCGCGGATGCGCAGGCTGGTCTGGATCCATGCTGGTCGCAAACCCATTATGTTCGTTTTGTCATGACGTGGCTCATATATTATCCAAACTTGCTTCGTGCTTAACACACTTATTGAAGACAGTGATTAAATGGAAGTTTGCATAGCAAATTCAAAGATATGATTGGACAGGAAATGACTACGAATTACCAAACTACTTAACTGTGTTTATTTTATTTACAGATATACGTTGACGACACATATTTCACAAAGTTTGTTCACCGGCATCCCGTCACGTTGATCAGAGAGATCCAAGTCTCTGTTTCGCCGGTTTTCAAGTATCTCTCAAAGGCATTTGACCCAAGGATGTAAGGAAATAAGACTGTTCATGTTGAAAACAAGCATAGTCACTCTGTTACTTTAATCTGGTACAACGTGGGTTTTACGTTTATGTTATGACATAAGAATTATGGGTAACCGGTTTGGTTAAAAGAAGAACATGACCATGCATAGGTTTGAGTGAATGAAAAAGGAACATTTTCGGTATTTTTCTTTTGGGATTCTTATTTTCACTATTTTTCCCAAATTATCTTGAATTCGAAAATTTAGACTTGATATTTTAAAACGCATAGAACAATACCCCTTGTAGCTGAAATGTTGACTATACGCCTAATTCTTGAATAATTCAAACACTTTTTTGGGCGATTGGCGTTATAAGCCAAATTGGTTGAGGTTTAGTTGTGGTTGTATTATAACTGAACTGCAATATTCTGAGCTTGAAATACTATCCTTATTTCTACGTCTCTTTCATTTTCATTATAAGAATCCCGAGCCAGCGACATTTTCAATTTCGTCGTTTTGAACATTCTTTAGAGATTACTTTTTTTTCTTTTATTGTTTGAACAGAGTTTTGTTTTAAAATATTCATAGCAGATTGCAATATTTATAGTTACATAATATAGTCAGTTGTTATTTTAAAGGAAATCACTTGATTAAAGATATTCGCAAAAGTGATAACTCACGATATCTTTTGACAGGTTCACTTAAGGATGGCATTTATATGAATCAACATAAGTATCATACATAATGCTAACTAACATATAAAAAAATGTCAGAACCTACAAGCATTAGAGTATTCTCTCTATAATCAAGAAAGATACTTTTGATTTGCATTATGTATAGTCATATAAACGGGTAATTAATGCTCTTCAGCGGAATATGCAGGTGATATCTTATACAAAGTGCTAGTTAGTCGTATTTTTAAGTATAATTTATTTTTCATTTATACTTCAATTTGCGTTATAGCCACTTATCCATGATCGATAACAGCTGTAAATAAGGTTTAATAATAAAATGTGGAAAAGGAGAATAATAACTAATGGCATAACGAACTGAAGTATTTTCATATTTTGTTTTGTCTGGTTACAAGGAAGCACTTGATAAAGAAAACTGAAACAAATCATACCCTAAGAGTCAACACATGTATCGGATACCCTTAAGTACAAATATTCAACACATATATCGGAATAACTTAGAATAATCATTTTATGTTTTGCAGTCACTACTGTTTAGAACAAAACAAAACTCCAAAGAAATGGATTTTTGCATAAGCATAGTGTACAACCTTTTTCTTCATTTAATTCCCTATATACATTAAACACACACTAAATTTGAACTGTTTTAAATGGCAATATTTTAGTGAGAATGAAAAGAATTGGAATACATATGTTAAACATCAGACAATGTTCAACTGCATTTTGTTTTGTATTTGTTTTGTATTTACAATTGACAAACATTACACCATTTTGCATAATGCAAAGTTTTCTGTATGCCAGCTTTTTCGCATGCTTCTTTTTCTTGAAAGCTTTCGAGGACGTTTTCGAGAGTTTTCATATAAACATTTAGACAAAATTAATTTTTTTCAATATAAAAGACATTAATTATGATAGTTACACGTATTTGTATCTGTTATGAAATCGTTTTGATATATGTAAAATTTAGAAATATTCATTGATTGCTTTATCATAGTGCTTAACATTGGCATTCAGTTCAAAGGCCAATGCTAATATCACACATTTTTTCTTAATATATTCTCAAGGGATTCTGTGTCACTTATAAATCCGGAATAACTTGTCTGTAAGGTTTGCAAAGACGACATTTGAAACTGTCAGGACTAGAATAGTAATGTCTGAACGTTCTCGAATAATTGAGATAAATTACCAAATACAGGAAGCAATGCGAGTTTTAACTGAAACAAAAATGATATATTGAAGCATAGAGAGTTCCAGAAGTCTTGACTTATGCTTGTCTAACTTGAAAAATGTATGTATTTAAAACTGATTTTACACAAGTATCAGCAAACTGTTTAATATTGACAAGCATTGAGTTATTTGAGCAAAATGTTATTGGTAAATGAATAAACATGGCGAAAATTAGATCGCAAATTGCAATAATGTCGTTTAAAAAAAACGTCACTTGGAAGGTGATAATTGCATGTGCTACTGGATATGGGGGTTTGTTTTTTTCTTCCTGTTTTGTTTCTAAAACAATATAGTTATGTTTGTTTTGTACAAATGTTATACCATCAATTACATAAAACTAAAAAATTGCTCACACCAAAGCCGTTGTGTCTTGTTGTGTTTGTCTGTCAGATCACAGATTAAAGCTGAAACACAAATAAGATAAGGTATTCTATACTATTATACAGACATGTATATCGTCAGAAGAGAGTTGCTATTTCATAAGTGATTTTGTAACGTATGCATAGTCATCAGTATAAAGAATTAATGAAGGGATATTGAAACTGATAATACGTTAAATTATAAAACAGGGAGGAGATTATTTTAATTCCAAGCAGAACTGTATAAAAATATATATGCACAGGGCCCGCGTGATTTAAATTGTGCACATCACACGAAAATTATAATTTCGAAAAATTGTTATCACTTGACCCCGAAAGTAAGATGGTGCATGCTATATCTTGTTAATCTATTAAAACATTTTGGTTACAAAATAAGAAGAACCATTCATTTTAGTGCTATAGGTACCGTTATTTTAGCCAGCCACATTTTATAAACTTGTTTCATTAAAAAGCAAACAATGTTTTCAAATCAAACAATCTTTTTCTCAGACAAACAATTTCAGGAAAAATGTATTCTAAGGTCAAAGTGTTTCTTGAAAACTGATTTTTGTTTGGATAAAGAATTAGTTGAAATTAAATTCCCCGTTTTAGAAAATGATAATTTTGACGTGGCGGGCATAGGATATTTATAAACCATACTCTGCTTAAATTAGCAAGCCGTTAATGTTATGTTAATGCAGGATCTGAAAACATTTACTTGGAAATGTTTTATTTAAGTTATACCAGTATAATGTTTCTGAAAGTAGTAAGATCACGCTCTGTACCAATTCCTTTGAATTTTACTATTCACTAGTTAAAACATAGTAACTAATTTTTTTGCTAAATTAAACATTTAATCAGTAGAAAAACTGTAGCTTAATACGACTAAAGTATGTCAAACTTAGTTGACTGGTATGAACATAATAATTAATTAAATAAGCGTCATAAAGATAATGATCAAAAATAACATTTTTTCAAATATATTCCTATCAATAAATGCTGAAAAACAAGTTTTTCTTTCTATCTTTTGTGTCAGTATATGAATAAAATGTTGATAAATTACTTCGTTATCAAATACCTCGTTGACAATTGAATACTTATTACGCTTATTTCACGGGACTGAAGTGATACTGGTCTTTTCTTTGACTCTGAGGAACACGCTTAAAACCTCGCTATGTCCATATCTTTTACTGCTTTAAATGGCCAATTTAAAAATAGAACTAACGCCTTGTAGATTTTTTAAGATTGATTTTTCAATGGATTAAAGTGTAAAGATTCTCTGAAACATCTATATTATTCAATGTTGAAAGCCCCTCAGCGTTCATATGTTAGAAATCATTTACCATTTTAATTATTCTAAGGAACACTCCTCCATTTAGCAATGCAGCTTTGAAAATCTGACAAAAAACAATTTTAAATGTAAGATATTTGTTCAATACCTAATTTCAAACTTTTGGACAATTTCTTTAGAGATAAGACACTTTTTGCAAATTAGACATTAATCAGGAATGTTTCGTCAATAATTTGACTGTAACATTTCCACAAACTGACACAATATATAAATTACAGATTGTACAGAATACAGAACATGTCACTTATATCAACATTAGTGTTTATTAGATCAGAAGACATCGACATTGATCAATTGTAGCTTCAAAAGTAACAAAATATTTATGTTTGATGGCGCCAAGAAGAGCTATTGCAAAAGGACTTATTTTTTATTATACCTGTTGCATTTGCTATAATTGATAGGCTTCCGGGAATGTAGGATGAGAAACTGATTTGCAATAAAAAAAAATTGTTGACAGGAGTAATTAGTATTATACTAACTAATATTAGACCACACACAAACCTGATATAAAATATGTATGGGTGTTGTTGAAAAGTTGAACCGATAACGTATATCTTTATATAGGTAAAAATAAAATTGTTTATCATTTAAATGTTAATAATAATCTCATGAAAAACTTTATCAACATTTCTTTTAAAATAAAGATTTTTATAAAGGTATCCAAATAATACATTTCTTTTGTTCTAATTAATATTTGAATACATATGGAAATATGCTGATTAATTGCTAATCCACTTTTATTTTTGCTTTGACTTGCGATTAAACTTTAAACGACGAAATTATCCCCTTCCTGAGTGTTTGTGAACATTTATGAACAATGAAAGTTGACAAAATGACTTAAAGTAATTTTGTGTTGATCCGGTTTTTTTTTCAAATCATAGTAATCTTATTATTAGGTATTTTAATTTTTATTGTTTTAGATTGGTGAACTCGCAAAAGCTTTAAACAATGAAACAATTAATAATTCATTTAACATAATAATCAAATTAAAGCAATGCCTTTACTTAAAACTTGCCTGTGTTTTACAAAGTTTACGTGTTACATTCACACAGATTGAGTTTGATCACTATTATCGTGTATTCCAATTGTTTGATGGTTAGATAATTTTATAAAATAATGTATTTAAATACATATTGTCATCGGCGACTATTGTAAAATTGTAAAACATTTTTCAACACATTTATGTATAGCTGCTGAAAAATATATTGTTTGAATTTTAAGAAAGTATGCATCAAAGGAAACTGAACGAAAGAAATGTGTTTGTATATTACCGTAAAAGCAAAAGGTGCATTTGTAATTATTACTAACTGGTTAAACCCTACTATGATCTATGTTTAAACAAAGACATTCGATATTACATATGTTACGACTTCTTCGATAATTGACTTCTTCGATAATCGCCAAAAGATTATGGAGTTTATATATAAATTATAAATTTTAAATTTTCAAAAAATATATTTTTTACCCATAATTTTATGTATATAATTATGTCTTTTTACACGCATTCACTCATGTTGACCAAATGCAGACATTGTCGTCATACAAATTATTTCAAGTAAACTCCAAGGTATGATATTCCAAGGTAGTTATTTAAACAGTTTATGCAAAACATATTAATATAGCACAAAACATCATCAACGAAGTTTTCTATAATTCAATAATCTGTAAAGTAATGATCTTGTAGTACATTTTTATGAAGCACTGCATAACTTTTGAGATTTAAAAATCAAAATCAATGATGATTGAATGATGTTTAAAACAAAAAACGATGACTGCATTATTAACTTTACATTGATATGTAACAGATGTTAATGTTAAAAAAAATCAAATGTAAATATTTACATTGTTGTGTCTTTTGCAAGCAAACGAATTCGTTTGAACTTCAAACCAATCGAATAACAAGTTTTCGAAATACCATTTTCGTGTAATATGCGCAATTCACTCATATGATACATTGTGCATTAATTTATTTTCTATAGTTCTATCTGAAATTAAATGATCTTCTCCTTGTTTTATAATCTAACGTGTTCGTATCCATATTCAAATATCACTTGATTAATTCTGAATACTGATGATTATTCATACGTAAAATTGTCACTTATGAAATAGCAACTATCTTCTGATGATATACTTGTCTGTGTATATATAGAATAACCTATCTTATTTATGTTACAGCTTTAATCGTTGATCAGACAGTCAAACACATAAAGATTGAACGGCTTTGATGTGAGCAATATTTTTGAGTTTTATGTAATAGTTGATATGTTATACCGCACATAACATTTGTATAAAACAAACATAACTATATTGCTTCAGATGAAAACTATAAGAAAAAGCAAACATCCATATCCAATAGCACATACAAATATCATCATGCAACATGTATCTTCCAACGTTTTCTCTTTCGAAGTCATTGAATTTGCATATTAAATTTTGTCAAGTTTATACATTTAACAATAACATTTCGCTCTTAGACTAATAATTCAATGGTAATATTTTAACAAATGGAAATAATTTAACAAATCAGACAGACATTTAAAATGAACAGAAAAAATACTATGAGAATATATATACCATTCAAGACGAAACTCCCTCAAATTACATTTTTTCAATGGCGAAACAACACCAAAACTAAATGAAAACGAAAAACAAGCTTGTGAAGGAATTATTACGCAAACTGAATGCGAAACTGCCATCAAAGATATGAAAAATGGAAAAAGTCCAGGTTCAGATGGTTTAAGTATAGAATTTTATAAAATATTTTGGAATTATTTAAAAGATGATTTGATAAGTGCTCTGAATTTTTCTTTTGAAATTAATTGTCTCAGTCAGCTACAAGCACAAGGTTTAATAACTCTAATTCAAAAACCTAATAAAGATTTATCAATATTGTCAAACTGGCGACCAATAAGTTTACTGTATGGAGATTATAAAATACTTACTAAGGTTATCGCTAATAGAATTAAACGGGTATTAAATACACTCATTGATGATAGTCAAACAGTTTTCATTAAAAGGCGATACATAGGTGAAAATATAAGATTGCTTTATGATGTGATAGAGTATGCAGAAAAGAATGATAAACCGGGACTTCTATTTTTTGCTGATTTTTAAAAAGCATTCGATAGCGTAAGCTACAAATACGTATTTAAAACATTAGATCTTTTTAACTTTGGACTAAATTTAAAAGCATGGATTGATTTAAAAAGACCCACGAGTTGCATACTTTACAATGGTTTTTTTGTCTGAGTCATTACCTATAAAAAGAGGAGTACGACAAGGATGTCCATTGTCTCCTTATATATTTATCCTAGCAATTGAACTATTGTCAAAAGCTATAAGACAAAATAGGAATATTGAAGGTTTTAAAATTTTTGATGTAGAAGTTAAAAATAGCATGTTTGCAGACGATGCAACTATAATATTAAATGGTAAATCAAGCAGCTTTGAAGAAACTTTGAACATATTTGAACAATTTTCCTTTATTTCTGGTCTTAAACTTAATTACAAAAAAATGTACAGTTCTCAGAATAGGTTCACTTAGAAATTAACATGATTTAATCTATTGTACAAAAAAATATTCAAATATAATTTGGACCTCAGAATGTGCAAAAACATTAGGCATAACTTTCCATTCAAAATGTGACTTAATAACCAAAATAAATTACGAGAATAAATTAAACCAATTTAAAGCAGACATAAATAGATGGAGGGCAAGACGTTTAACAACAATTGGCAATATATCAATTTTAAATCCTTGATTATTTCAAAACTAACCTTAATAATATCTGTTCTTCCGAGTCCACCAGAAGAAATTATGAAAACAATTACACAAAATTGTTTTGAATTTATATGGCACTCAAAAAGAGACAAAGTTAAAAGGGATGTAATTATACAATACTTTAAATATGGAGGCTTAAATATGATAGACTTGCCGATTTTTATGAACTCTATTAAATCAGGCTGGATCAAAAGAATATTTGATGAAAATAACCATGGATTGTGGAAAGAGATAATAAAGAAAAAATTACAAAAAATAGGTGGAATCGACATATTTAAAAGTAATTTAAACTCATATGATATACAGAAACTTAAAATCGAAAATACTTTCTTAAAAGAATTACTACTGTCATGGAGTAAAATAAATTTTAATAAAAATCCACAAAATCTATTAGACCAAATTATATGGCAGAATTCACACATAAAAGATAATGGATCTTTAATTCCTTTTCCAAAATGGAAATGTCGAAATATCAATAAAATAAAGGATATTTTTAACACTGAAACAAAACAATTTAAAACCTTTGACCAGCTGAAACTTACTTTTGACATTCCTGATACAGAAATATTTAACTTTTTATAAATTAATTTCATCAATACCCAAAGAATGGAAACGTAAACTACAACAAATTAATCAAACTTCAACGCCTAAAGAAATAAGCACTTTTGATATCATAGAAAAAACAAACACGTCCAATATTAATAACAAGTTAACACAGATTCAAAAACAAATAAGACTCTGTAAAAATAAAAAAAACAAAAATCGCAAATAAAATGGGAAGAACGATTTCCTCAAAAAGAATTTCAATGGCAAAATATTTACGAAAACATTTTTGTTTATTGCAAAGATAACATTTTACAAAACTTTCAATATAATTTTTACACAGGAATATTGCAACAAACAAATTTCTCCTTCAATGTAAACTAGAACTGCCACTATCATGGCGTGAATACCCCCGCATACCACTTTGTCAGAACCAACAGTGGCCATTAAGAGCTCAAGGACAACCTCCCTGCCAAATCTGAGGTTTCTAAGCCAGTGTATTGCTAAGTTATGTATTCTACATGCTTCAAATGTGAAAATGTCAAAATCAATACATTGCGGACAGGACATTCTTTAGCAATTGAGAAGAAAAGCTTTTTGAAGTCAAGGCCCCTGTGACCTTGACCTTTGACCTGGTGACCTCAAAATCAATAGGGGTCATCTTCTAATCATGACTAACCTCAATGCCAAATATGAAGACTATGGGTCAAAGGAATTTTAAGTTATTGGGCGGACAAGCTTTTTGAAGTCAAGGCCCCTGTGACCTTGACCTTTGACCTGGTGACCTCAAAGTCAATAGGGGTCATCTACTAATCATGACTAACCTCAATGCCAAATATGAAGACTATGGGTCAAAGGAATCTTAAGTTATTGGGCGGACAAGCTTTTTGAAGTCAAGGCCCCTGTGACCTTGACCCTTGACCTGGTGACCTCAAAATCAATAGGGGTCATCTACTAATCATGACTAACCTCAGTGCCAAATATGAAGACTATGGGTCAAAGGAATCTTAAGTTATTGGGCGGACAAGCTTTTTGAAGTCAATGCCCCTGTGACCTTGACCTTTGACCTGGTGACCTCAAAATCAATAGTGGTCATCTACTAATCATGACTAACCTCCATGCCAAATATGACGACTGTAGGTCAAAGGAATCTTAAGTTATTGGGCGGACAAGAAAAAACCGACGGACGGCCGGACAGCCAGACGGACGGACGGACGGACAAGCTGATTCCAGTATACCCCCTTACAACTTTGTTGTGCGGGGGTATAATTAACCGAATCTAGTCTCTGTGATTTTTGCTGTATAGATGTTGAAAGTATAGAACACCTATTTTGGGACTGCCAAACAGTACAGATATTCTGGAATAATTTATTCAAATGGCTTAATGAAATAGCAATAAATGTTACGTATGATAATTTTACATCTTTCTTTCATGCTAAAGATAAGAAAACATCGTATATTTTTCTCTTTTCAAAATATTACATTTATACCAGTAAATTAAAAAAACAAACTCCAGATATAAGTATCTTCAAAAGAAAATTTTTAAACATATTAAAAATTGAAAGATTTGTTGCGTTACAAAATGATACATTAGAAGAATTTGAAAATTGCTGGATAAATCTAATTGAATTGTTTGATTTCTAAATAGTACATGCAGAAAAAATGCTACTTAAGCAGTTTATTTACTTTTTACTTTTTATTTACTTTTCAACCTTTTGCCCCTTTTCTTGTGTAATTGTATAAATGAATGAACCTCTTAACTTTTTAAAATGTCTTATATATTCTAACTAAAAACATAACAAAATAAATTTATTTTTAATTATCTACATATCAATGAAAATGCTTAAGTTATCATGGTTTGTATTCTTGTATTGTATTATTTTTTCTTAAATAAACGGGCCTTAAACGTGGTTCCAAAAAAAAAAAATAATTCAATGCTTAACAACATTAATCTCTTGTCCAAACATGTGTTTAAAATCAGTATTAAACATGTGCATGTCTTAAATAAGACAAGCATAAGTCAAGACCTCTAGAACTATATGCTTCAATATATCATTTTATTTCATTTAAAACTCGCATTGCTTCCTGTATTTGTAATCTATCTCAATTATTCGAGAACGTTCAAACATTTCCATTCAAGTTTTGACAGTTTCAAATGTTGTCTTTGCAAACTTTGCAGACAAGTTATTCCGAATTTATTAGTGACATAGAATCCTTTGAGAATATATCAAGAAATTAAATTGATATTTACATCGACCTTTTGAACTAAAACTCAAAGGTTGTATATAAAATGAATGCTATGACTATGCACTGTCATGAATCAATCAATGGATGTGTCTATAAATAAATATGTGTAAAACTTGCAACATAATTATTGTGTATAACATAATCGAATAGATTTCTTAGTGTTATGTGCGAAACAAATTCAAATACATGAAACATAATTAAAGGTTGTGAGGTGACCTCAACATGCAATGGAAATATAATTAATTCTACTATAAAGGAAGTTATATACAACTTAAAATATATTATATTATAAAAAGGTTTTACTTCATATAAATATCAGTACTTATATAAAGATCAAATACTTTTTTTATATTTTTTGTTCTTTCTCCGCGAAGTTTTGCTTCTTTCTAAATATAATGTACTAAATGCTTCTTCGACAGAAATGCATTGTAGACATGTAAAAAATATAATAAAGATTAGAAAGTTATTATTTATTGATATTGTTAAAATCTTACCTTATACAATGAGGCTTTAAGGGCAAAAAGACAAAACTCTAAATTGTTTTGTGTCACTTAAATACTAAAAAGGGTTCTTCTGAAGTTTTTTTATTTGCACGTTCATGTATTTAGTTCATGAAAATCATTTGATATGTTCAGTATAGGAACGATGTTATTTTTTGTTCTTTCATTACTAATAATTTGGTTGGAAAGATAGACAAAAGAAAATTATAATCTCTGACTCAAAATAAAACAAAGTATTCAGGAATAGTTTGCAAAGATATATCTTAATAAAAAAGCAAACACAATTAACGGTTCTTTGCTCAGTCTTATGAATTCTTGCTTGTATGCATTAAAATTGTGTATTTATATACGCAGTGAGGCAGGGCAAATTTTGTATACAAATACGGCAAGTTAAGAGGTAAACAGGAGCTTTATAAGGAACAAAATTATATCGGTTTTAAGGACGTCTTCGGGAGTTTTCGTATAGACATATACGCACGATTAACACTGTTTAGTAGATCAACTTGTCAAGTTCAAAGAAATTCTATCGAACAGTCTTAATTTTTCCTTAATGTCTATATGAAAAATTCGGAAAATGTCAGTAAAAGGCTTTCACGAAAAAGAAACATGTGAAACAAAACAGTATTACATTATGCGAAATGGTGTAAGAGCGTTATGCTTGTACAGCCAATTGAAATTCAAAAACAAACTCACATTTGATTACCTTTGAATATTTTCGAACGTTTGAGATATTGATTCCGTTTTTTTTTTCATTCTTACTAAAATATTGATATCTAAAACAGTTAAAATTAAGTGTGAGTTTAATGTACTATGTAGGGAAATGATAAGAGAAAAGGTTGTGTACTCTGCCTATGCTACAACCCATTTCTTTGAAGTTTTGTTTTGTCCTAAACAGTATTGACTTTAAAACATAAAATGATTATTCTAAGAAACTCCGACATATGTGTTGAATACTTGTACTTTAGGTTTTGGTGTGTAGGTTTTCTTTTTCAGGTGTTACCAAACCAAACAAAATATTTTTTTAATAGTTACGTCATTAGTTATTATTCTCCCGTACAACATTTTATCATTTACACATACAGTTACAGCTGTTGACGATCATGAATAAGTGGTTATCACTTAAATTAAAGTATAAATAAACTTACTATATGTATAATATATACGTATATAAAATACGATATACTAGCTTTTTCTTTTTATATGAGATATCACCTGCGTTCCGCTGACGAGCAATAATTACCCGTTTATTAGATTATTCATAATGCAAATTATAAGAATCTATCAAGATTTTATACATAATACTTCAATGTTTGTAGGTTTTCACATTTTTTAATATGTTACTTAGCATTATGCATGATACTTATGTTAATTCGTATCAATACCATCCTTAAGTGAACTTGTCAAAAGATACCATGAGTTATCATTTCCGGGAATATCTTCAATCATATGATTTTCTATAAAACATCAGTTGAATATCTTATATAACTATATAAATATTGCAATCTTATACGAATATTGAAATAAACATTATTCAAACATTAATTGCCCTTACTACCGTAATAATTATCATGTTTCACATGTTCTGATGTATATAAACTATAATATTATGTAATTTCGTATTCAATTTTTACGTCTAGCATTTCGTTCTATTATCACCCTTTATTTAAAGAATGTTTATGTAATATTTGAAAAAGCAAGCTTGGTCATTTATTTTAAAAATTTAAATTAATGTATTTCTTTCTGATCGGTTTAAATGCGTTCAAATATAATTTTCCATATACATGTATAAGGAAATGACATAGTTTTCAAACTCAGCAATGTTAGGGTTTTGTCTTCACTTGATATGTTATAAGAAAGACTGAATGAAAGAAAGAAAATCAAGAAAAAATAAAGCTTCCAAAAAAGCAAGAAAAATAGCTTTGCAATTAAAAAGCAGAGTTGAAGTTTCTCTGCTAAATCTTGAAAGTTCTAATGCAAAAATTGCTGATGCTTTAATAATTATTTCATTTTTCCTCTTAAAATCATTATTTTTTAACTTAAATATAAGTTTAAACAAATTAATTTCCCAATATAAACAATTACATAAAAAACTATATATATACAATACAAATCAAACATAGTTATGAATTTTTTATCAAACACTAAAATAATGCCACTTAAATACTGCTAAAATGTAGTGTTTTTATGTTTGAAAAAAAAGTTTTAATGTACATTATAAAGGTTACGCTAAGCCCATTCGTTGAGATCTGCTTCCAACATTTATATGTAGTACTACTAACGTATATGTTGCAAATTTGTACTTTAAGGATTGATGTGTTCTTTTTTCAAGTGCCTCTTACTTAAGTTACCACATTAAAATATGAAAGTGCTTTAGTTAGTTACGCAATTAGTTTTATTTTCCCTTTCTAAATTTATTATTAATACTTACTTTCCAGCTGTTAAGGATCATAAATAAGTTCTTACAGAGTAAATTGAAGTATTAGTGAAATATAACATACAATTATATAAAATATACGATTTACGGAGCACTTCATAAAACATATCACCTGCTATGTTTTCCCTGAGCAGTTAGTATCCATTGATATGGCTGCACGTAGTGTGAATCCAAAGGGTTCTTCTAAAGCTAATCTGTGTTTGTACATTTTGACATTTTTTTTAATATATTAGAAAGCATTATATAATAATATAGTTTGATTGTTTGTTGTTTTTTGGGGTTTTTTTTGGCTTTTTTTTTTTTTTTGGTATTTTTGTTGTTTTTTCACTTTTACTTTTGTCAATAACTTTACCTAAGTGTAATATGTTTCAATCTTAAAATGCTTTATGCACGTTTCAGCAACTTTAATGTTTGATATATATGTCCCTTGACAAAACATAATCTTGAAAAATCATCAAGCACATAAACGTAACTATCTACTAGTGAAATACCTACCTGTAAATACTGATTTCTTGTATCTAATTTATGCGATGATTGTAATCGGAAATCAGACAGTTCTGGTAAATAATGTGATGGTATGTCTTTGATTTAAGCAAAATGTTTAGAACGGTATGTTAAAACAACTTCTCTAAACACTTTATTATTATGTTGACGTTAATACAATTAGGAATCATGATAAATGATCCGATGTTAGTCATATATACAAAAAGTCTAATATATCGTTATCGTTTAGGACCTGTCATTTTACAGTTTTAAATCACTTTTTTACAAATGTTAAAAATTGTTTCTTCCTACCTTTTGTATGTGTGACAGATTGAACTATGCATTTATTGTCTTACTTTTACCATGTAACAACTTTACCGTTTGTTCGTCCGTCTGTTCGTAAACAATTGATTTCCACAGCCTAACTGTAGAAAGACTTTAGTGATTGCGTTTATAACTTGCATGTACATTTGTTAAAGGGACTACACTGAGGATATTTGATATAACGGGGCCATAGATATCAAAAAGTTTTGTTTAACCGGACATAGGTCTATAAAAACTCGTGTTCAAAATTTAAGATCATTCACACACTTCTTTTCCTAAGGATAATATATTTTATAGTGCGAATTTGGCATTGAAATGAAAAGCGTTACAACGCTTTACACTAAATTTGGGTAAAACATTGCATAAAAATCGATCATTATTTGAATACAGAATATATTTAATTATTGTCTATAGCATAGTTTTCTGTTGTAAGCGCACCAGTGTTTTATGAAAGAAGTTTAAATCTTATGATTTTAGGCTATAAGACCTCAGTAGAGTTCATTTAAAAAATAAAGCAAAGGTCAAATTATTTTCGCTGCAATCAACTCATTTTCACTAGAATTGTGCTCCTATTAAATCATTTTATGTCAAATTATTGGTTTAAGTAGAACAACTTTTGAAGGATTTCAATGATTCTATACTTGACTTGCATGTAAGTTATATCAAAACACAATTTATGATCGATAATTATTGCTATCAACTCATTTTTGGAAGAATAATACATGTTTTATGCAAATAATTTGTTTCAGTGCGTTTATATTTGGCATGCAAGTGTGTAATATAAGAACACATGCTAATGTTAGGTCAATGTTTATTTCTTGGCAATCCTTGATTCAATTGATCACAATGAATTCAAGTCAAAATGTTTTAATTGATTATCTTCTATTACTAATATGGGTTAACGAGTTACCTAAAATAAATGAGACTTTAACATTTGGTGGAAAAGTCGTGATCTGAGTTAGTTACGACAATAAATTTGCTATATTTATTTTATGCACATTTTGGTCATGAAAATGTCATATAAATTTGCTTTCGCATGTATATTGCTTCCGCCTCAGTGTTGCTCTTGTTTCTAATAAGAAAGATAAACATAAATCAGGACCTTTAGACCTATTTGTGCAAAAACGTGTTGTATCTCATTTAAATTGGCACTGCTTCCTGCATCAAGTAATCTATCTCACTTATTTCAGAAACCTCAGACATTTCTATAATAGTCTTGACAGTTTCAAAGTTGTCTTCACAAGCTTTGCAGACATGTTCATTCGATTTCATCAGTGACATTGTATTCATTTGAGAATATATCACGAAAAAGTTTAGTTGTTTATTATGATCTTTTGCAAGTTACCTGAAATAAAATCGTAAACCACTGAATGCCCTGGCTGAGCATTGTGATGTTTGAAAATCTTACAACATATTCCATATCGTTACGTTTATATGCCGAAACATTCCATGTAAATGTATCGAAATTATAACGTGCAGGCCTCAAATTTAAATCACACATTTTATGTGGGCCATAAATTTGCACGATTAATTTTCGGATCATGTAATTATCTGAACATCAATAAATTTTTGATAATCATTTTTCATTCTAACAATTTCCTGATCCTTCAAATTTAAAGCATAAAACGCTTTTAATATTTTATGAAAGAAATTTATTGTAGCTATGTGACAAGATATAATTTAGATAAGAAAGTAATTTTGTTATGCTTTAATGCAGCAATTCATTACTGTCAAAAACTTAAATGATATCTGTCAAAGCTTTTAAAGTAAAATGAAATAACCTTCAATTTGGTTGTGTCACTGAAATGTTAAAAAGAATGTTTCTTCTGAAATCTTTTTTTAATTGAGTTCCTGTTGAACTCTTTTGTACTTTTGTATGTTCATAAATTATATATTAAGTACCTTCGATTAGATACCTGTATGTATATGTTATAATAAATATTTATACTTAGTGTTTTGGTGAAATAGGTGTTTTGTTTTTCAAGGGCTTCTTTGAGCACAAAAGTTAACAAATCAAACAAAATATGAAACTGGTTTACATGTAGCGTAGTTAGTTACACAATAATTATTCTGCCTTTCAACATTTATTATCTAACACTTACTTTACAGCTGTTGAGGATCATGAATAAGTGCCAATCAAGTAAATTGAATTATAAATGAAATATAACATATACTTATATACAAATAAGATTGACTAGCGCTTAATATAAGATATCACCTGCGGATTTCCTGTATCCATCCGCTGATGAGCATTAATTTCCTGTTTATATGACTCTTCATCATGCATATTCATCTTGATGATTTCAGACATTTTCATTTCAGTTTTGAAAAAATTATTTTTTTTTCTTTAAACTTTTAAACCTTACAGACAAGTTATATCAGATATCTCAATGGTAAAGTATTTTTAGGGAAATTTATCGAGGATGTTTGTGCATCTTATTAAGATATTTCGGAAGCAATCACAAAGGTCAAATACAGCTTGTTTGAATTATAATCGCAATGCTCTAGTATTGTTTTATCCTCAAATAATATTCATGTTTTAAAGCATATTTCATCTTTAATTTTCTTTTGCTGTGTATGTTATCTTAATAAATGTGAATTATATTATTATCTAAAAAAAGTATTTTTCCTTTTATTTATAAGTAAAGAAATACATATTATTCATGTGTAAAATTGTTTAAATCTACAATTCTTACAGTATTCCGGTTTTTTAACACTCGAAAGGTGCTTCAGATTCGTATTAAGTCGCATTATATCAGCGGATTAAAACCGGGAATGGGCATGTGATAATTATATGAAGTACTCGTAATTCGTATTTTTTATAAAATGATATATCATATTTAATTAATACTTAAATTAATGTTGTAGGTATTTATTCACGATCCCTAACAACTGAAAACAAAGTATAATATTAATGACAAAATTTAAAATGGAGATTAATAACTTATTGCTTACTAAACAATTTTTATATATGGAGTCAAAACTTCTGTACAGGAGGAACTTGGAAGACAAATCTTACACATCAAACTTTTAAGTACGAATTTCAATATAGAGCAACTTAAGAGAATTATCTAATGGTTTACAATCACTCCTGTTAAGAATAAAACAGAACAAAGAAATTGTCTAAAGGCCTCAACAGACGGTAGGATTTTAAAGTACAACACCAATTAAAACTAAGATGTACAGGCAAATCTTAATGTGTGAAGGCTACTATTTCTTGAATTCGGAAACCTTAAGTCTAGATGTAAGGGATAGGACATGTTCTATTTTGAAAATCTTGTCGTACAGATTTCTACAGACCTCCCACAATGACAAGTAACATATTACCAAATTATCTCCTGATAATGGGTGTAATGAATGAAAAACCAGAACAATTAGGGCTAAAAGATAAACATAGTAGTAAGATAGTGTAAAAATGATGTTGAAAAACTCTTCAGGAGACCCAAATTTGTGTTATGTTTGAATCCCAAATTATGCCGAAAATGATTATGTCACGGTATTGACCTGTTCTGAAATAAGGGGAGGGGGGTAGTTTGAAGGCGGCCGGATAGCTTAGTCAGTAGAGCCGCAGTACGGTATTCCGAGGGTCCCAGGTTTGAGTCTCGGTCAGGCTTCACATTAAAAGAAATTTGTTTTTTTAAATGGAGGTGTTTCAATCATTACTCATGGCGAAAAAAGAAAAAAAGTATTAAGTGAGTAAAATCTATAAAGTATCGATTGGGGGGGGGGTCCTTTTTAGGGAAACCTCAGATGATTCCTACAGTGTAGAATTACCGTCTGAATGCAAGTGCTGTCTGTATTGCTTTGAAAATTGTACATTTTATCTCTAATTAGTGTTGTACAACTAAATCCTTCCGTCTGTTGAGGCCTTAAGCATGATCTTTATATGGTAATCTTGACTAAAATTTTGTTTTTTAAATCTCCGGTACACATTAACCAAATACTAAAAAATTACTCACACCAAATATATCTTATACTTTGTTGAAGCAATGGAATTAATTTATTAACAGATATCAAATATATATCAAAGGATGTCCCATAAGACGACAATTGTTACTCTTTTATTGTTGTTTGTTATTTCAATGTAACTGAACTTAGTTTGTAAAGGTACATAACTTAATCGTAACTCTTGAATGCATTATTGTTTTGTTTATACAAGTGATGTCGCGTGTTGCATTCTGTACTTACAGTGCATTTTATAGTTTTTATTTTATTAGTCTTCATCCAACTTCTGATGCATTTACCCGTTTACCAGTTGTATTTTTGTAATAAACTTGCTCAGTTTTACTACTTAGATGAAATTTTCAGTTTGATACTTGTGAGCAAGAACTCATTAAGCCCAGAAAACAGCAAACATATATATCACTATTTTCATATCTATTATTTAAAATAAAAAGTATTCAACAAGAACACAATGTGAATTATACAAAAATCTTCAGAAATACATGCTGTTCAGTATTTTGATAATTTGAATCAAGTGATATTATAAATCAAGATAGCATAACTTTTTGAAAGTAACAAATTGCCATATTAAAGCAAAATTACTTTCTTATCTAAATTAGATCATGTACTATCTCTAGGATGCATTTCTGTCGAATTGGAAAACATTTCACATCAAGGAAGGAACGGAGGAATAAATTCGGAATAACTTTTACTTAATGCAAACAACAATACAAAATGGATATATTGCGGCCTTGATATAAAGTCTAAGCAAAACATAAAAAAAGTGTTTTAGCATAAGTTATTTTGGGAAAAATGTAACAAATTGTATTAAAGAATTAAATTAAAAAAGGTAAAATTTGGGAAATTTCAAAAAGATATTATAAACGTAAAAGAAAAAGCTGTATCGACTTTTTTGGTGAAACAATAATATAACAAATCAATTGTTTGGGTTTTAAACACTTTTCGGCCAACCAAAGATTAAATTAAGCAGCCATTTTGTCAAACAAAACAAAGGTACATTTATTTTTGGAATTGCTTAAGCAAGTTTTAACCCTGACATAAATAAATATGGGGATTTTAAAATTGACACGTAAGTATTTAATCAGGAGATAGTTGCTTTTTTCATGACTGATAATATTTCAAACGTATGTATTATTTCAAATGTATGCATTATCATTTGTATTAAATAATCTAGGGATATTGAAACATACAACACATCTAGTTATAAAACATAATATGAATCACTACATTTTTACTTACAATTGTAGCAAAAGAAACATAATTCATGTTGGTTCGGTTTGATTGAGCTTATTCAATACCAGCCACATGATTTGGTTTTACATCTAATTAAGCATCAAAATGTTTTAAATTCCTCTGAAAAGGACATGACTATCATGAGCTATTGCAGCTCTCAGTCCAATTCCATTCTGCTTCAAATTTTAAATAATTTATTAACAACATGTGTAAATGTTTAAACTAAATCCTTTGAAAAAGCGCCCCCCCCCCCCCTTTACCCCGTTAATACCAAAACATAACTTAATTAAAACAAATAACAGACCAATCATTTTGAAAAAAAATAGGTAATTCGATACGTATTTTTTTTTCTTGGCTTTTTTAAACGATTTCATTGCTTGCGAAAAATACACTGATGCAAACTTAAACATTTCTTTTAATTGTATAAATATTTAATTCTGCATTCAACATCTGCTTCGTATCTCGGTAAAGTTAATTATGCCTTCAGAGTTATTTATTTTAACCCTTTTCAATCATCAGCGATATATCAGAATCTTGAACATCTCAAAAATTATAAACTGCCCCAGAGAAATTTACTACGGTATAATTTGTTACAGGATATTTCAATTAAGCGTAACCTAGTTCTCGGCATTTCTGGTTTTAACAGCAATTTTTGTATTTATCGTTATTGTTTTGTCAGTAAATATTTTCAGGAAAAAATGTTTTTTACAAATATATAGTTAAAAGCTTGCGGTTTTTGCTGTAAACATAGTTGATCACATTTTGTGCTACAACCTATGAATGCATATTCTTTTTTTTTCTAATTCTAAGTATTATACCGGGTAAGAAGTCATCTGTCACTTTTTGTATAAGCACAATTAAGTTTGTATTTGCGCGTAAGCAGCGTCTTTCCATGAAGTAACAATATAATAATATGCATATTTTTTATAATTCGATACATTTGATCTTTACATTTACCAATCTTAATGTGGAATCATAATAAAATATATCTTGAAATATTTCAGCAATTTTAGAAACCGAAGGTTGTCGGGTAGATTTTTTAAGGGGGTGTTTGTTTGTTTTGTTGGGTTTTTTGGGTTTTTTGTTGTTGTTGTTTCTACTTTGTTTGTTGTTTTTTTGTTCTTTGTTGTTGTTGTTGTTGTTGTTATTGTTGTTGTTTGGGTTTTTTGTAACTGAGAAACCATTTTTTCCCGGCAAATGCTTACTTACACGGCTTACTCATGTACAGACTCAATCAAACCGAGTCTGCAATTCTTATGTAATCGTGTTGGTTTATACAGAATTTATTTTAGTTCGATTGTATAGGAAGCTATAAGCTTATAGTCACACTTTCGAATCCGTTCCTAGAACCAACCAGTACTGAGCAATGAGTGTAAAGTTTCTTGCTCAAGGAAACAACGACTTGCCCCTGACGGGGTTTGAACCAATGCGGCTAGCGATCAATAGATTACTAGTCCGAAGCGTTAACCACTCGGCTATGCCGCCACTCTGAAATCGTGTTGTGATTAATGCTTCCGAGGGATCACTTTGTTTTCAGATTTTTATATTATTTCGTTCTTATATGTTCGGGAAAATCGTAGATGCGCAAGATGTTGGAAAAGTCAGATATGTTTATGTTTGGTAGAATAGAAAATGGATAAAACGATTAACGTGATCAAAAAATGTGAAAATATGACAATGTATGATATTACGGTATACTTATTTAAGATGTAGCACTTTTTCATAATCTTTCTTTTACAGACTCAATCAAACCGAGGGTGCACTTTTTATGTAATTTTGCTGTTTTAATGCTTCCGGGGGAACACGTATGTCCAGATATTTGTATGAGTATGCCTCCGTAAACCCCCCGAACATGATCGCAAATGGCATGTATATACGGGCAAGCGAATAAACATGAATATTTCGCCAGAAAAAAAGTAAAAGTAGCGCAAAACACTTATAACAAGGGAAAGTCTAAATATGTTTATAGGATTAATAAGGTTATTAACTACAATTTCTGTCATTCTGCTATGCATAACTTATAATAACGTTTGAGACGGACATATTTTCTTATGTTCAGCTAACATTCTCTTGAGTATTAGTGCTTTGAAAACTAAGCAAGAAAATAGTCTCAAAGCCATCAAACAATTAAAACATTTGACACAAAGATTAATAATATAATAAATTTTAACACATACATAAGATAGATCGGCCATATAACACATGCGTTTTTTGTTGTATTTTTCAAAGTGGAATCATATTATCAATATGACTTAAACCCCCATGTTCTAAAATAATAACCAGATGCATATTCAATTGGTTAGTTTCATTTAGAGAGAAAATAATATTTCCCAAAATTTGACTTATACACTACGATATTTGCTTATAAACATTGACTTACATTGACTTACAAATGGCAAAGTGACAATCACTGTGTACATAGCAGAAATCGGTTTTTAACAAAAGATAGAAATATCGTCTGCCTTCAGTGCAAGTTGGGTTATGAATTCATTTATTTGAGATTGAGCAAAAAATGCATAGAAATTGTGATTTGTTTTTATAGTCTTTGTTAGTAACAAAAAATCATGAGATAAGCACAGTACATGGTGAATGCAATCGACAGAGCAAATGTAGATAAACATAGATAAAGTTATTAAAAGTTATTTTGTTTTATTTTATTTTTTTTTTCGGGGGGGACCAATGTGAAAGTTACTTCTTATGAAAATCAAAAGTGAAATATTGCACAATTGCTTTTTTAATAACGGTTCAAATCAAATGAACCATTTTTAAATGCCTTGAACGAAATTGATGTTTTGGTGATTTTTAAACATGTTACTTTAAATATCCATGTAACAAACATTTGCTCAAATAAGTCACTTTGTAATTACTCTTCCGGCGCCAACAAACATAAATGGTTTCTCAATTTCGCAGCTGCAATTGATCAATGCTGATGAGCTCTTGATCTAACAAATATTGCTGTTTGCTATTCAGTATGATTTGTAATTTATATATTATGTCAATTTGGGGAAGTGTTACCGTCACATTATTGACGCAGCTGTTGTAGGGCGAATTGTAAAATAAAAAAGTTATGTGTTTAAACTAATAAATATATTAAATAAATAAATAATTAAATACAACACGCATAATTTATTTAATTATTTATTTATTTAATATATTTATTAGTTTAAACACATAACTTTTTTATTTTACAATTCGCCCTACAACACAGCTTTTCTGATTTATATCTTATTTTGCGATCTTTATTGCATAAAAATGCATATAATTTGAGATGATTAGTATCTTATCTTCCAAATTCTTGTCAAAACGTTTCAAATGATTTTTTGCACAAATGACTTAGCTTTTAAATGTCTTTCTCACTTTGTCTAAGCTGTATTGCTAACTGGTGATGTGTTCCTTCAAATAATTCAAACCGTATATTTTTTTTCTTTTTGTGCTTTTTCAAAATTTAACTGGTCTGGTTAATACATTTGTTATCTTTATACTTGACAACAATCTTTTACGTCCAAAAAAAAGAGACGAGTATAATAATTTTCCTGCTCAAGGCAAAGGGTTACTGTTTAAGGTAAAAACGAGGTTCGCTTAAAATCATTACACATTTTGGGAAAATAATATATATAATTTGAGTAAGTAAATAAAATTCACCTAAAACATAGACAGAAGCAGGTGTCCGCGACTACAACTATGCTGTACTTGTGCAATAGACGTATTTCACAGCATTGATGACAAAACAAATCATGCATAAACAAGACGCATGTTTAAAATGAAGATGTACGATTAAACTCAAATTATTTGAACAGATATAAAAGTGAACTATAAATAAATATCGATAAACTGTATGGGTGTAACGTCGAAATCTATCATCAGATATCAATATTTTGCTGATATGCTTTGCACTGAGTTAATGACAGTTTCATTCCAGATTGTCAATAACTCTTACAAAAATCTCTCCAGCTCCTTACTGTGGATTATTTAACTCCTCCTATTTGAAGGAAGGGGTGGGGGCGCCAGAGGCTGTGATTACAATAAATCCGTGCATTACATCCGAATTCGTACATAACATATTTCGTAACCAAATTGCATGTGTACTTTATATATGCTAAATAAATTAAAAAGTGCAAGTACAGCATAACCAGTGTTCAGCCTAAATAATTGAAAATGTATATTGTATTTTACTGCTGTTCATTTGACTAAGCATGAATCCATAGATTTATATGTACTCACAGAAATATGTTATGGTTCAAAATAATTTATTCAATTATATAGTCATGACATTACAGAATAAATTTGTTGAGATTGCTTTCAATATTTGCTAGATCTACATTAATATTATGTACATATTATAATACTGATTGATTAACAATAGAAAGCGTTAGGTGTCTGACTTATCACTGTAAGTTTTGTATGTGGTTATAGGACACCTGTCAACTCAAGATGCATAATCCTTGGTCTTTACTTGCGGAATTTGGATGGATCCACACCATTCCTGGTATTTGTTTGTTCAGAACTCCTGTATGCCACATGAGCTGCCTAGATGTAATAGAAAATACAAGGAAATGTAAATAGTGTTTTCATTCATATCATAAATACTGTAAGTACATAATTATATACTATTGTAGTGATAATCTTGTATTTCTTTTTACGCTTCTATTAGAAAAAAGTGCTAAATCATATAAATGGAAATATTGGTTTTCGTAATTTTATAATACATATGATTTATAAATAAATAAATATTACCAATGACAAGAATTAACCACTGCTGCCGCCAGAGACTAGGTCTTGAGTAACTGTTTAGTGGAAACACGGAAGGGCCTCGTTAATGATGCAAATTGTTACCCTCGAGCTAGATATGCTAGTCCATAACAACAGTCGATATAAGATTTTTTATAATACTCAAAATATCGTCGCTCTAATTCCAAAGTGTCGTAACTCCAATTTTGGAAAAAATGAGTGTTTGGTATCAAAATGTTCGTAATTTTTTGCTCTATCTTATGGAAAGAACAGCATCACTCTGGTTCTTACCTGTAGCGATATATTGAACGGGTCAGAGTGCTGTAAGTCCAAAAATTGTGATAAAAGTAACGTTCATAATATCGTAACTTCTGAACCAATAGTATTTTAAGATTAAGATTTTTAGAACTCCGTATTTCAAAGTGGTTTTTCAAACTTTCAATACGAATAATATCTACTATTACCCATTGTGCCAAATTCAAAGCACGTGGTGTGTTACGAAATTCGGATAGCATGAATATCGGATAAAACTTTACAAACTTTCAATATGCACAATGTCAATTGTTGATATCTTAATATATTTTTGATCAACGTTACCTTGTACATATTCAGATAAAAAATACGCACAATCAGGCTTTGCAAAGCATTGCAGAGGTATTGTATCACTGTATAAAAGCAAAATTACAGTGCTTGTGCTTAGTGATACGACTTCATTACATATAGCATTACCACTCATTTACTGATGTTATTAAATGGTGTTTACTTCTTGTTTATGGTCATAATGCTGCACTTTCAAATAACAACTTTTCAGATTTAATTTATACCCTTTATTTTCATAACAAGTCCAACTTACTTGATCTGCCAACAGAGCTAATTGTAAAAATATTTGATGACATTGAACTAGAATAGGGATTCTGTATTTATCTATTTCATGACCTATTACTTAAAGTCAACCGTACATGCAAGACGTTCAACAATATATTTAAAGCAGCTTCGAGGCTCTGGCAAAAATTTGATCTTAATCATGCTGTTACAGTAAAGAAGCAGGACCTGGAAACCATTCAAACAGTTTTTGTCAATTTTTACTACCATATGCTTCATACCTCTGCACTGTTCCTGAGCTTGATTACGTCTTTACAAAATACTTCCAGGGAAGTGAATTGTGGTATTTAAATTTAAGTGCTGCACCAGTGTCAACATTAAGCTTCTTATGTGATGCACCAAATGTAGAACTTGTACAATTATGTGAATGTAAACTACTTGTTAGTGATGATTTTCTTGTTCTGATGAATTGCACTAAGCTAACTCAGTTATGGTTGTCTTTTACAAACATTTCACAAGAGCATCTTAAAATTGTGACATACAATAAACCTTTAGTTGTAATAGATGTTTGCGGAGTATTGTTAGATATTGAAAGCTGCGAAAACATCCTTACAGACACGATAGGTCATCTTGTTTACTTCCATCTTTCTTTGAAACAATATATCAGCAAAGAGGAATTTAAACAGCGTATCCTTGAAAATTACCTTGATACCTCCTTTAAAGTTTATAATGAGTAAGCACAAATTTAGTTTAAGTGAGGCAGTTGCTATATTGTCAGAACTAGATGATGACTATGAAGCTAGTAATTATAATCACTATTGAATAGATGATGTAGATAACAACACTTTGGAAAGTAACATTGATATTTCTGAAGATAGGAACAATAACATAAATCAAAACTATTTTGAATCACTGCAAGAAAATATGTGTATAAATCCTCAATCAGGTGCTATACAATTAAATGGATGAACTTGAAATTCATGTTGTTGATGAAAATTTCCATAATGGTTCGTTCCTTGAGGAACTTGAAAGCATACCACAAGCACAGCCACTAGAAAATTCAAATAAAGAGGTCAATTGCACACTTCAAACTGTAGCTGACCAAAACAACAACATTACTACCAATCAACCAAACGCAGATCAAATTAATGAATGTAGTAATATGATTAATCAGGAAGGTATACCGGTACAAAAAGACGTTACAGACTCAGTAGAAGAATGTGATACTGAAATGCAAATAATTGAATCAGTTGCAAAAGAGCAACAAAAGCGGGGAAGGAGAAAGTTCAGAGATAAATGCACCTGGAAAAAGGAAATTCGGAAACGCAGAAGGCAGGCTGGAGAAGAGTATACTGACTCACTAGGAAAGTTTATACACAAAAAGAAATTACTAAAGATTGCAATGGTAAGTGTCGCTATTGCGTGCATAAGTGTGCATTGCATTTTAGCAATTCAGATGGTGTTAGAATTCACAAACATTTTTGGAACCAATCTGATAACGAAAAGAATACATTTTATGCTGCAACTAAAGCTGAAACAAAAACAAAAGTTGAAAATTCAAGACGAAAGTTTAATTATAAGTATTATTTTATGAAGAATGATAGTATTACCTCTGAAAAGAATAGATTTTGCAAACAATTCTATTTATCAACATTAAGATAAGTGATAAAAGAATTGAATATTTTTATAATAAGATAGAAAAGAATAATGGTGCGTGTTTTGATGATCTGAGAGGAAAATGCTCGAAACGAAAGACGCCACAGGAAGATTTTGATTATATTAAAGATCACATTAATTCATTTCAAAAGGTTCCGTCACATTTTTGCAGGGCAAGTTCAACTAAACAATATTTGGAAAGTGGACTTTCTTTAACAAAGATGTTCGAAATGTACCAAGAGAAATGTAGACATTCTAACAGAATGTGTCTTAAATCCAGTATGTATAGAAATATTTTCAACAAGGAATTTAATTTAGCATTTCATGTACCAAAAAAGGATCGATGCGATCTGTATATCTGAATGTCTGAGAGTGACTGTGTAACAGAGGTGCTTAAGGCTAAATATGAACATCATCAAGAAGACAAGATACTTTCAAAATCGGAGCGTTATCAAGATAGAGCCAAGTCAAATGATTCATGTGCTATTGTTTGCTTTGACTTAGAAAAGGTACTTCTCCTCCCCAGAGCAAATGTGTCAAAAAAAAATTATAAAAGAAAATTAAGTACCTATAACCTAACAGCCCATTGCTCGATTGACAAAAATATATATAATGCAGTTTGGACTGAGGCAATGGCAGGTAGACGAGGGAATGAAATTGTCAGTGCTTTGACAACTATATTGCATCAAATATTACAAAAGCATCCTTATATAAATTGCTTTAATCTTTGGTCGGACTCATGTGTCCCCCAAAACAAAAATTCAATTATGTGTTTTGCATTGAAGAGATTTATGATCGATCACAAAAATATCAAAGAAATAGTGCAAAAGTTTTTATGTCCTGGGCATTCTGCAATCCAAGAGGTTGACAATGCCCACAGCCAAATTGAAAATAAACATTAAAAATAGCAGAAGTTTTCAGTCCTGTATCACTTGTACGGTGTCTTAAAACAATACGTCCAAACTTTTTTAAAATTGTAAAAATGCATTCTTACAATTTTCATGATTTTCAAAAGACAATCGGTGGGTTAAAATTTGACAATATCCCTTTTACAAAAGTTAAAACCCTGAGATATGTCTCAGATGCACCATTTGTCGTGGAATACAAGACGTCATTCGCACAAAATAAGTACACATAGGCTGATATTTCAAAGCGCATGACGCGCAAAGGACCTTGTCTTTCCTTGCCAAGACCCACACAGAACACTAAAACACCAGTTATATCCCAGGAGAAAATTCATGTCAGAAACGGACATGCAATACTATAGAACGATGAAATTAATAGTGGTAGAGAACAACACATCATCTAGTCTACAACCACCCCAAAAGCGAATGCGCTTCATGTAAAATGAAAATAAAAACATTCATTTTTGTTAAGGGACTATTAAATTTGTGATTTTACAGATGAAACAAAAAGTCAGTGCATACCAACGTTACTTGTAAGAGATTGTAGACTTTACAAACTTAAGATGCTTTAAATGTGTCTCGAAAAAAAATTTTTGAATCTATTTGTTATTTTAATGTTAAAATGAAGAGAGATCTAATAAATAATAAATAAATCTTATTTGCAAGAATTTGCATGGAAGAAGATGCAAAAAGAGGAAAGATTTGGGGTTTTTTATTTTTATATTAAGTATTTGTTTTTTTACCTATTATTGTTAACTACAAATTTGTTACTAGACCATAATTATCCTTCGATGGAAACAAAGTAAAGTAATTTTTGTGAAGAAATGTGACAAAGATTACAGACATACAAAACATTGATTAGTCTTTATTTCTTAAATCAGACTTTGTTGGAGTACAATATAATTGATATAAGGATGAAACAATTCTTAGATATTGAGCATTGCTTTCATATGATAAAGTTCGTGAAATAAATTACAGTAATGTGAAAAAAAAATCATTAAAAGCATACGTTATCGAATGCTATAAATTCTTTGAAAAGAAGTTTCATGACTCTTAATATATTATTTGAAGTACAGTATTTCATTGATATTATATCCAAATGTTTAGTATCTTTGAAAATTTGTTAGCTTTGTATGGTGTTTCATATGTACAGTAAAAATGTTATTGTTGTTTTTCAAGTTAAAGCAGTTATATTTCTTTGGACATATCTTTGTGTTTTGTAAGTTAAAATTTGTTCAACATGTCTGATATTCAAATTGAATTTGGAATGTTAAACGAAATTGATATAAACAATCTGAATTCCAAATATTTTATAGTGGAAAAGAGAAAATCAGAAATTGTTTTGTTATATAATGTGGTAAATATCAATACAATTACATTGTTTCAGAATTTTGTTGTTTGTTTTATCTCCTCAATGTGTTACATTTACATTATCAGGAATATTTTAATATAATATTATTATTTATATAATATAATTTAATATAATTCGCTAAAGCACTCAATATTTAGGTTACAACTTAATAAATATAATTTCAGTATAAAACAGTAAATTAGTCATTATTCCACACCGCTGTAACTTCTAAATATCCTTATAATTTTAGGGTCAGATTGCTGTAATTTGTTTTCTTTTAGTTCCTTATCAGTTACTAATTATTTATTCTTATGCAGTGGTTTGCCTGCCCGTACTCTGCCTTATGCCCTGCCCTATTTTTGTTTGGGGTCCTCCTGGGCTCCTTGCCACTGACGCTTGTTACTGGGTCGGGTGGGGGCTGCGTTCATTGAACGCCGCCTTTCCTTGTCGATCTTGTTCATCATATTTTACATTTTATAAAGTATTCACGGGGAAATCAATTAAAATTCTTAGTTATATGACTAAAGGTTGATAGGATGATAAAGATTGTCATCATTTGCATTGAGACAATAACTTTGATTTTAAAAAAAGCAAATAAAGCGCAAGCAAAATTGCTTGTATTTTCAAAGTTCAATATTTTTCAGCCGATAAACTCGATGTTAAAGTTACTTTCATAAATGTAACATATAATTATTCAGTGTACAATATAAAGCTTTTTTATTCGTTTATTACTCCTCATGATGAAATTGTAAGAGACTAAACAAATATAAGATCTTATTACTTCTCCTTATGATTAAGTAATCTTTCCAAAAAGGGACAAAAGTCAGGTTATTAATGTGTTATGTATAAGACAGGCTGTGTCGAGGTTTTAAATCACTTGAATTAAGTGGAAAAGTTCGGTAGGGCAATTTATCTATTCCCATTAGGTTATTACAATTTGTTAAATCTTGGTTTAACTCAGAAACGCAATAAAAAAATTAAAAAAATATTCGTTTAATTGAAAAACAAACATACATTCTACCTACATTTTTTAGTGGAAAAATGTGAAAATAAGATATTTGATTCACTTTTTCTGTGTATCTCAAACAAGTATTGACCTTTTACAATGCACAAACACTTTAAAAATAAAAAGGCAAAAGATAACATATTATATCCTTTTATTTTATTGGTATACTTTTATGATGTATACATTTAATATATGATCAATACATTTATAAATTAGGCTAGTGATGAAAAAACGTTTGCAATAATGCCTTGATAATATGTAATCAATCTGACATATATTCTTTAAAGAAAAAAGATAAAGCTATTGATAAATAACATTCTTTCATTTTTCTTATTAATTAATCAGATATAAGCACGATAATGTAGGCATGTAAGCAGGTAATTATACTTGTGAAAATGGCGCAGCATTAAATATCTTTGCACTCGGTTTAAAGTTTGCAATTTCAAATATCCTTTCCTCAGAGTTAAAAATCTTAGCTCTGACAATTACCATTATGAACCAAGAAAAGGTTAACACATTTTCAATTTTAAATGTTTAAACAAATTCTTGTAATAATCATAATGTAGACCATCAGGTTCGTATTGTCTATATTTATGATTGTTCAAAGAATTTGCATATCTTTCATCTAAAGGAATGCATTCTTACAACATTATTTTGGTCGTTTTTAAAAGAATAAAATATTTTGGTATATTAGCTAATTTTATCAAAACAGAATATTGTTAAACAAATAATTCAGAAGAAAAATATAAGATGTAACAACTGGAACAAAAACATCTAGTAGATATACACACAAAAGTTTTTTTGAAAATCTTAACAATAACCAACGGACGGTGCAAAAAAAAGTTAAGTAATTCAGTATGAAAAGCCGATGAGGAAACTACTTTTTTTACATGTATGCTTATAATTTACATACATTCTAATACAAGTTTTTTTTAAATGTTATGCTTTATAAAGATGAAATATGCTGTACGAAAGTACATGAAGATCATTTCGGTAGGAAATTCCGATTTTTCTGAAAACTTGTATTCGACCTTTGGTATGCTTTGAGAATATCATTTAAATGAACACCAATATACCCGATATATTTCCCAAAGGATACTACATCATTGACATATCTGAAATAACTTGTCTGTAAAGATTGTAGAGCTCATCATTCGTATTTGTCATAACTGAAATGAAACTGTCTGCAAAATCCAGAGATATAAATACAGAAAGCAACTAAATTACATTGGTCTAAGAGACGTAATTATACATGTATTACTCATAAGCAAAATGTTAACAAAACGACACTTCATTCATTCTGTTTAGTTTAAAAAGTTTATTTTAAACAGGTACACACATTTTCGATTTACAAATAAAACTTTAAGATACATGAAATGCATGAAAAAGGATCCGAAGGAACCGAAAACTATCTATTGCTAAAAGTTTTAGTGTGTATATGTTTGTATATGGAATTCATTCATTTATACTAAGTCCAATAATTTAATTATAATCAAAATTTTAAAAACACTTAAGTTGTTTATGATTTTTAGAGATGCGTTCATTGAATGCCATCCTTCCTAGTTGATCTTTGTTTTCATATTTTGATAATGAGCCCTCCTTCGCCAGAATTGTCTCTCCTAACTTTTGGTGCCAAATTTGGTGCGGTTGTTTTGAAACATAGGGACTGCGTTACGTGAACGTTTCTGTCCCTTGTTGCTTTTTTATTATATTCAAATTAATCCAGAATAAGCCCAGTTTATTTACAAACTTGGGAACGGGAAGAGACATAAGGCATAGTTAGTCTTAAGGTGAGAAGACAAGACATAACGATGAAATGGTATAAAATGCAATTGAAAACGAGAATAATACTGAACCATGACAGTATTTTACTGTCATTGATCAATGTAAGTGACAGTTTTATGTTAAAAAGCGTACATCATCGTAAAGAAAACAATGTCATGAAGTGTTAAGAAAAGTTATTATAATATATAGGTTTTAAACATCTAGCTTAAATCAAATATGAAAGAAAAAAGATTAGCAAGAAAAAACGGCGCCATGAGTGCAACCCAAACATGATCCAGCAACACAGGTCTACCGGCATGGAGCCTAGCAGGACGTCAAAGTTAAAATATCACATAATTGACAAGAACTGACCGATTTTCGACTCAAGCTGTACCTTGAATTAAATCGCCAATAATATTAAAAATATATGCATATCGACAAATTACAATCAGATTAAAATATATGGTTTTTATTAGCAAACCAATACTGTAAAACGGTACTTTTCTTGGCGATGAACATTTATGTTTTTGCCAGAAACAAATTGAAATATAAAAATAAAATTACTTCGTGTAATTTTAAGTGACATTTGGCAGTATGCTGATTTCTTCAACATCACTGTTAGCATTATAATCAACATGCACAAATATCTGAAGATTGACTATCATTATTTTTATTTATCCAATTACACATCTTCTATCCTAAATAGTAAATTTCTGTGACATTATTGTGATTGCTTAATAGTTGTCAACACTGAATGTTTATGATAGAATACAAAAACTGCCTTACATAATTATGAGACTACCCCCACTTTCTTTATCTATATATTTTAAAGGGCATTGGGCATTTATAGACAGTTTTCATGAGTCACATGGGATATTGATTACCAATAAAAATTAAATTATAAAATTGAGATCAATCAAGGCAAAATGCAAAATTACTGCACATCCTAAGAGCACAATGTCATTGTTATTAAAGGAGCCAGTAAATCATGAACTATAATGACTATAGTGCATTGAAGTTTAAATTGCTGGAGATATCATAGAGAAGAACGATTTATTTTCATAGTGTATTATTTTTTCTTTTGATCACTGTTACATGTACGACTATAGCTTATCCTATATATCATTATAAATATTAATAACATGTTTAAACTACTAATATGTCACAGCATTTAAAAGACTAATTTAGTACAATCCAATAGAGCTGTATGCATGGGCTATAACTTTGAAACGCCACAAGGCAAATGACATGCAGAACTAGTTTATTGACAAATGGCATACAGAAATAGTTGATTTAACTGCTGCGTTTTGTTTTTCGAAAAAGAAGATAATAGATCACTACTGAATAAACAGCAATAACTTACCGTTTTGAAACATCATACACTATTTAACATGGCAATTTGAGTAATGACTTTTCTGTCGCAATTTAGATAAATGTGGTGAATATATATAGCAGATGTAGTTTCTTTTTTTAAAAATAATCTTTATGGTTCATAGTTTCTCCCTATTATAGTGTCACATTATAAAAATATAGACTTTCATTAATCAATCCAAAACATAATGAAGTAAATATACCCAAACTTGACAAGTGACAGGTATTTGTTTTACATTTTAACAATGCTTTATACCGTAAATATGTTAAAAACTCAATAGAAAGTTATTTACTGATTCTAGCGGTCGCATACAATTGTTTAAATTGATACGATGTAATACTTTTCAACAAGTAAAATTGATAGTTCCACAGAGGAAATGTGTCTTTAAAATTGTTTATATTATGTTTGATCGAGTTTTACATGAAACGGTATAAGTATTCAAATGAAACAAATCGCATGGTTGCGTAATTTGATAGAGCATGTAGATTTATTGCGAACAATTCGTTGTATCCTACAGTTTTAAGACATGAAAATAATTGCTAAGTAATCTATTACTCCTAGGAGCAATCACTAATAATTGTTTAAAGTCATAAATTGTCAAATGAAAGTACATTGCACTATAAAATTCTATAGAAATGATTGAATTTACATGAGTTTGAAAACCCTACAATAAACAATACAATAGAGCCAGATCATTCGAGTATTGTTTTACAATATTTTTCATGTAGGTTTATTTCAACGGATAAAATGTCTTTTTATAGCAATTCGTGAAGGATGTTGGACGTTTCTAGATTGTTTTGCATTTTGCCTAGAGTTTCGAACGTTCAATGAACACAATCGTCATTGTACGCTTAATTTGGGTTTATGTCAGGTAGGTTCGAAGGAACTGCTGTTCTTGAGCATTGATTCATCCTTCAACAATGCCTCCCCTCCCATGTCTATCCCTCTCGCAGCAACTTGACTTTCAATTGTTTTTTCAAGAACGTCCTTTTTTGCAAAACTTTTTATACAGTTATATTTGAACGTCATTTTTCATTACTTTTACGCGCAGTATTTGACATATTTTAACAGATGAATTTATTTAGAAAAGTTATTACTGTAAGTCATGTGGAAGCCTATTGGATTTTTTGTCATTACAAAAATTGATATATAGCTTTATATCCAGAATTTACTGTTGATCGGTTAGTGGAGACGGCTTACAAATACTCCCTCTAGCCTCTTTAAACTCTGTGTTATGTTGTATATTACTTCAAAGGTGTATTATTAAAGAATGTAAATGATTTATGCTCGTTTGAATATAACGAATAAAAGCATCAGTACTTTTTCTTTTAAGTAAGCCATATTAATTTCATTTGAAACTAACAACAAATAGCATAATTTTTCCTATGGGAGCGTTACCATCAATTTAAAAAGGCTATTGTTTGCTAAATTGAATGCATTCACATGAAAACCCTACAAAACAATGACATGCAGAGGCAATCGCTTTATGCTTATTTTCGTTTTGAAACGGAATATTATTTTGCAAAAAAGACTGCTATTTATAGGCTCAAACAAAGAACATGTCAATCTAAATATCACCCTTTCTCCAGATCTTTCGACCCGTGCGACTAGTGCAGACCAAGATTATGGTAGGCAGGGTCGTGTTTAGACAGTTCATATTTTGACATTTTAATGATGATGGCTTTTTAGAGTCTATTTCAGATATTGAGATATTTAGCATGAAAGGTTTTATTTGACAATTTTTTTCTTTAAAGCATGACAATTTTGTCCATTATTTTGAGTGTTAACGGTTAAAGATTGATTTATGATACTGAGTGAATATTAAATCTTACAGTTCTTGTGCCGTGTAACATACGGTGCTTTATTGTGTGTTTTTTCGGAGGAAAAAAAAAATATCTATAGAATTACTTCTTGAGGAAAAATCGCTATATTTTTTATAAGGCGAAAACACGTGTTTAAATAGTCAGAAATTCCAACGCGCTTTAAAGTGCGCTTTGACGCCTTATCTGTATATGCAAGCTTCATAACCTCTGAATCCCTTTCAGAAATGCTAATGAATCATATTTGTTCCGCCAGTTAGCTTACAAGCATTCCTTTATATGTTGACCATACTCCGCTTTTCTGGTATGGCATGTACGTGCCGCATTAAGGTTTATAGTAACGTTTAGGTTTATTTAGGTTTATGTTCTCCATTTTTTTTAAATAACGGTATCAATATTTTGTTAAGTGATGCAATGTTTTTTCTTTCACACATGTAATTATGTTGAAAATGCGTATGCAATTTACATTTTTCAATAACCGCCCTATAAACACATCTGTGCATGTTCTTAATTCCAAATTTATTATTTTATGACAATCGTCGAATGTTAAGAATTCATCATTTAACATAAATGGTGAAATTTTGTACATACAAACATCAGCAGATATGTATTGCAGTAACAATGAAAGATTAAATGACACACGTTAGTGCCATTCCACGAAAAGCGGCGTAAGCTACCAAAGTAAAAGAAACGACGAGACTTGAAAGTAATCAGCACCAAGTACTACTTTTGTTATTGTTGCATGTTTGACTATGTTTTACACACTCTATAAACCGTATGATTAACCTCCTTATGGGTGAAATCAATTTGACAAGCTTCATTTTCATTCACGCTCCGTCATTCTGAATGCTTCCCTACACAAAAATATCAATTATGCAAGAAATACTTCAGAAACAATAACCAATTGCAAAAGTATTTTTTGCTTCTAATGTGTTATTTTTTCACGAATGCACAATTCATATAAATATCCCCAGGAATAGCGCACCAAACCATTTCTCATAGGAAAGTACATTGAAGAAGATTTCTAGATTTGAAGGAAGTTCGATTTATAAGCAAATCTTTATATAAGTAGTTACAATTTTCTGGTCATATTGATAAAGAGAATAAATAAAAGAAATAATAACAATCGGTACTCATGATATTGCTGATAATAAAAAAACATGGAATTTTCTAAACAAATCACGTATGTATCTGCAATTGTGATGACCATTACCTGTTTAAACTTTGTGAAAGGAAAAACACAGACCTCTGCTTTCATCACGCAGGTCCAAACTATTTCAAATAGACAGTCGTCTGCTACGATAGAATGTGCGTTCAAATTAATGAAGGATGCTTCAAACGGCCATGTCACGAGAATTGCTGAAGGAACAGACTACTGTGAACGACAAACAAAGGCATGGCCTAGTCCAGCGTTCGAGCAAGGATTTGAATACCACAAACTGACAACACTACTTCATAATTACAAGCCACTGGTAAGACAATATCTTCCTAGATGTATGTTTGTTTACTTTCATTTACAGCATTTTATTTAATTATCTTGACGCTTGACGGCATTCGAAAATTACGTACAAAATTTGGAAAAAAAATCATATATCAAAGAAACAAGACGTTTTAAACATGAATTCATGAAGTTTAAGTCGTGAATTCGTGAACTTAGATTGTGAATTCATCAAGTTGAAATTGTGAAGTTCAAAGTGTGAATTCGCGCAGTTGAAATCGTGAATTCGGTAAGTTTAAAACTTGAATTTACGAATTTAAAATAGAGAATAATTTCATAAAGAAGAGTTTTTAATGTCCCTATCGGTCTGTACATCTATACTGAAATGAATTCTTACTTGATATTAATCTTGGAAGAGACATGGTTATAAAAGGAACCATCGCCATTAGACCTCTTATAACGGATCAACATAGTCTTATTTCACAAGTTGCTAAAGAGGAGATATATCTAGTTTTCATAGATATAATGGAATACTTAGAAGCCAGCATTTTCATAATTATGATGATAATCTCGATTACTATGATCATTGTGAAATAGATTGTTAATAATTACGAATAAAATGATGATGACGATGTTATACCTGATTAACTTTATATTCATTTTTGTTCACATCGAGGCCTTTAATAATCGTATTACATACATTAAGGACAACAACTTGACAAAACAACAAGCTAAGAAACAGCGAAAATATTACGAGATTAGTAATAAGCAATCGTTTTTTATAGTGTTTGACTGTTTGTACAAATGCAAAAATTAAATGATGGAAAACATCAGATAACCAATAACTAGTTCAGTGATTATTTTATTTCTAGCTTGGGGACTTCTACAATGAGGTTGGCAGTCATTATCTGGACTCAGAGATAAAAGTTGGAGACCGCTTTATATTTATCATACAAAGGACAGGCATAGGCAGGTATGATGTATTTTCTTTTTATTTCTGTTTTTATTTCTTATATGTTAAACCACTATTTCAGTATAATTTCTTTCCATAAAATTAAAACTTTTTTTTAATTCAAAATAAAAATTTGAATTGTGGCACACTTTCTTATTAAAACCTCATTATTTTAGATCGCATTTTTATAACTAGGTAACGTTTTGGACTTAATGTTATGTCATCTTAATGAAGTACAGTTTCTTGTATTTTCTTTTTAATGCAGCCTTTACAACCTCTTTATCCATGTTTTTGTTGTTGCGGTTTCTTGTTTTTATTGTTTTGTTGTAGCGGATGTTTTTGTTGGGTTTTTCATGTATAGTTTTTTATTGTTGTCGGCGCTATTTATTTGTAGGTTTTTATTCTTTTATTTTTTATTGGGGGTGAAAGATGAAAAAGATGATTCTTACCCAATTCTACCTTTTAACATTCACAAGATAGCGAAATAAAGTTTGTTCATTTCGCCCCCACCCCTTTGGTTCTTGTCGATGCACTTGTTGAACGTCCCTTCGGCGCTCGTGTGTCCTGTTCCGGTTTCAGTTCGGTGCCTTCTTTGTGCTCTGCTCTTGTGGCTTGAATGTGTCTGGGGATGCGTTGCCTTTGCCTTGTTGTCCTTTGTTCTCATTATTTAATATGAACTAGCATTAATCAAGTCATGCCTTTTTCGAAAATATCGTATTGATAAAAGTCAAATTTTCAGTCTTTTCATGTTCTTATTGAAAAAGATACAGACCACTATTTTTGCTGCCGAAGTTCATTTCTTTTATAATCCTGAAATATCGATACATGTTGATGTCAGAGAAGTTGTTAAAATAAGGAAATAATTTTTTCCATACAAACGTGAGATGTTATATTCCCGATTCCTAAAGATCGTTCGGCACGACATTATTGTTGTGCTTGTGGTAATTTAGTTCTTTCTATTTGGCTATTTTCTAATTGGGTGGTTCCAGTATTCCACACTTGAATACTGTTTAATCACCGTTAGGATATGTGGCCTGCTTTTAAAATTTGACTTTTGACGTCTTATCTGTGATATGCAGGCTTCATAACCTCTGATCCCCTTTCAAAATTCAATTTAATTTTGTTTAGTTTCGCAAATTGTTTTCTCGTTTAGGGCACACGCAGTTTTTTACTTGGCGACCATATGCCGCTTTTCATGGAATGGCACTTACATGTGACATTGAAGGTTCCATGATAACTGGCATATGAACACATTTGTGGATGTTTCAAAATTCAAAATTATACCAGTTCATGTTAAATGTTGAATTCTGCTTCAGGTGGTGCTAGGGGGCGTGGACGGTATTTTGCACTTAACAATACCGTCCATGAACATGCCCAATCAAACCGAGCCTGTAACATTTGTAATTTTGACGTGCTGGGCTTTCTTTAGGGATTCTTATTTTCTCTATTTTATCGCCACATCAGCGTTGTTTGTGCCGTGTGGAGGCTGTAAAACGTCGCCCTGTACATTCAATCAGAGATGTTATACATGTATTTCCTATTCCTAAAGATCGTTCGGCACGACATTATTGTTGTGCTTGTGGTAATTTAGTTCTTTCTATTTGGCTATTTTCTAATTGGGTGGTTCCAGTATGCCACACTTGAATACTGTTTAATCACCCTTAGGATATGTGGCCTGCTTTTTAAATTTGTCTTTTGACGTCTAATCTGTGATATGCAGGCTTCATAACCTCTGATCCTTTTTCAAAATTCCATTTTATTTAGTTCCGCCCATTGTTTTCTCGTTTAGGGCACACGCATTTTTTAACTTGGGGACCATATGCCGTTTTTCATGAAATGGCACTTACGTGTCACACTGAAGGTTCCATGATAGCCGCCTTATGAACACATATGCAGATTATTCAAAATTAAAATTGTACCAGTTTCTGTTAAATGTTGAATTCTGCTTAAGCTGGTGCTAGGGGGCGTGGACGGTAGTTTGCACTTGACAGTACCGTCCATGAACAGGCTCAATCAAACCGAGCCTGTAACATTAGTAATTTTGCCGTGCTGGGCTTTCTTTGGGGATTCTTATTTTCTCTTTTTTATCGCCACATCAGCGTTCTTTCTGCCGTGTGGAGGCTGTAAAAAGTCGCCCCGTACATTCAATCAGAGATGTTATATTTTTGATTTCTAAACATCGTTCGACACGACATTATTGTTATGCTTGTGGTAATTTAGTTCTTTCTATTTTGCTATTTTCTAATTGGGTGGTTCCAGAACTCCACACTTGAATACTGTTAAATCACCCTTAGGATATGTGGCCTGCTTTTAAAATTTGTCTTTTGAGGTCTAATATGCTGGACTTTCTTTAGGGATTCTTATTTTCTCTATTTTACAAGTTTGTTAATTTAATAACAACATTAAAACTGTTTTACAGAATGTCGATCGATTTCAAAAACGAACAAGAGGCGACAACAATTTTAGAATTCAGCGTCAGACCAGACACATTTAGGATATACAACAGAATTAATGGAACTTATGGTAAACAAGAAAAGGGCCCACACCCATTCCCAGATTTCAAAACATACAAGCTAGAATTTGAAGTGCAGGAATTGCGTTGGATGGTAATCAGCTTTTATAAAAACAACGTCGTTTGATTCTTTTCTCACGTACAAATAGATAACATAGCTCCTATCTAATTTATATGCAACTTTTTTATTTATAAAAAGTTAATAAAAGTTAATGTATCCGTATATGTTGATCATTTATATAAGCATGAATTGCCATACTTGTTTATGTCCGTAACAATATGCAACAATAGATTTACTATTCATTTACAACTTGTTTTACTATTTGACGTTTTTATAAACATATAATTTTAAAAACACATTATGCTTCTGAAACAAACAATTAAAGTGTTGTTTTTTCTTTATAAATGGCAGTCAAGACACATGCAAGAGTTTTGTAATGTTTAAATGATCGTTTCAGAGCATGTTACATGCTTAAGTGAAAATAGTATTGTTTTATTTGCGATTTTACACACTGCCTTCTTAAAGAATTAGTTTGCGTTTTTAACACATTGTCTTCTAAGAAACAATTTTTATGTTATTTAACTATATGAGTATGTAATGCCACATCTATTTAAATGCATGCAATATAAGCATGGCCATTGGAAATACTAAATTTTGTTTGTTTTATTTACAGATATACGTTGACGACACATATTACGCAAGGTTTGTTCACCGGCATCCCGTCACGTTGATCAGAGAGATCCAAGTCTTTGTTTCGCCGGTATTCAAGTATCTCTCAAAGGCATTTGACCCAAGGATGTAAGGAAATACGAGAGTTTATGTTGAAAAAAAAGCGAAAAATATGATAAACAAGATCGAAGTCACTCTGTTTCTTTAGACAATCTGATACATCGTGAGCTTTGCTTTTATGAAATAACATTAGAATCATGGATAACCGTTTTGGTGGAAAGATGAACATGACTGCATACATTTGAGTAAATGGAAACGGGAACACTTTCGGTATTGTACACAAAGTGGCTTGAACTTAAAATTTAGACTTTATATTTCTAAAACGCATAGCGCCCCAACCCCACCTTTTTGTAGCTGAGTTGTTGATTTTATTGATTGCACGGTTGGTTAATACGATTAACTTTTGGATGATTCACATATTTTTTCTGGGCGATTGATCTTATGGACCAAATTGATTGATTTCGACAAAGTTTTGAGTTATTGTTGTATTATAAAAAAAATCTGCAATTTTATCAGCAAGCTCATTTCTAAGTCATGCAATTACAACATAAGATCACTAGTTGTCACTTGTTAAAAGAAGTTTACATTTCAATATAGTTACAGTTCAACACCTTTGAGCGCAAGAAAATTTGAAATTGAATTAATCATGATCAACTTTAAAAGTTTAATATCAAGCAGTCATGTCCAGTATATACATGTAACAGCCATGTAATAATTACCCATTCTGCTGTACAACGTCATGGGTCACCGGTGAGCTATTTATTTAGCTGTGGAAAGCCAGATAACGTTTTCATCAAATTTTGAGTATTTTATACAATCTCTTTCAAGCACAATTATTATATATTTTAGAGAACTGGCGAACTTGTTTACTTTGTTTATATGTCAAGTGATTATTTGACTGTGTATATTTGCATAATTGTAGTTTTATTACTTTTTGTGCTTGAATAAACACTCTATGTTTAAAAATCAGTCTTTTGTTAGCATGTTTGGTTGGCTTTACGGCGTACGAAGACTGTTAATGCCCTTTGACACTTTAATGTATGTGACGAATTAGATGTAAATGCAAGTACTCTTTTAAAGTAATGCGGATCTAAAAAAATAAAAATAATATTATAGAAACTCAAAAATTAAAATGATCTATCCTTATATATACCGATTATTTACATTAGAGTAAGAGACTATATCCGTATCATTAGATAGTTGCACACAGTTTAGGATTATTATTTGAATTAAATGTGACATATTTCTGTCAATGTAGAAAATATTTTAGTGCTATTTAAAACGCACACTGAAATGGAAACAAAATGTGAATATTGTATAATATTTTGATTTTTAAACAAAAGAACTATACAATCATACTGAGTGAAATAATTGTACAAATATAGAATCTGTATAATCGGATAAGATAGGAATTGAGATATGTTAGCCATTTGCAGTAGCTTTTAAACATAGTTGTTCCCTTCGTGCCATTTAATTTTGAATAAACCGTTTCATTAAATTGACGAAAGAATTAAGGTGAAAAATGATTTAAATTTGTCGGTAATAAAAAACATAAACAATATGGAAACCAACAGTTCGTTTACCATTCTTCGCATTTTAAAAACGTACCACTACCGGTCATGAGTTAGCTGAATCAAATCAATTCTGCTACATTTTCAATTTGTCCGTTTTGGGCTTCTCTACGGACTCTTTTGTATCTTATTTAAGTGTACATTGGATTCAAAGATCGTAAACAATAAAGTACAAAATTTCAACAATCAGATCGTATTCAATTCGTAATTGAAAACAAAATGAAGGTAACAAATGTTTCAGCTTTGTACGGTCATTAGAACATCGAAATAAATGTTTTTATTATCACAAAGGCTTATTGTCTTAAATGTAATTAAGCATATGTTAAAGAAAAATAAGTGGGCAGTTAACAAGCAGTAACTGTTGATGAATATATTTAATGGTTTTAATATGGATTTGGCATATCCTGTTTGATCACAAATAAAAACACTTTTTGTTATAGACATTTACTATTCTAAAGGAAATCCTTTTGCGCAATTGTTTCCGTTCTTGAAATGTTAACGAAAGTTTCGCATTCGAATGATCGGGATATAGGTTTAAATTTCTTTTACAAAAAGGTTGATTCTCTTTACCCATACATTTATCAAGAAAAACAAGGGGAAAAAAGCGGCAAAGCTATGAAGCTTGTTTGTATGCAATCGATTTTACTAGCTTTTTTCATAGCTTTCCGTTTTAGTGCCAAAGTAGATCTATATTTGAAATTTACATGTTATGTTTTAAGGCTTTTTGGCCTCATTGGGAGACCATCACTTGACTCATTCAGATAGCAAAAGCGAACCACAGACATTCTTCTAACTGACTATTGAGTTATATTATTACGTAAATCATCACCCAGGCTATTTACCGTATACCAGTATTAAATGAAGTATATACGGAATGTAAACCGGTTTCCGACAGAAGGAAAACATTTTATCTTAACTAAGTTCATCACATTCAATATCGATATTAGCTACAATATCATCAAACATATGAAATACCTATCGCTCAAAATGAATATTGAGATAAAGGTTTTCGAATCAAATTTGTTTGAAATGAAAAGATTTTTCCATTACCAATAATATAGTGGGTAGACAAAACAGACGCCACCTTTTAAAATTTATCATAAAATTGTGAAAGCACAAGGTCTCCTGAAGATTGTTTATATTCATTTTGAACATAAGCAAACATGTGCTGTGAAAGCATTTTAGCGTTCCAGAACATTTTCAACATCAACGTAAATTGAATGAAACAGGATTAGCGCATCAAAGGAATGATAGTACAAAAAGTAAAGAAATTTTCAAACTTTTAATAGATGTGTAATGTAAATAATGTAAAGAGTCTAAGTGTAATCAAGTGTTATAACTTCTTTAAAATTACACAATATATTTTGACACATTTCAAAAGTAAAGCTTTTTTGTATCACTTTTCGTGAAGTATTATAACAGTTTGATTCCCCAAAAAAAAGTCTGTTTTGTATTTTGGGAAAAAAAACTGGTGCAAAAAATGCTATGTGTTTTTCACTTTAAAACATTAAGTTTTAAACCTTTGACTGGCCCATGTCTGTTTAAATTTAAAACCCAATGTACCAAAATTAAAGGAAACGTTTTTCCCCAAAGTAAGGAAATTTTAATGCTGTTGGTTTAAAAATGTTGATTTCAAGCGTTTTGGAACCCAAACAAAAAAACAAATGGGGGGGATTAATTAAATTTTCAAAAGTTAGTTTGAAATGTTTTTTTTTGCCCTTTTAAAGTTTTTTACTTTTTTTGGTCCATACTCGGTTTAATTCTGCGGAAAAGGACTGGTACGCTTAAGCCAATGTCAAGGGGAAAACAAACCAATTTGTTTGCCTGGAATTTTGAACGCCATGGTCCCTTTTAAATTTTATAGATTGGGTGACACGCCCCCCTAAAGGGATATATAATCCTTTATATTTCCCCCGACTTTAAAATTTTTAAACTTTTATAAAAAAGGGTAAACAATATTTCAAATAGCATTAGCCCCCCCCGATTAAAAACAGATAAAAAGGGTTTTTTGTTTTTTGTATTTTTTTTGTCGACTTTTCAAAATAAATTTGTGTTCTTTCCAAAGGGAAATCATGTTTTCTACTCCCAAAATTTAATTTTTTAATGGGTAATTTAATTCTTTAAACCCAATTTTTATATAAGAATTTTTTTTTAAAAAAATAAGGTTTTAAAGGCTTATAAATAAAAGGTTTTATTTTAATTTTCACCCACCAAATGTAAGGGATACTCCCAAAGGAACAATAAATTTTATATGAAGAAAAACAGTTAGGGAAATAAAAGGGCTGAATAAAAACAAAAGTGAAAATTTTCCAAATTTAGCACTGGGTTTGGGCCTTTTTATCCCAGGGACCCTTATACGTTATTGTTTAATAGGGTTTTTCATTTTAAAAAAAAACAACCCTTTCATTTGTTTTTTAATGCACAATAAATATCCAAAAACAATTTTTTCAATGCACAATAAGCCCCCAAAATTTCTTTGTCCTCCCCGTAATGATATAATGGGACCCCCCGAGGACTGAAGCATTTGTTTAACCAAAATTTTATTTTTCAGAATTTTATATACAATTTTTCAATTTACAAAAATACAGAGACAAAATTAAATAAATTTTTTTAAAAAAAATGGATTAGAATGAAAGGGGCAACCATTCTTATGAAATTCTTCTTAAGTGAGTAATTACATATATAATAGGCGCTTCATAATTAATACATCTTTATAAAAACTGAAGACGAATATAATAAAAAAAAAACAAAAATCATGAGTTTATATTAAAAAAAAAAGAAAACACAGAATTTAAATATGTATTTAAATGCTTAAAAAACATAAAATAGTTCCATTGAATATATTTAGATGAATAATATATTGAAGAATGCAAAATAAATTAATAGATCGAATTAACATTTAAATTAATATATACATACAAATTTAATGAAAGTAGTATAGTATTTTAAAAGAACACAGAAAGGTGAAAAGGTATGATTTAGTGTTTGGGTGTTAATGCAGTTGAAATAATAGTTCTACCATGTCGACCTTCAACCAAACATTTCTGCAAGAGATAAGCTAAGAGTGGTATGTCTTTAATACAAAAACACATTTGATACATTACATAAACTTTCAGAAAAATACACGTTTCTTTTAAATTAACTTTTCAATACATTTAAGAAAAATTTACAATTTGAAACAAGATCATTAAATTGCATTTTAATTGTTATACTGATGTTTAATCAATATAAAATATGTCGCATTTAAATGAGGTAAACTCGTTTACTAACCTCTTTATGGTACGTAATATCAATTTCATATTCAAGAACTCTTAATGTTCAAAAGTCGTTTACCCATGGGGAAAATTTGATTGTCAAACAGAATGAAGATATCATTAAATTATCACAATCATTTTTTTTTTCTTAATTTGATTTTAATCATTTCCCTGGGAACTTTGTTATAATGTTTCGTTCTATAAGACTCATTATTAAGTTGACACAATTCTTTGATTATCAATTAACATAAAACTTTTAGATTTAATGAGCGTCTTATTTGGATCATCTTGTCAAAGGAAACTGTGAACACTTGTTCGTGTTTAAAGTTTGTTTCTACAGAATAACTTCAGCCAATCTGATGCACGTCGTTTGATTACCGGTCCGTCCGATAAGCTTAATAGGGAGAAAACAGGATACGTTAACCAGAGGTCGCTGGTTTTATCCTCAGGCGTGGCGAAATTTGTCCGTGATATAAATTTTGAACATTGAGGCAAATAGTCGTTTGACTCTCGCTGCTGATTCAGATATAAGTGTTGGAAATTTTCGGTCACGTACGTACAAATTGGCGATCACTAGATAGTTATCTCTGAAATCAGGTTAATTCTGACTTACAATCCGTAATTAAAAATCTAATTTAACATATGCCTAAATAAAGTGTTTGAATTTTTTTTCTCCAAAAGTCATTACTAACCTTGGAGGTAAAAATAATATGAAAAAGAAAGAAAATGCACACTACCAAACTTCGTTGTTGAATTTTTAAAAAAGTCGTACGAAGTTTAGATGTAGAATATAATTTAAGCAGCGCACTAATTTGCTGACTTGTCACTTTCTTTGAGAAAAATTCAACATAATAAAGAGCAGAAATATGCTCATATGTCTTTTTTTTCTTTTAGAGACTGAAATATTTTCCGGTACAGACATGAAGACATGAAACAAACGAGAGTTCGTCGAAAAGATCAGATATAAATGTCTTCATACAAAACGTTCGGTATCTTTCAATCCCATTTAAATGTATTTCCTGGTGCTCTGTAAGATTATTTTCAACCTTGAGACTTTACAATATGAAGTCATTGTATTTTAATATATATTAAAGGAACGGGGTTTTTTTTAGCTTTTTTTGCATCTAAGTTGTTATTCAAAAAATTTTGTTTGATTGTTAGAACCTTTTGTGGGAAATAAGCCTGTCTGGCAGTTATCGAAATTGACAATTCTTTTATAAAGTAGATCGTTGATAATTATTAAACTAACTTACTTTTTTAGTAGTAAAAAATGGGATAAAGTGCTTACTATTTTAAATGAAGTATACCAGAAACATCAACAGATAAAAACTTAACATTACAATATACACACTTGATTTGATATCATTGTAAATAGCGTTGCACCTGCTGATTCAGTAATTTTACAGCCGCCAACGATAAGTACCAGTAAATGTAAATATACCAGAAACTTACGAAATGAGATCAATAGAAACATAAAACAAAAATATCAAGGCAATGGCAAGGACAGCTATGACTCCTTTCGCAGCAGACATGAATATGGAAATTAATACGCATTTTATAACATTTTTTCTATTACTATAATGCTAACATTTAGAACCCTTTAAATAAAATATTTTAGAAAGCCCTTCGGGTTGTCGGAATGACATAAGTCTTGGCGAATCTTTAATAGATGTTTTATTAGATTTCTTTCTTTCTAATAAGGTGATGGTTTCTGATTTAAAGATGTAGATATCACAGATTGGTGTTTGGTTCTGCTGAGACAGATTGATAAATGTCGATCCAAGAGTGTTATTTTATAAAAATAGTTTTGAATTATTATTTACATAATTATTCATTCGCACGTAAATAATCGATGGGATTTTACAAATGCATACTAATTTGAAATAAACGAAACTTGAAGTGATTGTTGTAATTCATGCATACTTTCATGCGGCTGCGATAACTATGCATTTGGCAAGACATCCGTGTAGCCCACTATTAAATAAAGTCCATGCTCGGGTCAGTAATGCTACTTGTTTGTATTGATGTGGTCGTCCCTAACCAAAGAAAACTGTACAATGACTATTGAAATGTTTGCATACCAAAATAAATCAAGCTACTGACTATACTGTGAAGTTAACAACAAATTAAAAACAATGATCATACTTCTATTTATATCAGTTAATCAATACTACTCAGTGACCATAGATTTCTTTACCAATGACATATAGATTTTGACAATGATAAATTGCAACATAACAGCTTGTACTAAATGTAGTTCTAATATAAATTATATCATGTCAAATGTCTACCATTCGCGTCTGTGAGAGAACGATTGAAAATGGCCTGTTTTAAACACGATATGCATTGAATATATATATGTACATGAATGAGAAAATGGTCACTTAACCTATCCTATCAACATTGTTACATGTATGATTACTTTGGTGTTTGATACGCACATTCTGTAACGAGATGATCAAATTGCAAGTTCTTATGGTGTCTTTTCAAAATGAAATATGCTTCTTATAAATCAAATAAAAATAAAATATTTAAGTTGTTTGAAACCATATTAATAAATTTTCACAAGTATTGATAATAACAATTATTATAATAATGATGATGGACTACATTGTTTCGAAGAACGACAATATTGTAGGACCTCTACATGATTTCTTTGATGCATTGTTGTTACGACACGACCGATTTTATACTGTATTTTGTCAAAGAATGTATGACAGTCATATTCGTTTTGGACTATGCTATGAACAATATATTTTATTGTCTATATAAGAATTCTTAATGTAAAGGTGAAGAGGTCCCTTTTAGACGCGTGACAAAGTGCGAAAGAGTGTGAGAATGAAAATTACGTACTTTATCACAGCAAACTTTTATCAATTTAATTTTCTTGAGAAAATCCTTGTGGACTTAAATTATGTAGGGCTAATTATTTTACATAATCAAATTTCTGATACGACAAAAGATATTAAAAAACGGATTGAATGACAATAATTTCTGATCAATGTGTCGTTGTTCTATATTTTATTGATTCGTGGGAAAAGAGTGAGTAACGTTTCGATGTTTTTAAAGTGTAAATTGGAAATAAATACATTTGAGACAACAAAAGAATGTCTTTCTAAAAATCACTTTATACTTAATTTCCATTTGTCACTCTTTTTTATTTCTCTTTCAAATATTTCATAAAGACGACGAAAAACGAAGAGACAGTGTTAAGGGAAAATCAGTATATTTATCAATAAAATGATGCAGTGTATTTGAACCAAAATATTCATACGGTTTCGTTTTTCGAAAGAAATATTGCTTTTGTTTTCGAAAACGAAACATTCTATCCATGAGTTATTCACGACAGAGAGTGGGCCTACACTTTCTCCTGTTAACAAAACTGAATATTTAAACATAATGCAACGCCATTTGACGACAAAGACCATAAAAGGTAACGCGATGCATGACCATCGTAAGAAAAGTAAAAATTGAACTAGTTTGATTTCTCTACAAATTATCCGGAACGTAAAACATGTTATTCAGTGATGGCGTAACATTAAACAGAAAAAGAAATGCCACTCAGAGTTCAATTAGCATTGCTCTGTAGCTTTGTGAAATTCGAGGACGAATTTCAATATTGTGGTGAAGTATGTCACGGTTCAGAACTGTTCACTATTTAGGGGAGAAGATGTGTAAGCGGTCGGATTCGAGGACGAATTTCACAAAGCTACAGAGCAATGCTAATTGAACTCTGAGCTATAAGCAGTCACGGCCCCACGTTGGGCGCCAAATGTCATAGGGTGAGAAAAATGTGCAGCCTGACCGGGACTCGAACCCGAGACCCTCGGAATACCGTTCCGCGGCTCTACCGACTGAGCTATCCGGCCGCTTACACAACTTCTCCCCTAAATAGTGAACAGTTCTGAACCGTGACATGGATTTTTTAAATATAAGTGCAAAGCATTTTTATACATCTAGGTAAATTGACTTTCGAAATATTTGTTTGATTGTTAGAACTTATAACATATAATAAGCCTGTCTGACACTTATCGAAATGATCAGTTTCAATCCTTCTTTTTATCAAGAAGGTCGGTGAAAATTATCATACTCACTTACTTTTTAGTAGTAAAAAAATGGGACAAAGTGTTTACACCATTAAATGAAGTATACCAAAAACATGAACAGTTAAAACTTAAGTTAAAAGTATACACTATTGATTAAATATCATTGTAAAAAAACGTTGCACCTGCTGATTCAGTAGCTTTACAGCCGCCAACGATAAGTGCCTGGTCATCTTAGTATATCTTATACTTAGGAACTGAGATCAATAAAAACAAAACAAAATATCAAGCAGTGTGAAGGACAGTTATGACTCCTGCAGCAGTAGACATGAATGTGGAATTTTAATACGCTTTTTCATAACATTTCTCCTTTCTTTATTGCTGACATCTTTTCTATAACAGTAATTGTCAAACGAAGTGTACATTCAATAAATATTTAAGAAAGCCCTTCGGGATGTCGGATGGACATAAACTTAACGAATCTTTAATAGATTTTTTATAAGATTTCTTTATTTCTATTAAGGCTGATGATTTCTAATTAGAATATTTAGATATCACAGATTGGTGTTAGATACTTCTGAGACTAAATATGCCTATAGAAATTTATTGATAAATTTCGATCAAAGAGTGATATTGTATATTTTAAGGTTTAAAAAATGCAGGTTCATATGAACCGTTACGATTGCACAGGAGAAATCATCAAGATAACCGTGCATACGACAGGACATCCGTGCAGCTGACTATTCAATACAATGATTGCTTAGGTATGTAATGTCGTATGTGCTGATGTGTATGTCCTTTACCAAATAAATCTGTATAGTAGCAATATGACTAGTTATGTGTCTTTATACCAAATTAAATCAAACTACTTACTATACCAATAAACTAAATTCTATTTCAACAAAGCTATTAATGCAATAAATCAGTAAAGCATAGTAACCATAGATGTTTTACCAATGACATATAATTATGATTCAGACAAAATTAGATTTTGACAATGATGAATTGCAATATTACAGATTGTACTAAATGGAATTCTAATACAAATTATATCATGTCAAATGTCTACCACTCACGTCTGTGAGAGAATGATTGAAAATGGCCTGTTTTAAACACGATATGCATTGAATATATATATGTACATGAATGACAAAATGGTCACTTTACCTATCAACATTGTTACGTGTATGATTACTTGTGTGTGGTTGGGAGGGAGGGGTTTTTTGGTGTTTGATACGCACATTCTGTAACGAGATGATCAAATTGCCTGCCAGTATTTGTTCAAATGGTGTCTTTTCAAGATGAAATATGCTACTTTCAAATCGAATAGAAATAAGATATTCAAGTTGTTTGAAACCAAAATATATTTTCACAAGTACTTGTAATAACAATTATTATTATTGTGTGAAAGAACAACACTATTGTAGCAATTCTGCATGATTTTTTTTATAAAACTGTTATTAAGATTGTCGCTAAAACATCTTTATAAACGGTTTTTGTAATTTAATGTAGGGCTTTGCACTCGCAACATCCATATTCAATTTGGATCGCGTTATTAAAATTATATTTTATTATTTATATAAAAATTCTCAATTTTAAGTTGAAGTCAAAATCTAGTTAGGGCCTTTTAAACATGTTACAAAGTGTGAAAGATTGTGAGAATGAAGATTACATACTTTATCATAGCCAACTTTTATCAATTTAATTTTCTTGGGAAAACTCTTGTGGAATTTAATTCTATATAGCTAATTATTTTACTTCAGCACATTTCCGATAGGAAAATACGACAAAAATGTTTTTAAAAAAAAACGGATTGAATGACAAAAATTTGTGAATCTCATATTCTATTTTTTATTCTTACAGGGAAAATTAGTGAGTAAAGTTTTGATGTACATTTGAGACAACAAAATGATGTCTTTCTAAAATTCACCTGACAGTATATATAATTTGCAATTCTCTTCATTTTTATTTTTGTTTTATAATTGCATTTATTGCGAATAGATAGTGTTAAGTTAAAGTCAGTATATTAACGGTGCAGCGTGTTTGAACTAAAGTTTTCACACGTTTTCGTTTTTCGAAAGAAATACTGCTTTTGTTTTCGAAAAGGAAACATTCTATTCATAACAGAAATAGGTTATTAAAACATACGATTTAAGAACTCAATACTCCGTTCTTTACATCACATTAGAAATAAACGAAAGAACAAACCATCAACTTATGTGTCGTGAATAAAAAGACATACATGCAAACTGAATACTTGTGAAGAGGTTTTGACCCGTGGTGTTGCTTTATGTTTGTAACATCCGAGGTTAGCAAAACTCATCTTTCCTGTTTCGGCGCCATATGACCTAAACTGTGTTGGTGCGTCGTAAAACTAACCAAAAATATGACACGCAAATATTTATTATTATTATAAGTTTGCCATAGTACATATGTGAGCGTCAATTTATCTAAAATTTCATTACTTGTTTCATTTCCTATCACGATATACTAAAGTAATCGTCTTGCCATATTTGATGGCGCTTTAATCTGCTAACAATGCTTTTCTATAATAAAGGTCGATAAGGGCGCGACGTAAAATGTCTTGAAAGTCTGGAAATTTAAAATAACCTTTATCCCGAGGGACATCCGGAAAATATTAACTTGATTAAACCGTGTTAGCTTTTCCACTATAAAAGACATTACACAAGAAAAAAACAGTTTTACTCGTAACTTCCTTTAACCTTTAATGGAACTTTTTATAAATCAATGCGTACTTATTAGAAACTTAAACATAGTACTTGCATTGAAAAGATTGTTCATCATATGCGCACACCTTCACGGATGAAATAATTTATTTTCCTGCAGTATTATCCAAACATACGAAAAACATTCAAACGACGCTAATGATTTAAATTATAAATAAAGATCACATATTAAATGAAATGTGAAACATAGCATCTATTTATAAATTTCCTTAAAGAAACTTTATCTCAAGAAAGAGTTTTTACCTTGATGGGGGTTTTTAAAGTTGATTAATTTAAATCACTTGCTCCTCACACGATGTAGGTTTATAACCTGCAAGAAACTTTTGAATTTTGTTTCGTGAAAGAAACGTGTTCGTAGAGTCACCTTATGTCCTCTCATCACCTTAATGTTGTTCGTGGGGGGCAATTGAGTTCTTTCTTAACCAACTAAATTGTAAGTTGTAGTATAACTGAAATTAGAGGAGCAATTTGCATTTAACTTTTGTATATTTTTATCTAACTGCAGGCGTCTGTAAAATAGTCATAGATATTCTGAATACAATATAAGATACTGTATCTGCAGTCATCTGCAGGAATGTTTGTACAGACAGAATTAGCTTTTGACAATGATCAACTGTTATATTACAGTATGTACTTAATGAAACCATTATATTTATACTACAATGTCAAAGTCTACTATTATTCTTTGAGACAATAGATTTGTGAAAATGAATGTCTATAATAGATATGGTATTGAATAAAATCATCAATATGTATTTGAATGAGAAAACTGTTCGCTTATGGCGTAAGAGAAAAATATTTTGTAGGTCTGAAAACTTGTGTCTTTTTGTTTTTTTCTTTTTTCTTTTCAGGAAGCAAAAACGCATTTTAACAACGATATCATCAAATTGCATTTCAGCATTTGTTTAGTATTTGTTTAATAAACGCTTATTTAAGATGATAAAGGTTTTATCTTAACCGTAGAGAAATCAGATATTTATGTCTGAAGTTCAGTTTAGAATATATTCCATTTTAAAACTGAATGACGAAATTACATAGATTCTAGTAAATGTTTTAAAACTCTTGATCATTACAACACGACAAATGCTATAAGGTGATTACGACAGTGCTTTTTAAACGTAGGATTTATAATTCCATATACTTTCAAACTATATTATGAGTTTTCATTTTTTTTTCTATTTTGAGTATTAGCTGCGTTTGAATGCGAAAGAAACTATTTGCCAGAGTAACAATGTTAGATAACATTGTTTAGTAGAAAAACGAGACAACCGCGACTCTATGTTATTAATCATGAATCTATACACACACAAGGTCAATGCAAGACAACCAATCTTATAAGTAATATTTGATATAAATGTCTTATTTCTTTAAATGCACCATTTAGGAATATTCAACTTCAAGACTATGATATCAAAACTCATTTTTTTATTATACTGCGAATTCCTTATGTTAAAAATCTGGAAACAAAGTGATCCCTCGGAAGCATTAATCACAACAAAATAACAAGAGAATTGCAGACTCTGTTTGATTGAGTCTGTACATAAGGGATATGAATACAGGCAACGTCCCTCATGCCCCCTAGCACCGGTTTGAGCGGTACTCAATTCTCAACACTTAATAGTGCTGGCATCAATGATCCCGAAGGACTAGAAAAATATTAGAACACTGAAGTGAAGTACGGGGCAACTTTTTACAGCTGCCACACAACACTTGACACCTGCTGTTGTGAAGTATAAAAATCTGGAAACAAAGTGATCCCTCGGAAGCATTTATCACAACAAAATTACAAGAGAATTGCAGAATTAATTTATTAAGTCTTCATCAAGATACTTTGAAGTTTTTTTTTTTTTTTTTTTTTTTTTTTTTTTTTTTTTGGCTAATTTCCAAAACAAAAACATCAATTTGAAAGTGAATTGGTCGACAATTGGCACATTTTTTTACAAATATTTCAGATTATATAAATTCAGATTGATAAAAACAATAGAAATATATCATTTGGATATTCTTGTAAGAATTTACTGGAACACCAGGATGCTAATAAAGTTTTAAGTGATTTAGTATGTACATTTATACGAGGAATAATAATATTTGGTTCTGGAACATTTTATCATCTTCATTATGTCAAATCATCATGTATCTCGCACTTGCCCTACAACATCCGTGTTTAATTATTTCGTTGTTTGTTACGTCTTATACAATATACTATTTAAAATTTAATTATTTATTGTAAAAAAAACTTCAAGTATAGACCAATTTACTTAAAAACTGAAATGATATAATTTCCTATTTGGCAATTAAAATTATTCCAAAGTCTTTTTCCCAGATAGAAATCATTTTAGTCATCCAACATCACCGAGTCCAATCGTTCACTATGTTTCCCAGGCGGAGAACGCATGAAGAGATCAATTTTACAGGTGAGAAACCGATACTGTGGTAAGAAAATTGTCTTCAATTTCTTTGTAAATGCATATTTCACAAAACTTTATAGCCTATTCTGATCTCGTATGATTACTTTATCCGACAGGCATCTCAAACTCGCCAAATCTTTGTTAACTTATTAGATCATTATCGACAACTGCACAAGAAAAGTCACAAAATTGGTAAAATCGCTCTTTGATAGCCAATAACTTGACATCCAAGCAAACTTCTAAACATTTGTATCGCTCTAAAGGTTCTTTATTAACATATCCTCATCCACCAAACGCCTGTTCTATTTCTATTCCGTATTTTTGGAGTATAATATCGTTTAAGCGAATTTTCAAAATGAACGCATGAGCCTTCATGCGTTCCCCGCCTGGGAAACATAGTGAACGATTGGACTCGGTGAACATGTTTTAGAATCTTCATATTTAATAATTACTGTTAGTGTTTGCCACAATCAAGTGTCGGACACTTCAGCATATGAAATATTCTGATCACCTTTTTTCAACTGATGTTTAAGCTTTTTATTTTGGTCTGTTAAAATTATTGAAAAATGGATCATACGCATTTTATCTGATGAAATAAGTTTTTTTTTGTATTCATTTTAGTATAAGATCTTCAGATCCTATTGGAACAATAATTAGGCCTTATCTATTATTTATACGTACATACTTTCTGGATTTATATAGATGGATTTTGCTTTAAAAATGCATGAAAACATATCTAAACTGTGACATAAGGCTAACATTTTCAAGGCAAAGCGGAGAATATGAATAGTTTACCATATATTACAATGAACTGTCTCATTTACTCCAAGTTAGCTAAAAGACTCGTCTTTCAATGAATTGAAATAGGAAAAATATTGAATTGTACTTGTAGATAGAATAAAAACAAAATATTTAAAAAAAAACGCATCTGAAACACTGCATTGCGTTTGCGGTATTGTATTCTTCACAATGATAAAGAACGATCACCGACTACCCTGTAACTCTTCAACTAGGAAGCAAACCTTCTCAATGCGTTTCTTATACCTACTGGGGAGCAGACTTCCCTTAGACATAAATGAGGGTTTCTGTTTCGGAAAGAGATTTCCTCTGATGTTATTTTAATGAAAACCGACTTTCTTTAGTTCTTTATTTCTATCAATACATTTGTAGCAACGGCGTTAACCTGACGGAAAACAATTGACGTGAAAACAAAATATAAACGATGCTGCAATAAAATAACACGTAAATATGTTTCTTTAAACGTACGTGAACTCTTTAAACTTGAGTTTTAATTATCGTATAAACATGAACTAAAATGATAGAAAAAGATAGGCAAAATGTCCTAAAACTGAAATGAACACTCATTGTTATGTATTGGTTCGTTCCAGGAAAGATTCGAGAGTGTTTTAATCAGCTTAATGCTTCCAACACAATTCGGACTAAACAAATTAAGACAAACTAAGAATTTAATTTGTCAACTTGATGAATTTATCAGATGCATTTTCAGATTTTGTTAGTTTAAATTAAATTCTGTTTTCGTAATTCCGGTCATGTTCTCATGCGAAGTACGGAAATTTAATTTGCTTTTAATAATAAAAGGCCCTTTGTGTTTAAATAGAATTAATGTCCTTTCTTGTATTTTCTTATATATATATATATCTGTATGGATAAATTTAACTTAGATTGAAAAAGATAGCAAATGTTTAAAGCTAAAAACTGTATCGTGAATTTGAACATGATGCAAAAACTAAGGAAGTTTCAAAATTTTGAGCTACCTTTTTATATTGCACGTGTCTGAAAAAAGATAATCAAAATAATTAAATAGTAAACAGAAAAATAATCTTGAAAATACAAAGCTGATATTCATTAATCTATTAGTATTATTAGAATTATTATTATTCGTTTTATTATTATTATTATCATTAGTAGTAGTAGTAGTAGCAGTAGTAGCAGCAGCAGCAGCAGCAGCAGCAGCAGCAGTAGTAGTAGTAGTATTATTATTTCATTATTCCTGTTTAAAAGTGGGAATAAACTTAAAAATCTATAATACAAAGCGAAAAAATCAAATACATTGTCCTTAAAAATAATTGAATTTAGTGCAAGAACATCAATGAATTCAAAACTTGAAACTTTTATGGTAAAAAGTTATAACATACTGCAATAATCAAAAAATTGATAGCTAAGTTATATACAATATTCTGGACAGAAAAAAAGAAACAACAACAAGAATATGTCTTGTGAAGAAAAAAGAGTAATTTAAATACTTTGTTATCAAGTTTGCAATATAAAAGTAGACTTCATTCCAACCGAAATAGCAATTTTTGTTTCATTTCTTATCACGATATACTAAAGTAATTGAAGTGCCAAATTTGATGACGCTTCAATCTACTATATTTTTTATAACAATGCTTTGTTATTATCAATGTCAACAAGGTTGCGATGTTCCAAATGTCTTTAATGTCCAGAAAATTGACTTAACTTGAATATTGTTGGGCATCTAGAAAACACTTATTAGATAAAAGCGTATTTCATGAAATAAATTAAAGCCCTATTAGATAAATAAATTAGTCATTTTTTTCAGCAGCGGGTTTGAAAGTTTTGACGCTTATTTTATTATGTTAAATTTATTATTAAATTTATAAATAATTTATTAAATTTATCAAGAACTTTATTCGGTATATTTTGACGCTATTGTAAAATTATTAAACAAATAGTGTTTTATGAAATATACAGTTCATTTTGAAACATATTCTACATAAAGATTTTAGACGTTGCTGGATTTTGTAGAGAATGTAATAATTTTGCTACAATGAGTATTCGAAAACATGAACTTTTGATATATTGAAAGAAAACGATTCATAATTGATTCATATAGTTTACAAGATATCTGCATATTCTGTGAGTATTTATGCTTTTGGTCTAAGTTATTTTCCTTTGATAATACGTAAATTATCAATCAAATAATCTTAGTGTCATATTGAATTATTGTCTTTACTGCAAAGCAGTCTGATGTAAGTTTCCCCTGCTGTAAGTTTAGAAAAATACGTTTTTCTTAGTTTGCTTTTTAAGCATAGAAACTGGCATGAACCTTCTGAAAATGTTAATAAAGTATATTTGACAAAAAAAAATTACATTTTAAGATCGGAAATTATTAATTAAATAAAAGGTAGAGACTAATGATGAATATCCAATTTCGAAGGGAAACATTTGCACAATTTTTTATCATAGCTCTCATTTCATTCTGTCCAGTAAATCTGTCTCACTTTACAATGTTGATAATATTTTGGATAAACATGATCAAGATTGATCATACAGCATAAAATTGGAGTTTTGACCTCAATCTAGTAATGACATATTTCAATTATTACAGGCAAGTTTGATATTGACGATTGCTTGTACCACGGTGGATGTTATAAAGGTTTGATCAAAATATCATTATAATAATGATAAATAAAAGCACGATTTCTTTCCTGGTTTATTTAAGAACTATTTATTACTAAGTTAAAAATGTGTCTGTTTATGAACTACATTTACATTGTGCTTGATCTTATGTGATAAACGTGTCTTCCTACAAAGCCAGACATATTGGAATACAACTATGTTTCTTGAAAATACTTTTCCTACGGATTTATTACAGCTTGTTCTTTCCTTGGTTATAATGTAATGACCGAAACATACTTATACAAATTTGAACGTAGTTACTTTTGGTGCATAAAAAGAATACAATAAAAAACGAGCTTTTTCTTGACTTTTGCTACCAAAGATACCCAAATTAGAAAAAATGTAATTATAACACATGTAACATTAAACTAACATTTACATAATATGCAAAAATGAAGATGAAGTAAGATTGCATTGTAAAAGGAAGAATAACATATAAGAATATATTGCCACAAGTTTACAGTGGTGCATTTGAAAAAAATCAGTTGGCGTAGGATCAATGTTTTAACGTTACGATCACTGTGACTTTTAATGAAGGCATCTTGTAACTATAGCTACTGTAGCATGCTAACTTCTACCTTAATTTCGTCTGGAATTCTCCTGTTAGATGTAATGCTTACAATTTTCAAAAGGAAATGTCAATTCAAATTAAATTCATTCGTTTCTGTAAAGTACATTTTAAATTGATAACGAAACAGATGTAAAGAATATCACTTAAGTTTCAGTGTAAATTATAATTTCTATATAAAAAACAGTATGATAGTAATTAGCCTACAAATCTACTTTAAACAATTTCGGTTCCACTGCATGGAATTTATTGAAACACACCACAATAATTTGTCTGTCTGTCTGAAGACTCACTTCAAACCACTTGCCCCTCACCGCTTTGGGATCGAATCCCGACAGGGACTTTGGATTCTTTCATGTGAGGAAGCTATCCAGCTAGCTTACGGAACGTCGGTGGTTCCACTCAGGTACCCGTTCGTGCCTGAAATAATGCACGGAAGGGCACCTGAGGTCTTCCTCCACCAGTAAAGCTGGAACGTCGCGATATGACCTATACTGTGTCGATGTGACGTAAAACCAAAAACAAACAAACAAAGTCTGAAGACTCAAATGAACTACTGAACTTTGAGTTTCGAATTACAATGGCACAATTGTTGTAAACAAAATATTAAATGTTTGACATGTGGTGTCGCATTCCAGGTACATGTGGCAAGTTTAATAGTGAGTATTGAGAACAATATAAATTGTGGTAAAATGAATTTTATTTAAGACGAGCATTTAAGGAGTAAACTGTCACTTTCCTTTTCCAAAGTAGCTCATATTATATGGTGATGGCCACACGCAATTACCAAATGCATATGAGCGTTTCCAGATTTATCCTGTAGCTGTCGCACAGTTACACGACAGAGTTGTATTTGCCTAGGAAAGAAATTGATGTAAAAATGCGTTCATCAACGGTTAAAATCGTAGAAACCTCATTTCATTCCCTTAACATTGACAATCTATGGGAATAAAGCGCGTTTCAGTTCTAGATGTTTTGAGTAGACATAGGAGACTTTAATACCATATTTTTGTAACAATTACACCATGTTGCTTCATTATGTTGCATATAGTACATTTCCTTCGTCTGGAATGTCATTCACTTCAAGTACCGTGCTCTTTCATACAGAAATCACCGTAATCGCGTTGTCTCAAGCAGTTTTATCAATCAAACGTATGCTTCAAACGTTCAATTCTAAGTTAACAAAGACAATTACGAGAACGATAAATGTGCAATATAATGTCACAACTATCGTTAAATTGTCACAAAATGCTATACAATTTTCATACGTTCTTTCAAATGTCATTCGTGTAAGATAATGCTTATCAAGTAGCTATCAAGAAATGCAAATATCATCACATCGTATCAGACAGTGACGTCTCTAGGCTCGTCGAAATGTCTCATGATTAATATGTTGCGACAGAAGATGTTATTTTGCCATCAAATTACCATCTCATTGTTCTATACATATGTTTATAAGTGTGTTCTTATAACCCAGAAAAGAAAAGAATTTTAAATAGTCATATTTGTTTCAGTCCATAAACATTTGAAGGCTTACATTAAATCCAACCAATCTACGTTATTATTCTGTAGTTAAAAATATGATAAACAAGATCAACAGGGAAAGCAAGGAAAGACGGCGCTCAATGAACGCAACCCCCACACGATCCAGCAACAAGAGCCAGCGGAAAGGAGCCCAGAGGGACCCCGAACAAGACAGGAAAGAGTACAAGGCAGAGCATGGGCAGGTTGATCACTAAAATCATACATTAGAAGAAATAATAAGTAACTGATAAGGAATTCAAAGAAAACAAACAATGATTCAATTAATCTAGTGTAGAAAACATCTCAAATACAACATTTTATCAAAATATTATTAACATTCTTATCCCTCGGTGTTGCACTTCTTGTTTTAAGGAACAAAAAGGAGATTTTATTGTGCCAAATAAGCAGTTCAAGCAGCTTAAAATGAATGGCGTTTTCTAGAAATATTATAATTAAATTAGATATATTTTTATATCTGATGATTTCTACTGATAAAATCGATCTTTTCTAATGGTATCTATATTCTAAAATGCTTGAATCAGGTGTTTCAGATTTTGCATATATTCCGAGATCAAAAAGCTATCGTAATATTCATGCTTATTTATTATTGGATATCCTAATCACGCTGCATACATGTACCATGTTAATTTTGAAGCTGTAAGAACATGCTAAAGCATCTAACAACTTAACACAAGTATGATTTTTCTAATTTGTTTACAAAACATTGTGTGATGACCTTATACTTACACAATTTTATAATAAACGACAAATATTTACTCTCTATTACTTTATTCCAGTACTGTTTAATTGTAAATGCAACCAAAACACTTTAAATAGTTTTCGTTTGTGAAGTTTGTATTTCTTTTAATTCACATAAAAACTTCTTATTATTCTAAATAGATAATGAATGTTGTAAAGTAACTTAGACTAGACTACAAATTTGTTTTAGCTTTGCGAAAGAAAGAACGATTTCTATAATTCTAATTATTTTCGTAAACTATACACCATTTTCCGAATGTCACCGTCACTTAACCGTTGGTCCAGTCTCAGTCTCAACCTAACAGCTGATGGTTACAGCAATGTATGACACATTCTAATGGCCTAGGGAAATAATATCGTAGAGGGTCTTTTCGTACAAAATGCACATTTTTCCGGAAACCATTGTCACCTATCTGTTAGTCTGTAGTCGATGCAAAATGACAGCAAAGTAAAATAAGGTTACAGTAGGTCCACATGGCAACGGATCTAGTCTGCGTTCTGATTAAATTTTCAATACAATTCACAGTTATCCGGAAACCATATTACTTATCAGTCTGTCTGCTCTCTTTGCATATTAACTGCTACAACAAACTCGAGGTTTATGTGTACAGCAATGTAAAATACACTCCTGGTCCAAGAAATCTGGTCTCAGAAGGCATGTATGGCATAGACCCAAGTCCGCGGTTTGAATGCATATACTGTCTACATAACTATGTTTCGTAAAAATGTACCATTGTTTGGAAACAACCGTATGTTTGAGTTCAATGCAAAATGCTGAATGCTGATGTTAACAGCCATGTACCACAGATTTTTCTAGCCCAACAAATAAAGTCTAAGTAGGCCCGTATGGCATATAGGCTCAAAACCGCGTTTTGAATGGTAAGATTGATAGTAAATACGCCGACAATGTAATATATTGTAGACAAGAATTTGCTTTCAGAAGCATGCACACACAAATTAATGTCAGTGTTTCGCCAGTCTTTATTTGTTCAGTTTTTTTACTGTGATCACATCAGTCAACTTACAGTTTCTTTGGGGTTTTTTTTTTCGTTTTTTATTTCGGAAGGGGGGGAAGATTGGTGTTGGATTTTTTTAGCTTTACTAGTCAGAACGCAAATAAATGGTGCAGATGTCAGAGATTGATATATAAGTTATATATTATAAGAACTATACGAGTTATATAAGAAGCACATTATATTTATGGCAAGCCGTATCAATTATCAAATTCAATGTGAAATTTATCAAAAACTCTGTGTAACAAAGTATCTAAATAAAGTGAAAGAACATATCAATTGAAAGTATGCATATAATGTGTGATGATTAAAAACAATGCTTAGCGCTTAGTTACATACTAAGCAGGTATTTTGTTGGACAAAAAGAAAATAACAACAAGATGTCTCGTGAATGAATGGAAATTATTTTGTAATGAAGTTTGCAATAGAAAAATATACTTCAATTCACCCTAAAAAGACATTCAAATCATGTATCTTGCACTTGCCTACAACATCCGTGTATAATTATTTCGTTGTTTGTTATGTCTTATACAATATACTTTTTAAAAGGTTATTATTTATTGTAAAAAAAACAAGTATAGACCAATTTACTTAAGACTGAAATGATATAATTTCCTATTTGGCAATTAAAATAATTCCAAAGTCTTTTTCCCAGATAGAAGTCATTTTAGTCATCCAACATGTTTTAGAATCTTCATATTTAATAATTACTGTTAGTGTTTGCCACTATCAAGTGTCGGACACTTCAGCATATGAAATATTCTGATCACCTTTTTTCAACTGATGTTTAAGCTTTTTATTTTGGTCTGTTAAACTTATTGATTTACAAAAGGCGTTTGACACTGTCGATCATAATATTTTACTCATGAAACTTGATGATATGGGGTTTTCTAGTGATGTTATTCACTTGTTTAGGTCTTACTTATCTAGCCGTACACAAATGGTCAATGTCTCCGGTGTACTTTCATCTAGCGCCAATGTAACTTGTGGGGTACCCCAAGGTTCGATCCTTGGCCCTCTCCTATTCTTGATTTATGTTAATGATATGGAGGCTGTGGTTCGTAATAAATTGCTCCTGTATACTGATGACTCAGGTATTTTAGTATCAGGTAAAGATATCCAGTATATTACCTCTCAGCTTACTGATGATCTCAGCAGTGTGAGTAAGTGGCTCACTGATAATAAACTTTCCTTACATCTTGGAAAGACAGAGTCTATTTTGTTTGCGTCTAAACCAAGACTTAGGTCATGTGATCAACTAAATATTGTATGTAATGGTACTACAATAACATCCACCAAATCTGTTAAATACTTAGGCGCTGACCTAGATCAATGTCTATCTGGTGAGTCTATAGCCAACCAGGTAATTAAGAAGGCCAATGCAAAACTTAAGTTTTTATATAGAAAAAGTTCATTTTTAAATAGGTATACTAAACAGCTTTTAGTTTCTCCATTAATACAATGTCATTTTGATTATGCGTGTGCCTCCTGGTATTTAGGGTTGAGTCAAAATCTAAAAAATAGACTTCAGGCCACACAGAATAAGTTGGTAAGATTTATACTTAATCTCAGTCCCCGTACTCATATAGGGAGGGCTCATTTTGAGGAAGTTGGTTGGTTACCAGTACATCTGAGGGTACATTTCCTTATTCTTGGTCATGTACATAAGATACATAACAATAGTGCACCTAGTTATTTAAATGAGCATTTTCAAATTGCAAATGAGGTACACTCTTACTCCACTCGATTTAGAGATAGTAACAGTTATTCTATTCCAAGAGTTAAGGGTTTCGGTAAGAAAACATTTGTATTTAATGGTTGTCAGGAATGGAACAGGTTACCAACACATCTTAGGTTCATAGCAAGTCGTGATAATTTTAAAAAATCTCTTAAGGAACATTTTATGCAATCAATATCTGTTTAGTCATTTTAATCTAGTCATCTTACCTAGTTTTTATTTATATATTTTTTATGTTTAGTGCATACTTTAGTAGTACCTATTCATTGTCAAACATATCTGTCATAATAATAATGATTATAATACATGTGTGATAAATTTTGTGATGGAAATACTTATGTGCAATAATTGATATAAGAAATTGTGATTGAATAATTTATGTGCAATACTTAATAATTAGTAAATATTTTGCCTTTCTGGTGCCATATGATCAATTCTAAGGACCACAATGGAAATAAGTCGGCTTATGCCTTCTTTTTGTGTCATCCTTGGTATTGAATATATGGCATCAACACATGCACTTTCATGTTTACATGTATCTCTTGATGTTGACATTGAATTTGTAGTTGTTTTATGACATGTATTTTTTACCATATCTATCTATTGAAAAATGGCTCGTACGCATTTTATATGATGAAATAAGTTTTTTTTGTATTTATTTTAGTATAAGTGATGTAACATCTTCAGATCCTATTGGAACAATAATTAGACCTTATATATTATTTATACATACTTTCTGGATTTATATAGATGGATTTTGCTTTAAAAATGCATGAAAACATATCTAAAATGTGACATAAGGCTAACATTTTCAAGGCAAAGCGGAGAATATGAATAGTTTACCATATTTCAATGAACTATCTCATTCACTCCAAGCTAGCTAAAAGACTCGTCTTTTAATGAATTGAAATAGGAAAAATATTGAATTGTACTTGTAGATAGAATAAAAACAGAATATTTGAAAGAAACGCATTTGAAACACTGCATTGCGTTTGAGGTATTGTATACTACACAACATCGAAAACATGATTTTTTAGAAACTACCCTGTAACTCTTCAACTAGGAAGCAAACCTTCCCAATGCGTTGCTTATACCTACTGGGCAGCACACTTCCTTCAGACAATAATGAGGGTTACTGTTCTGGAAAAAGATTTCCTTTGATGTTATGTTAATGAAAACCCACTTTCTTTAGTTCTTTATTTCTTTCGATACATTTGTAGCTACGGCGCAAATCTGACAGAAAACAATTGACGTGAAAACAAAATACAAACGACGCTGCAATAAAATAACACGTAAATATGTTTCTTTAAACGTACGTGAATACTTTAAACTTGAGTTTTAATTATCGTATAAACATGAACTAAAATGGTAGAAAACGCTAGGCAAAATGTCCTAAAACTAATGAACACTCATTGTAATGTACACGTATTGGTTAGTTCCAGGAAAGATTCGAAAGTGTTTTAATAAGCTTAATGCTTCCAACACAATTCTGACTAAACAAATTAAGACAAATAAAGAAATTGAATTTGTCAGCTTAATGAATTTATCAGATGCATTTTCAGATTTTTGTTTATTTAAATAAAATTCTGTGTTATTCCCGTCATGTTCTCATACGAAGTACAGAAATTAGTTTTGCTTTTAATAATCAAAAGCCCTTTGTGTTTTGAAAAAAATTAAATTTATTTCATGATTTCCAGTGTTTTGCTGGAATATATCAGATGATATATTCTGATAAACCAAGAAACCAAGAGTGAAATTTATAAAATATAATTTTCACTGTAGCTGGACTATATTTGAATGCGGATGAAAGCAAAACCATAAATAAATGGAGGGAAATAATATCCGTCATACGTAAATGTTGCTTCCTGAGGAAAAGAAAGTCGATGACATCATATATCATGTTAAGTATGTTACAAAATTAGAAAAACTTAACAGAACTATATTTCAAAATTGATGATGTGACGTCAGAGTGTAGGACAAAAGCCCTATCAATAAAAATATAATTATTATAAACTATTCAACGTACATATATAATTATATTTGCTGCGGGAGGGCTTTGTCCGCCCAGTCATTTTCATGGGAGGGCTTTTGTTCGCCCTGTTATTTTCACGGGAGGGCTTTTGTCCGTCCTGTCATTTTCACGGAAGGGCTTTTGTCCGCCTTGTCATTTTTTGACGGGAGGGCTTTTGTCCGGGAGGGCTTTTGTCCGTTTCCCGTGACGTCATGATGTGGTGACGTCACCAAGGGAAATGCGTCGCGTTACGCGGCAAAATCAGTAACAATATTTAAAATCACTTAAAAGGCATGAAATAAAAAGAAAATTTAATTGCTTTACATAAAAGATTGAAATATATTTCATTCGGGAAAACCAACTATTCTATTTTCACTCGTGGCTACGCCACTCGTGGACAATAGGGTTGCATCTGGTGTTTTCACGTCAGTGAAATATGTTTTCAACTTATAACATGCAAAACAAACTAAGTTATCCTCTTTGGGGTCTTTTCTTTGGTTTGTTTCTTATATAATTACATGTATTCTGTTATGAATAAAATTTAACTTAGTTTGGAAAAAATAGCGAATGTTTAAAGCTAAAAACTGTATCGTGAATATAGACTTTTAAAACTAAGGAAGTTACAAAATATTGAGTTAGCTTTCTACCTTTTTGATATCACACGTGAGTGGAAAAAAAGGATTATTAAAATAATTAAATAGTATTCAGAAAAACAATCTTGAAAATACAAAGCTGATATTCATTTATTTTTTATTATTTTTGTTATTATTATTATTATTATTATTATTATAAATTATTATTATTCCGCTGTGAAAAAAATTGTTTATATTGGATATAATATAGTATATAATGAATGGATTAAGTGATGACAAGGTATAAACTGAAACACATTTATAAACTATTTATATCTGCAAGAAAAAATATTCATTTTTAGTGTTTACGAGAGGAAAAAATCAAAAATAATATTTTTCGAAATCATAACAAAGGATTATTGGCAGATCAAAATATTAGCACGGACAATTCGTGAGCGAGAAATATACGTGTAGGGGCGTAAATATAGTGATCTTAACTGTTTTTTATACGAGAACAGAAGTAAATTATTTTTGATATAGTGACCATATATTTAAATTCTCTAATGCCCAGCAAGCAAGAAAAAATAAAACAAGAGAAATCTGCCTTCGCCAGATGATTCTTCGGCACCGGGTAAGAGACCTACTGTAGTTTCGCCACCTTACGCAATCAGGGGATCATACAGTCCCCCTAAAGAAAATATGAATAATCCTGGATATGTGCAGCCTATAAATATGTCAAACATGTCTAATTTGAACAATTACCAGACTCCGATGAAATACCTTTTTATATCCCCTCCGCCACATCAACCCCCAGAACATTACTACAATAACCCAACAAATGTACTACAATCAACACAAAACTTCCCACAAAATCAGCAGCCCATCCCAAGACGGGTTTTCAGGTCCCAATGAAAGGTTTTTCCAGCAGTTTTGTGGGTAGATCGGCTCACATCAATGGATAATCGCTTAAGCAAACTGGAGTTTTTCAATCCGGAACAGCAAAATATCTGTCATAACCCAGTAATGACTTCATTGGAAATACAGAGAGTTACTCTTCCTTGAAAGCAACGGCCCGTGATCGGATTCCCCAAAATAATGATATAGAAAAAGCAAGGGCCTTTTTGAACTCACAAATTTGTTGATGAAGCAGAAAAAAAATTCTTGAGCTCGAGAAGAGGCCTTTAAAGGAAGCAAGGTCGAGGATAGCCATATATAATAATGGGATCTTAGCAGGCCTTAAAATCTGTATCTGAGGATGTCACAGATCTACAATCCAGATCGATGAGAGATAATGTTTATTTTTTGGGTTTGAGGAGGGCAAAACACCAGACGATAGAAGAACTGAAAATTGTACAAAACTCATATTGGACTTCCTTGCAAACTCTCTTAAGATTCCAGACCCCATGTGGCTATCAAAATTGAAACGCGCTCATCGCCTCGGATATAAATACGAAATAGGCAAAAGTCGTCCGATTGTGGTGAAATTTAATCATTACCCGGATAAATTACTCGTAAAACAATTGTCACATGAATTTAACCAAATCATTTGGAAAAGGAAAATGTGACGAAAATTCCACGGGAGACAATAATAGTACAAATAACAGTTATCATGTTCAACGTCCGAAAATCCGAGTTAGCGAGCAGGTATCCGAAAATCATTCAGATAGACGAAAAATGCTTATTCCAACATTAATCAAAGCTAAAGAAGATGGGAAAAAGGCATACTTGTCATATGACAAACTTTTCATCAATAACAAAATGTTTACTACAGAGAACGTATCAAGTGCAGGTTACCAATTAGGGGGCGTGACGTCACACAGTTATCCTTTTTGCTATGGAATGTCCAAGGGCATCAAATCCAAATTACGAGAGAATGAATGAATTATAAACTTTATTTCAAATTTATGATATCCTATTGTTCAATGAAACCTGGAACTCTAACATGACAAATATAGATATAAATGGCTACGAATATTTTAATTGTCCTCGTCCCAAAGTTTAATAAAAATGCAAAAGACATAGCGGAGGTGTAATTATTTATTTTTAAAGAATGTTATAGGAAATTTATAAGTCTAGGGTTTCGCTAGATAATCCCAAAGGAATTATTTGGTTTAAAATTATCGGAAAAAGATATTTGTCATGTTCATCTTAAAGACTCCTATTTTTGTTTGTGTTATATACCGCCGGAAGATTTCAAATGTGATACAGAAATATTAATTCTTCCCTACATTGATTTTGATTTTTTTTGAGAACTTTTGAACTCGGACATACGGGAAATACAGAGACTTCCGGAATGTGTAATTTTTAAATGGTGACCTAAATTCAAGGGCGCAGCTCTCCTGCGCTGCCGGTGAACTATTGATTACATACCTGACCTACATTTGGGGCGTTTTCGTTAACTTACCTATGAACGATAATCTCGCGTCTATGTTACCTGTGCGTAGAAATTGTGATAAACAAGTTAATCCATTTTGGAGTAAAACTATTAACTATTTGCAAAGAAAATGATTTATGTATATTGAATGGTAGATTAGAAGAGGGGTTTTTTGTACTTATTCATGCATTGGGTAATAGAAAATAGGACCCGTATCTAGTATGGTCCGATTATCTGATTACAGGCTGCGATTTAATTATAACACCCCAATCAATGAAACCTGGAAAAAATTTTAGAATTGAAAAACGCCTTTTTCGGATCCATTGTCCGAATTAAGTTTTTCCATTAATTGTTTTTGTTTGAAAGCAACAGAAATTTACTTTCTCCTGTATGTGGATAAAAAATTATATGGGAGTATTTCAAAGACCGACTATTTTCCAATAAAATGTTTTTTCCAAAAGCAAAACTATCCTCCTGTTTGATGATATAAATGAAGGGAATCTTTTAATCCTGGTGACCTATGATATTAACCAATGTAATAAACAAGTTTTTTCTGAGGCTTATTCATGGATATCTCAGCTCAATGTTTCGGCAAAACTTTTAGAGCAAGTCCAAAAGTTCACGCAAACGAAAATCACCATGGTTTAATGAGGATTGTAGAAGAACTAAAGCTATTTTTTTTTTAGCTTCGAAACGCTCATTTTTTTTACTTTAATTATGTCTGATGCAAACAAAATTAACCTTTTTGCCAAAACAGAAGAATTTATATGAATTGTAAAACGGAAAGCAGAAATGTAAATTTCATTATGCAGAAAAAAATAAAATTGTCACAAATGAGTAAATCGGTCCCTAGAAAATTTTTGGAAGTATATAAAAAAATTTAAATGTTCAAAATTCGAACAACAATGATATAAAAATTTTTAAATGAACTTTTTGAATTATTTCCTTCAAACTATTTCAAATGAACCCCCAATGTATGTTTGACCCAGGAGAGCGTATTGATTGCTGAGCGTGAAAATTGTACATAGTGTAGAATTGTGTTAGATTGTCCTATAACATGGAATGAAATCAAAAAAAACTATTTCATTTGTTAAACCGCTATATAGCGGCGCTTTTTGATAATAACGTTGCCGACTTTTTTATATTATTGCAAAGAATTTCATTTCTCCAATATTTATGCTAAATCTTTAACCATTATATTTGATAATTGTGTATATCCTGAAGGGCCTGGATCAAGGGAGTGATTGTTCCTTATATTAAAGAAGGGGGATAGAGTAATCCTTCAAATTATCGTGGAATCACACTGGTAAATGTTATTGGGTAAAAATATTTTCTCTACTATTGAGAAAATCGTATAAATAAATGGTGTGCGAGACCGAGAATATTTTTAATAATACGCAGTTTGGTTTTCGTGATGGTCGCTCCTACAGCTGATGCTCTATATTTCTATTACATACTGTAATTCAAAAAAGTTTATATCTAAAAAGTCCAAAGTTATATTGCGTTTTTTATTGATTATCAAAGAGCTTTCGATTCGGTAAATAGAGATGCCCTATGGGTTAAACTTATTTCAAGCAGGTGTCAGCTGTAAAATGACAAATATGATTAAACTTATCTATAATAATGTACAATTCATGTTGTAAAAATATCAAATACTATGGAGTTATCTAACTTTTTTTGATGTTACAATAGGATTAAAGCAAGGCGATCCATGTTATCTCCCCTGTTATTTACATTATTTATCAATGATAATTGCTGAGAGAATTTGGACTTTGATACTATGTTGACAGATAAGGATCTAGAACTTTTATCAATGTATTTAATTTTTGTTTTTTTTGCTGATGATATAGTTTTTATTCACTACTGATCCAACAAGCTTGCAATCTCAAATAGACCAGATATATAACTATTCTGAAAATGGGGTCTCAAAATTAATGTTATAAAACAAAAGTTTGTGTTTTTGAAAAAACGTAAACAAGTCAGGGGAAATGAGATTTTTATAAATGTAGAGAAAATTAAATATGTGGATAAATTTACATTTTTTGGGGTCCAATTTACATATATGGGTAATATAATATGTCTGGTGCAGTAAAAGCATTGAACGATCAAGCCTCTGAGAGCCTACAACAATTTATTGTTTTATTCGATAATATTAGTCTAGACATTAAAACAAAACTTAAACTTTTTGATTCCATGATAGCACCAAATTTTATTATATGGGTCAGAGGTATGGGGTCTGTACAATTTTAAAGATGTGGGACAAACAAAACACTTACGTTTCTGTAAATGATATCTTAGGGTGTTAACAAAACAAAAACTCCAAACATCTGCCGTTTATGGTGAACTTGGCAGAATCCCATTATCAGTCATGTTGTAAAGAAAGGTCTATTAAAATTTTGGTTAAAGTTTATGAAAACTCCCGACCTCCCCTATGTATAATGTTATATAGAGACCTATGTAATAATGTAAACACAAATTGTTGGGCTTCTAAACTCCATTCAATTATTGATCATTTAGGTCTTACAAATATTCGCTTAAATTACGACTGTAATGCAAATTACTTAAGCTTTATTTTTAAAAGTAGGATTCGGGATCAGTTTATTCAAGATTGGAATCATACAATTAATACTTCACCGAAAATTACACTATTATTGTAAGTTTAAACAATTTTTTGAGTTTGAAAGATTATTTAGTTTCAATTAGCAATGAAGACTACAAGAAAATCTCTTACTCGCTTTAGGACTTAGTTCACATAATTTTTGGAAATTGAACAAGGGAGATTTAATGGGATTGGGATAGACAGAATAGATTATGTAAAATTTATGTAATCAAAAATGTTATTGAATCTGAGTATCATTTTTTTGCTATGTTGTAAATAAATATTGATGATTTAAAAGACCAATACTTGGGAAATATCCCATGGCCAAATGTTCATAAATTTCAAACAGCTTATGTCAACAAAAAAATAAATTTAAACTTTTTAAATAGCGAAATTTATAGATGAGTCAATGAAATGCCGAAACAATTTATTTAGAATTTCTCACGGCTTCTTAACGAATTCTTAAATCATTGTCTCTCTTAAGTATAAAATTGATTGATTATTAACTTGTATTTTTTCTGTACATTTGTTTGATTATATCAGCGTAAAATGTAAACATGTTTATAGTTATATTGCTGTTAAATGTCTTTGCCATATAATGTATGTGTGTAAATGGCCAAAGACAATGTTCATTGTCGATTTGCCAATAAACTTGAAACTATTATTATTATTATTATTTTTATTATCATCATCATCATAATCATCACCATCATCATCATCATCATCATTATCATCATTATTATTATTATTATTATTATTATTATTATTATTATTATTATTTTCATTATTATTATTATTATTATTATTATTATTATTATTATTATTATTATTATTCGCTTTATTATTAGTAGTACTATTATTATTTCATTATTCCTGTTTAATAGTGCGAATAAACTTAAAAATCTTTTACAAAGCGAAAAAATACAAATACATTGTACTTAAAAACAACTGAATTTAGTGCAAGAACATCATTGAATTCAAAATTTGAAACTTTTATGATAAAAAGTCAAAACATACTTCAATAATCAAAAAATTGATCGCTTAGTTATATACAATATTCTGGATAGAAAAAAAAGAAGCAACAACAAGAATATGTCTCGTGAAGAAAAAAGAGTAATTTAAATATTTTGTAATCAAGTTTGCAATATAAAAGTAGACTTCATTCCAACCGAAATAGCAATTTTTGTTTCATTTCCTATCACGATATACTAAAGTAATTGCAGTGCCAAATTTGATGACGCTTCAATCTACTATATTTTTTATAACAATGCTTTGTTATTATCAATGTCAACAAGGTTGCAATGGTTCAAATGTCTTCAATGTCCAGAAAATTGACTTAACTTGAATATTGTTGGGCATCTAGAAAACACTTATTACATAAAAGCGTATTTCATGAAATAAATTAAAGCCCTATTAGATAAATAGATTTGTCATTTTTTTCAGCTGCGGGTTTGAAAGTTTTGACGCTTATTTTATTATGTTAAATTTATTATTAAATTTATAGATAATTTATTAAATTTATTAAGAACTTTATTCGGTATATCTTGACGCTATTGTAAAATTATTAAACAAATAGTGTTTTATGAAATATACAGTTCATTTTGAAACATATACTACATAAAGATTTTAGACGTTGCTGGATTTTGTAGAGAATGTAATAATTTTGCTACAATGAGTATTCGAAAACATGAACTTTTGATATATAGAAAGAAAACGATTCATAATTGGTTCATATCGTTTACAACATATCTGCATCTGCGGGGATTATTTATGCTTTTTGTCTAAGTTATTTCCCTTTGATATTGCGTAAATTATCAATCAAGTAATCTTAGTGTCATATTACATTAATGCAGTCTGATCTTGATTCCCCTGCTGTAAGTGTAGAAAATTACTTTTTTCTTAGTTTGCTTTTTTAAACAAAGAAACTGGCATGAACCTTCTGAAATGTTAATAAGGTATATTTGACAAAAAAATTACATTTCAAGATCTGAAATTATGAAAAAAGTAAAAGAGACTTATAAAAATAAATATTCAATTTCGAAGGGGAACATCTGCACAATTTTTTTTTATCATAGCCCTCGTTTCATTCTGTCCAGTTAATCTGTCTCACTTTACAATGTTGATAATATTTTGGATAAACTTGATCGAGATTGATCATACAGCATAAAATTGGAGTTTTGATGACATATTTCAATTCTGACAGGCAAGTTTGTTATTGACGATTGCTTGTACCAGGGTGGTTGTAAGACAGGTTTGATCAAAATATCATTATAATAATAATAAATAAAAGCACGATTTCTTTTCTGGTTTATTTTAGAACTATTTATTACTAAGTTAAAATTGTGTCTGTTTATGAACTTCATTTAACATTGTGCTTGATCTCAAGTGATAAACGTGTCTTCCTACAAAGCCAGACATAGTTGGAATACAATTATGTTTCTTGAATTTACTTTTCCTACAGATTTATTACAAATTGTTATTTCCTTGGTTATGATGTAATGACCGAAACAAACTTATACAGATTTGAACGTAGTCACTTTTTGTGCATAAAAACAACATAATTGATAACGAGTTTTTTTTTCTTGAAACGCTATACCTTTTGCTATTACAACAGACACCCCACTTAGAAAAATGTAATTATAACACGTGTAACATTAAACTAGCAATTATGTGCAAAAATGAAGATGAAGGAACAATTCATTGTAAAAGGAATTATAACACATTCATTTGAAAAAAATCAGTTGGTGTAGGATCAATGTTTTTTTTACTTTAGCCGTAACGATCAATGTGAATTTTAATGATGGCATCTCAAAACGGTGGAATCTACTGTAGCATGCTAACTTCTACCTTAATTTAGTCTGGAATTCTCCTGTTAGATGTAATGGTTACAATTTTCAAAAGGAAATGTCAATTCAAATTAAAGTCATTCGTTTATTCAGTCTGTTTCTGTAAAGTACATTTTAAATTGATAACGAAATTAGTTTAAGTAACTTTGTCAGAAACAAATATTTTAAATGTGCTCTTGTTTTCGTTTTTATAATACCTTTTTGTTTGTTTGTGTTTTGTGACGATTGTTGTTTTTTGGGGTTTTTTATTGTGTGTTGTTTTGTTGTTTTTGTTGTTGTTTTTTTTGCTTTTTGTTGTTTTTATTTTTTTTTTTGGGGGGGGGGTGGGTGCTGTTGCTGATTCTTTTTTTAACAAAACAAACATATCATTTTTCGCAAAAAATATAATTATTGAAAATATTATGAAAAGTTACAGCTGTAATATACACACCAAAGAATATCACTTAAATTTTGGTGTTAATTATAATTTCTATAAAAACAGTATGATAGGAATAGAAATAAGCCTTCAAATCTACTTTAAACAATTTAGCTTACACTGCAAGGAATTTATTGAAACACACGACAATAATTTTTCTGTCTGAAGACTCAAATGAACTAATGAACTTTGATTTTCGAATAACAATGGCACAATTGTTTTAAACAAAATATTAAAGTCGTTTGACTTGTGGTCTCATTCCAGGTACTTGTGGCAAGTTTAATAGTGAGTATTGAGAACCATAGAAGTTGCGGTGAAATGAATTTTTATTTAAGATGAGCATTTAAGGAGTAAACTGTCACTTTCCTTTTTCAAAGTAGCTCATATTAATATAATGATGGCCACACGAAAATACCCAATGTAAATGAGCGTCTGTTGCTATCGCATAGTTACACGACAGAGTTGTATTTGCCTTGAAAAGAAATTGATAGACAAGAAAAGGGTTAATCAAAGATTAAAATCGTAGAAAACATCATTTCATCCCCTTAACATTTCTTTAGACAATGTATGGGAATAAAGCGTATTTCAGTTCTAGATGTTTTGAGTAGATTTTAGAAACTTTTATACCATTTTTTAAATATATTTTTTTTCTGTAACAATTACACCATGGAGCTACATTATGTTGCTTATAGTTCATTTTCTTCGCCTGGAATGTCAATCATTTCAAGTAACGTGCTCTTTCAAACAGAAACCACCGTAATGTCTCAAGCAGTTTTATCAATCAAACGTATGCTTCAAACGTTCAATAGACAATTACGAGAACGTTAAATGTGCGATATACTTTTGCAACTATCGTTAAGTTTTCACAAAATGTCTTGCTGATATGTGTTTAGGTATTTGTTCGTTATCACCAATTATAGTTTGAAAAGATGACACCTGAGACAACTAGAGTCTTACAAGCCTATAATTATACGAGCAAGGAAAATAATGCTACACAATTTCCATACGTTCTTTCAAATGTCATTTGTGTAAGATAATGCTTATCAAGTAGCTATCAAGAAATGCAAATACAATCACTTCCTATCAGACAGTGACGTCTCTAGGCTCGTCGAAATGTCTTATGATTAATATGTTGCGACAGTTGATGTAATTTTGTCATCAAATTACCATCTCATTGTTCTTTACATATGTTTATAAGTGTGTTCCCAGAAAAGAAAAGAATTTTAAATGGTCATATTTTTTAAATCCATCAACATTTGAAGGCTTACATTGAATCCATTTGCAAGCAAACTACTATTATTCAGTAATTAAAAACTCAATTTAATTTTTTAAGTGTAGAAAACAACTCAAATACCCCATTTCATCGATATAATAAACAAATGGAGATTTTTATTGTGCCAAATAACCAGTACAAATAGCTTAAAAACTAGTGTGCCAAATATATGTTTGCATACAAAGTGTGATTATTAAAATAAACATTGCTTGTATTATACATATTGTAACAGTATTTTTTGAAAAAATAATATAACAACAAGATGTCTCGTGAATGAATGAAACGTGTAAATATTTTGTAATGAAGTTTGCAACAGAAGAGTGGACGCCATTTCAGCCAAAATAACATAACTTGTTTCATTTCCTATCACGATATATACTAAAGGAATGGAAACACCAAATTTGATCGCATGTCAATTTGCTGACAGTACTTTGTTATTAATAATGTCAACAAGGTTGCGAACCACCAAATGGCCTTAATGTCTAACATCTAGAAAATCTAAAGCTCTTGGATCTCGTGGAGCAGCTAGGTAAAAGCGTAATTTCTCAACAAAATTCAAGACCTATTGCATTAAATTGAACTATGTTATATAAAATCAACACAATCTCACTCCATGTTAGGGCATCAAACTTGATTGTTTATGATGCTCGATTTTAGAATTAGAAACAAAAAATATGTTTATACGAAATATCAATCTGACTAAAGTGAGACCAACTTATTTCGTACATGCAGATCTGATTGTTATACGTTTCGCTTACATTCCCGAGAAAGCTATTTTAGCCAGCAATCAAAACGTTCTTTACAGATAGGCATTAGAAGGATCAAAATATCGTTTTCCTTGGAAGTAAATAAAATGTTGTTTTAACAGTGTAACTGGACACAATACTCAATATTCAATGGGCAAGAACGTATAGTCAGTTAACATGCCGGCTATATTCGTGAAAATAGCCTACTCAGTATTGGTTTTCCAGCGGTTGAAATAAGAAACCGCATAGCTTTCAAAATTATTAAAGCTCGCCGATGATTGGTTGTTTGAAAGATCACGAGAAGGTTGCAATCTATTTTGGTAGTCAGATCCCAATGCATAACGTTATTTAGGAGCTGATTTTAATCAGATTGTACGAAATATGTACTTGGTTGCAAAACTCAAAATACTAAAAATTGCACTAATAGTACTTATGTGTTACCTTTTTTCGGTCATTACTTATTTCTGCTAGATTATGTATGCCAATAACTAAAAAACAAAGATTACAGGCTTCTTAAACATCTTATTGCTGAGAAATGTCTCTTTGTGTACACGTTTGTTTGCTTAGAATGCTGTAACATATAATCTAAAATAAAAACAAAATTAAAAAAGCAAAGGCGATGCAAAAAATGCCAAGTGGTTGAAAATACTTTATACATTATCTCAGGTTAAAGTGATTCAGTTTTATCTAATCTGAGATTTTTTCTTTACCCATTAAGCAATTATAAGTTAAAAACGTTAAAACGATATGCTTTAACAGTGTCTATGGATTTCTTTAAAATAATGATTGTAACACTTGCAACAATTTGTTCTTAGAAATGCTGTATCCATCTGCCAAGGCTATTTAAAATCAATATAGAAACACATTTAATCACGTTCATTTAATCCGTATAAACAATCTTACTCAAGAGTGCCGATGTCCGTTCGGTTAATTTTGTTTTAGAAATATGTCATATTCCAATGGATATTATAATATCAAATGACTTTTATATTTTGCTGACGTATAAAAGTTATAAATTAATGATTGTATTATAATAATTATCTAGAAAATCTATATCTAATTATTGATTTTTTGTGGGGGATGTAAATTACCTGAATCTTAAACCGGCTTCCGGTGCAGACTGGAATATCTACCTATCGGGTAACTGTTTAGCGGAAACCCGGCAGAGCCTCGTTACCAACGTAAACAGTCACCTCAGAGCTAGATATTCCGGTCTGTACCGGCAGCCGGTGTAGGATTCATATAATCTACAATACATTTTGCTAAGGTAAATGGGTAAACAGTGTCCTTCATAAAAGGGGCATAATTCGAATAAAAAATATATCATAATTTCACACAAGGAACTATAGAACAAAATCTGTTTCAAAGATTATTTCAATCGACCAAACAAGAATCATCTAATCATCACTGTATATATCGAAATATCGAAAAACATTACAGTAACTATTAAGCACAAAATGTGCCGAATGCGCAATATATGGTAATTGGCGCATACGTCTGTTAAGGTAATATTTTTAACTCATACATAAACAAAATTCAGGAAGATGATTGCTTTTCTAATTCATATAGGGGGATAAAAACTAGCATCAAAAGGTAAAACGACTTGTGATTCGATGTTTGTTGATACAATAACGCGCCAATACTATTTTATAGTGTTTGGAAATCTTCGATACATTTTGCTTAACTACTTTTGTGTTTTTATTATTCTGAAATATATAGACAACATGTCATTGAGTATTTTTTGTAAATAACTATGATTACGCGTATGAAACCACCGCAGTAGCACTTGCAGCTTCATTAAAAATCGACTTCAACATTTTATCTGCTTCTTTCGAGTGTTATATGACACTTGAAGATCAATAAATGTCTCCGGTATACCGAATATTTAGAAACAATAACGCTTTAATGCCAAACCACAAACGATATGTTATTCCTTAATGTCGCTTTACAAAAGGGAAACATTACTAAAATGTCACTTTGCATTGTCGAGTGTCGCCGTCGAATCGCAGTGTCGCAATCAGAGCCGCATTATTGGTACTGGTACTGCAGTACGTACTGCAGGGATTTTGCAAGTACTGGTACTGATACTGAATTACTCTTACAAAATTTTGCTAAATTAATACTGGTACTGGTACTGCATTACTGTCTTAAAAAGTGGTACTGCTACTGCATTACCCAGTACTTTTGGTTTTGTTAAAAATTAAAAATAGCATCAATTTTTCTCATAAAATAAAGCTGTAAATTACATTAACTATATTTTGTTTTTGTGAAAAAGTAGGTTATCAAATCTAAAGATAATTTGCTGCAATCTTCCTTCAAATGTTAACATAGTATTCATCATAAAAAGCACCAAAGACTTTAAGTAGAAATTAAACTAAGATAAACTGACTCAATAACTCTTTACCCTAAAATATCCTTATTAAAATATTTAATTACTTTGTATTTACTAGTAAAAGAGCAAAATAAACACTAATTAATTTCTTCTATTCTAAATAATCCCATTTCAAGTGAAAAAAGTGATATTGTTAGGACCATAAAAAGTTGTTATTAGTCGCCGGTAGAAACCGGCGACTATATTTGTAACAGTTTAATATTATACCTATGGTAGGAGAAGGCATTAATTTCTGTAAATAAAAGAATAACAATTACTGAACAATTAAAGACTACAATTGTTTTCAGTAATCTCAAAAATTCAAACATACAATAATGTTGCTCAATGAAATGAAATATTCAAATATTGACATCGTAAAAAGCAACATTACAATTTTTATAAAATGAATAAATGACGTATCCCTATGGACCAGTCATTTAATTTAGGGATGCTTTTACTTTTTTTTAAGTGTCAAGCGTTGCTATTTTATGATAAATAAATCATGCATGATATTTGAAATGACACTTTTAAATTATCTGGTTGTTTGTATCTTATGAGACCTATTCTATTTTTTTTTATCTTATTTATTATAAACAGTTTCTCCCAGAATCACGTGACTACACGTTGTATGTTATTGTTATAAAATCTATTAATAGTAACAAATGGCTGATAAGACATCATACAGGTAATTTGTGAATGGCTGGCAGCTGATAAAGTGCAAATTATGAAAAATCTCGGTATGACAGTAGGGGCCGGAATCGTATTGGATACAAAGAGAAAACTAATAAACCATCTTTGTGTTGATAGTTTATTGCATTGAAAGGCAATTAAACGTTAACTTTATCGTATGTAACGACAGGAATATTGATTTCAGCTAAATAATATATTTTTTCGATAGTGCATAAGAATATTTTTTTATGCAGACACCGCTTTTACAGTAGAATTGCATTGTTTTATGCAATAATTAAGCATATATAAGCATATATATTTTCATAGTCACTTTGCAAATATTTGATGATCGGTAATTATCGGATGCTGAAGAAAACCATACGGATTTCAAATGTATGGTACAACGGTATATGTATAAAGTAGAATTACAAGTAGAATTATAATCATATCACTTGCTTTACAAGCCTCGATAACAAGGTGTTAGATTTTAAGTTAGTTTCAAATTGAAGACTGTAGGTTCGATAAAGTGATTTTTCATGTTTTTTTTTTCTTTTATAATACTTTTTGTATTTTGCAAAACTTGACCATTTATCAAAATTATGAAATAAAAAAGTGCTAGAAATGAAACACACGATTCATCAACTTATGTTTCATAAAGTTAAAAGATATAATAAAAATCAATTTATGAAAACTACAAACAGGATTTGTCCGAGATTCGAACTTGCACCTACTACATGTAGGTTACAACTTCGTCATACTTACCACTATAGGCCATCAAGCAGTATTAATTGATATAATTATACATGTAATTATACTTACAATAAAATCGTTAACAATAATAATAATAAGTTATGTAAGCAAACGAAACAGCTCCCGAAAATTATTGAGTCTCGGGTAAATATTGCCAAACAATTCTTGCTAATTTAATAATGATAACAGTTTCTCGACAAAATTGCTAAGCAAGTTTGCTTCAAATATGATGTTTTATTATAACATAACATAAATAAATTTATTGCATAAAACTCTCAGCAAGAAAGATATAATTGTGGCAAGTAAATGATTACGTGTTTATGAATAAACATTACTCAACTTATTGTTCCTCTTTTTTTATACTCGAACCATTTAACTGATATTTTCTTTTATTTATGATAATACAATCATATTTCTATCCGGCGACTTGATGCTTTAGCATCAAAATCTCTACTTGTTTACTTTGGTATAAATTGAACAGTTGTGTTTTAAATGAAAGATGTTTGCATTGTATTTATACAGTTGACTGGTTACTAAACAATTAGATATGACATGAATATATGTTGTAAATATTGTTTGTAAAACGTATGTTAAAACTATAAAGTTGTAAATATGATATGTTAACTTTAAACTTTGAAGTTTAAAGTAAATTATGATTTTATTTCTTTGCTGAATAATATTTGCAATTATTTGTTTGACACTGTATTTATTCAAACTTTGATGAATATATAAAAGTAATGGTACTGATACTTAATTACTTCACCAAAAAAAGTACTGGAACTGCAGTACCGAGCTAAAATCTAGTATTGGTACTGGTAATGGTACTGCATCATTTGCCAAGTACTGGTACTTAAGTACTACACCCTTAGTACTGATGCAGCTCTGGTCGCAATGTCAGTGTGTATTGTCGCTCTGTAACTTCGCGTTGTCGTAATGTCACTCTGCAATTTCGAGACAGTCAGTGTCGTGGTGTGTATTTGAGCCGCGTCACGACAAAACCAACATAATGGGTTTGCGACCAGCATGGATCCAGACCAGCCTGCGCATCCGCGCAGTCTGATCAGGATCCATGCTGTTCGCTATCAGTTTCTCTACTTGTAATAGGGTTGGTAAGCGAACAGCATGGATCCTGATCAGACTGCGCGGATGCGCAGGCTGGTCTGGATCCATGCTGGTCGCAAACCAATTATGTTGGTTTTGTCGTGACGCGGCTCATTTCTGCTGACCTCGACACTCAATAATACGATACGACACTCGACAATGCCGACATTGTCACAATGTCAACTTAAATTTTTAAATTTTGTTCTTCATTCAATGCAACACCAGACAATGCGAACAAACGCTTGTAAATGCGAAGCGGCACTTGATTCTTCATTTCGCGTTTATACGGCTTTTTAATGTTTCATTTTATTAAACCTGATACTATTAGAATTGTGTAGGAACTGTTTTAAGAATCATACATATACATACATTATCTATACATTATTAGTTGTAATTAATAATTCAAATGACACAGGACATCGGACTAAAAATCCAGGAGATTGATAAACTTTGTGCAAGAATGAGTTATTATTTGTTTCCAAAGTGTTATCTTTAGGTATATGTGTTTTAAACTGGAACGAAAAACATTGCCGCCATCATGTTATCTTTTCAGATTAATTGAAAAATTATTCCGACATTACCCTGGGTGCATTATTTAAGACTTATTCACCCCTGTGTCCATTGTTTGCATGCGTACAGATGCTTTGTGACATGTTTATGTAATTGAAATTTTGTCTTTATATTTTCAGATGAAGGATTATTGCCAATGTACTTTTTTGTGGAAGGGAATTTAATTTGATTAGTCACTGAGAAGTGACATATTCGTGTTTATGCTGGTGAGAGGTATCATCGATGTTCCGTGTGTGGAAAAGGATTTTAATTTAAACATGATGCTTTTTATCATATGAAAGTGCCTACGAACGACAAGTCACACCTTTTCCCAACATGTGGTAATAAGTTTGATCACAGACATACAATTCTGAAACTCAACATGACACAAATTGTCGTCTATATCAAAAAAGAAACTTCACAAGAAAAGACAAACTGTAAATTAATTACACTTTTATTATTTTTTTTCTTTTAACATTATTCCTTTACCTCTCATATCCATTTTGGGAAGAAAAAGGTGTTTAGTTTTGATTATTTAATTAATGTAGGTTTTTATTGGCTGAATAATGCTAAAATTTATGACAAATATGGTACCTGTTATTTTCAAAGTGCAATTAAATCAAAACTAGACGGTAAAAATATTTATATTTAACAAGAGAAACCAGTATACTTTTGAAAAAAAATAGGGAAACATTGAAAACTGGCCATCATTTTAGTAAATTAAGGGATTTTTTTTAATCAGGCTCTCTTAGCAGGAAATAAATCAAACACGTGTTAAAATGGGTGGGGTAGGGTAACATTTTTATAGATATTTCATAAATTTTAAAGTAGAAACAATCATTTTGCTTATGTGGATTGTTAGATGAATGTTACATTGCGTTTTACTAAAAAAATTAACGGGAAAATATATATCATAAGGACGAAAAATCATTTATATGATATTTTAACTTATTTGTTTTTTCTTTAAAAGAAAACATTTTGTATTAGACCCGTTACAAATGAAAACTATTGATTTTAAAACCCTGCCAAATGTTACAAATCATTTGATTGAAGTTTCTTTATATTATATACCTCAAAGCGATAGAATGTTTCTTAGCTCAAAAAAGTATGAGCAGTGCCAAGCATAAAGACTTTTTGTGGTTGGATTTCGTTGCTCCAACGCAGTAGGAGTCATACTCCAGCTTTTCTTGTGGAGGAAGACTTAAGGTGCCCCACCTTGCATTATTTCAGGCACAAGTGGGAGGGAACCTGCATCGAGCAATCTACGTTCAATAAGCTAGCTGAATAGCTTCTCATGAAAAAAGAAACAAAGTTCCTGACGGGATTCGAACCAACAGCGCTGAAAGGCAAGTGGTTAGAAGTCAACAAACTTAACCACTCTGCCATTGGACGTCCCGCATAAGAACATGCATTTGATATACCGAAACTTTTTTACATTATTGTAAGTTATTTGGTCTGTCATCTAATATATGAAGTTTACACCGTTCATTTCCTTCTTTGTGTATAGTTACAAAATCGCAAGGCATGTAAGAATTGTATATAAAGCAAATGACGTAAGTCAAACTGTTATTTGACTAGTGTTATATCGTTTTGATTAATGGTTTAATTAAAAACTTTTAAGTGAAATATTGAGAAGTGTATTTTCTAGTTGGGTGGTTCCAATATTCCTACTTGAATAATGTTGAATCACCCTTAGGATATGTTGCCTGCTTTTTAAATTTCTCTTTTGACGTCTTATCTGTGATATGCAGGCTTCATAACCTCTGATCCCCTTTCAAAATTCCATTTTATTTAGTTCCGCCCATTGTTTTCTCGTTTAGGGCACACGCTTTTTATTACTTGGGGACCATACGCCGCTTTTCATGGAATGGCACGGTAGTGTCACATTGAAGGTTCCATGATAACCGCCGTATGAACACATCTGCGGATGTTTCTAAATTCAAAATTTTACCATTTCATGTTTAAATGTTGAATTCTGCTTAAGCCGGTGCTAGGGGGCGTGGACGGTAAATTGCACTTTCCAGTACCGTCCATGAACAGGCTCAATCAAACCGAGCCTGCAACATTTTCAATTTTGTCGTGTTGGGCTTTCTTTAGGGATTCTGTATTTATCTATATTTGATAAAATAAAACACATATTCTAATTTAAACTGTAAAATACTCTTTTTCACTGCAGTAAACCATATTTTCCGTAATTTCAGTGGTATATTTGTTAATTACTTTCATCTAAATTCAACCATTATTTTTATTATTCGGGTTTTAATTATCCTCTTGGAATGAAAAATTCAGACAATCATGAAATATTTATTTTCATACGACTCGATGACACTAATAACGACTTCTATTATTTAAAGTTGAAGGCCCTGTAACAGAGGGAATATCGATTTCTTGTCATTGCCTTCAGGTTGTTTACGTATTCTTTCCGTAGATATAAGCTTCTCATAAATAGAAATTTAATGAAGTGTTTTGCTTTTAAGAAAATGACCTGTTTTGTAATATCAAACACTATATTTTAATTATTGAAAAACTTCTTGAACAGATTTCTTTTTTCATCTCAAAACTTTTCATAACATACGTTATAGTACACAAAATCATTATTTTCTTGCCAAACAAATATGGAAACAAATTTGAAACAAAAAATTATGAATTAAATGATTTTGTTTTCTCTTTATTTTGCTATATGTTTAAATCTAGAGGTCCCGTTTTACACATTGTCTCTGGAAACCTAGACGTTTCGTTTAATTATGTTCCCCGAAGGGTTAGCATAAATTCGCCGCTTTGTCGTTGGTCCGAATCGTAACTCTGCCTTGCATACTTGCTTTGTTCATTTTTAACATTGTCCATGACATAGCTCCGAAAGGAGATACGGACAAAAGCCCCCCGGACGAAAGCCCCCCCCCCCCGTCGTAAAATGACAAGGTGGACAAAAGCCCCTCACCCCCTATGAAATTTACACATAGGACAAAAGCCCCCCCCCCATAAAAAAGTAAAGGTATGAAAAAAGCCCCCCCCCATGGTCAATCAAATTTGCATATAGTGTATTAAAATTGTGTTTTTTATGTGTTTAAAAATATGTATGGACGTCACATGTAGGTGACATAGTGCTAAGGATATTAATTTGATCCCTTTACAAAAATGATTAAACATTACTACTCTTTTGACCCTTGTTGTGTATATGAAAAGCTATGAATTCAGTATCGCATGCATGCATTATTTCATCTGTTATCATATACTTTGTTATACATTATAAATAAACATTAAAACAAATTCTTTTTGTGTGAAATTTGATGAAATTGAGCACCTGTGCGTGTTTAAAAAGATGTGGGGGGGGGCTTTTGTCCTACCTGTATTTTTGATTGGGGGGGGGGGGCTTTTGTTCTATGTGTTATTTTCATGGGGGGGGGCTTTTGTCCACCATGTCATTTTTAGGACGGGGGGGGCTTTCGTCCGGGGGGGGCTTTTGTCCTACACTCCTCGGAAAGTATAAGAGATATGAACAAGTCACTTTGTAGGCAGATAAGTCTCATTGCATGTATATATGCAGTACAAAAGAACAGTAACTGCCTTGCCTATGTTTGAAATTATTGTCATTTTTCATTTTTTGTGAATTTTGTGAAGGATAAAACTGTGAAAGTACAAGAGTTATCAACAAGATACTTAGTCAGTAGATAGATCTCATTAAGTTTACGTGCATTGTAAAGAAAAGTAACTCTGTCTTGATTAATTTTCGAATTATTGCACTTTGAAATTTGTCTGGAATATAACTCAGAAACTACAAGAGGTATACTTTTCTGTGTCTAAAACCTATTCGGGGAGTATCAACCGGCTAAACCGGCTCTTATCTAATTGGAAACCAATTGGTTGCATTGAAATTGGCAACCTAAAGGTTACATTGACATGAAAACATATTTTCAATTTATGTGATCACCAGAACCTAGTAAATATATTTTGTTTCCATCAGAAGAAATCGTTTTTATTGGATTTTGAAATATGTAATAAATGGGATTTGTTATTATTATTTTTGCATAAAATTAATGCCCAAATAAAGATAATTTCGAGATCAAAATTTTAAGCAAAACTGGCATCATTTAACAAAAGTTTACCAATTCTTTTTGACATTTTATATAAAACAACAACAACAAATTCAGGCATTTTGAAAAATCATACGTGTTTCCTTTTATTAGTCTATGTATAGCAATGGTTTCTCAGTTTTATCACTTAAACGTGTTGTTCTAATGATTTATATATATATATATATTCTAATATTGTGATATTTTTTCATCTCTTATAACTCCATGCTGGAGTGGCATTGTACTTTTATGCTGTAACTTTTTTAACATTGTGTATATGTCTGTACAATGATGAGATGTAAATAAAGATAAAGATTTTATATGATGATAGAGCTATAATCTAACTGCCAATATGAAATTAACACACACTAACGAGTGTTTTCACACCTTCATGGATAAAGCAGGTGATCATCAACTGGTTATCGATAGAACCATACGCTGACCTTTAATTTGAATAACAATAGATTTAACCACAAACATTGACATGTGCTCTTTTGATAACAAATATGTTGCTGTGAAATTCTTATTGTGTCCACTTATCTGATAATTAGACAGGTCAGAGATCTATGCATTGAACATGTCACCTGTTTTGGGTATATCTTTGTCCACAACAAAATACACGAAAGTTGACACTTAAATTGCCGCCCGGTTTTCAGAGGATTTTTTTATGCACGTTTAGCATTAGCAGCCATAGAAAATCGTCCGGTTTTCGGAATTCATAAGTTCCCGTATTTGGAGGATTGTTTTCAATGAACTCGTAAGGAAAAAATACGGTACTTTTAAAGTCGTCCGGTTTTCAGTCCTTCTACTGTACATGTTTACATGTAAAGAATGTGCGAGATACTTATACTAAATATATTAATGATGATATCAATAACATCCTGAGAAGGTGTGGCATTTATACAAAGGTAAAATAAATACCAAAGAATGTTTGTATATATATAGTAGGATCGTTATTGGTAAACTTGTTCGATTCTCGCGAATGTATCTGTGACATCTATTAGACATCGAGGGCAATCTTTTTTAAATGATTAACGTATATTTCTAGGATTCTCCCCATTACTTTCAAATTGGTATGTTGTATATTGTTTGTAAATGTATATGTTTAATTGTATAATTTAATTTTTCATGCGGAGAAGACAGTCAGTCTTGCATGTTAAATTGTAATATTAGTGGTTGTTGTTGTCTTGTTTGTTTTTTATTGTTTTTATTTGTTTTAGTGTGTTTTTTTGCTTTTTGAGCTGTTTTTGTTTCCTTGAGAAAATAACCGCCCATTTATTATTATTATCGTTATTATTATTATTATTATTATCGTTATTATTATTATTATTATTATTATTATTATTATTATTTATTATTATTATTATTATTATAAGCAGTGCAATTTCTTTTGTTTTATTTATTTCTTTATTTTATTTTGGTTATTGCACTTACATAATTATTAACAAATTGTGTCAAAATCCTTAAAAAAATTATAATATACAGTTTAATTATATAAAATTAGTTCATGAATTTTAAACATAAAATTCAAATGTTAACAAAAGTCCAGTTTTTTTCCTTTGAGTAATCACTATTACAAACACGTATAAAATTATTTTATTACATGCTTTTCGGTGGTTTATAGAAATATATCAGTGATATAAAATTGGTAATTTCACTGTTTGAAACAGTGAAATTACCACTTTGATAATTTCACTGTTTTAAATTTAAGCCCCTTACGTTGTTTCAGTGAAATACCAGCGTGCACAGTACTGGGTACCAACTTAATGACGTGACGTCGTAAATGACGTCACGTTGTATTATTATTTGGCGCGCTTTTCATTAATTATTGGGTTTAATGTCTTTTTAAAACCTTTCTTTGCATGTAATAAAAAGAAAATTTGTTTAGTTTAGTGTAAGATCGAAATATATTTCACCTTGTGAACACCAAACGTTCATATTTCACGAGTGGCGCAATATACCTTTTGGTGCTCACTCGGTGAAATATATTCCGATCTTACACTGAACTAAACAAATATCCTCTATTTATTCATTGTTTTATTATTAAAAGGGTATAAAGGAATATTTCAATGAAATTTACAAACGGTAAAATAACGTTGTTACCATTTGTAACATAAAACTTTTCTGTTATTAAAACATATAAATAGTTTAATTACACAGAATTAAATGTCCCCGAATAAAATATTGTTCTACTATTTAAAAACAGTTTTTACTACAGTACAGTAACTTTACGATGGTTTCGTGTAATAGAAATATATTTCTATCACAAATTAGGAATATTTATTTCTATTTCAAAACCCGATCATTGTGCTGTTTTGTTTTTGATTTTTTTGTTTTGTTTTGTGGTTTTTTTTTCGTGTAAATTATAGATAGCACATATATTGCTTTATTTCTTAATTCTTGTACAGAATTTTATGCAACGAACAATTTTTATGCAACGAACAATACCGAAAATTTCGCATGAAAATATTCATAATGTGGAACAAGTGGGTGTACATATTAGGTAAAAATCAACGTGACTACTTCGAGATTAAGTTCCAAACACTTCATCAATACTTTATATTTTTTGCTCTAGATATTTATACACTGTTTCAAATGAAATGACATGCTATTTTTCTAAAGCCTTTCAAGGTAATTATATTACAAACAAATTGTATTAATTCATTAACAAATGTCATTAAGTCTAGAAGTCTCTCAAAAAAAATAAACTTTTTCTGATAAAATGTGAAATTTATAATGAGTGAATATTACAGTCATATTTTAGAAATTGTGACTACATTTCCGTATTGCAAATTATTTCCTGGTTATATAACTTGTTCACATAACTCATTCACATAACCTGTTGCGGGAAGGACCAACTCTCTAATATTGTTAAAACTTGTTGTCCTACCCCTTAAGCTTTTAATGAACACCTACAGCATCAATGTAAATACTGTAAATTAATTCGATAGTGTTTTGTCTTATGTTTGCATGTGGTCATATGTGAGCCGCGTCACGACAAAACCAACATAGTGCGTTTGCGACCAGCATGGATCCAGACCAGCCTGCGCAGTCTGATCAGGATGCATGCAGTTCGCTTACAAACCCTTTAACAAGTAGAGAAACTGATAGCGAACAGCATGGATCCTGATCAGACTGCGTGGATGCGCAGGCTGGTCTGGATCCATGCTGGTCGCAAACACATTATGTTGGTTTTGTCGTGACGCGGCTCATATTATTTTGTATATAAAGTGAATGAAATATGATTACACTAAATATAACCTGTGTTGAAATAGATCAGCAGGACTGTTTGTACTTAAGAAGAGAAATAAGTGTATAAATAGTTACCTTTTAAAATTACCGTTTTTTTATGTGTTACTTTTTTCCAGGTAAAATCATATTTTTACACAAGGACAAACCAAGATTACAGTTAATGCAAACACGAAAACAGTTCAGTTAGTCACGAAAACAATTCTGCCAGTCCCGATAATTGAATGCCGCATCAGTCCAGCCAACCACAATTGAAACAGTTCAACCCGATAATAGGTCAGCCATCCAGAGTAGAAAGTTCAGCCTACGATGATATCAGTCTAGATATACCAGCCAATCACGATAACACTTCAACGCATACGATAAAACTTCAACGCATACGATAACAGTTCAATACATACAATAAAGCTTCAATACATACGATAACACTTCAACATATACGATAACTTTTCAACACATACGATAACACTTCAACGCATACGATATCACTTCAACCCATACGATAACAGTTCAACCCATACGATAACAGTTCAACGCATACGATAACACTTCAACGCATACGATAACACTTCAACGCGTACGATAACTCTTCAACGCAAACGATAACACTTCAACGCAAACGATAACACTTCGACGCATACGATAACACTTCAACGCATACGATAACACTTCAACGCATACGATAACACTTCAATGCATACGATAAACACTTCAATCCATACGATAATACTTAAACTGAGACGATAACTCTTCAGTTGACAACGGTAACAGATAAAGCAACCAGTAAAGATAATAACGAAGACTGTTCAGTCTATGAAAATCAACATTGATGCTGTAAAATTAACAAGATTAAAAAAAACATACAAACAACAAAAGAAACGACAATTTGTAATTAATTTTAAAAGTGGGCTGATGGAAAACACAAGCGAGATTCCATTGAACAGCTCTTTAAGAAGTGATGAAAACTCTTCTTTAGAGGCATATGACATGTCTATAAAAGTTCTGTTTGCTATTTTAGGAGTCGTTTTTATGTTCTTCAGTAGTACTGCAATAGTTGCTTTAAACAGAACAAGGCAGACCCCTCCAACATCGAGATTCCTTTCTAGTGGTTTACTTTCGTATGATATATTGGCAGTTGGTAGCTACACAATTCGGAAATTTATAGAGAACCACGATATCAACATATTTATACAAGTTTTTGGAACTGGATTTTGCGTTCTGGCTTATGTAACAGTTGGTATCATGTCTTTGGAAAGACTTATTATATTCTATTCACCATATTTTTACCTGCGACACATAAGCGTGGAAAAAGTAAAGAAATTCGTAACGGCTGTCTGGGTGGTATTCTTAATCTTATACTATTTGATCCGGTTCGGAGTTTGCTACCTGAACAGTGAAACCTTTTCCATGTATAATGTTGTCGGATCTTGTAACGGCGCGTCATTCTTGTTTTATGGGACAATTTTAGTATGCGTGGTCGCTATTTCGTTAGCTTGCTATATAAAGATTTTTATCATAGTCAAATCTGAAAAATCCAACACAAATGAACCAACGTCTTTGAGCGCCGTGGCAAAAAAATTGCACAATTATAAGTCGACGTCCTTAGTTTTTGTTTATATTTTAACAATATTTATAACGTCGGTAGCATATGCTTTCATCATATCACTGAATTTGGACACTGTGCCTTTGCGACTCGCAAATGACGTCGTCAACACGTTTAACTGTATGATGGACCCATGTATGTACATTCTGTGGTACAAAGAATGCCGGCTAGAAATTTTAAAAATGCTCAGTGTCTGCACACCATCTCTTACTTCACATATAGAACATATGAGGATGAAGGTGTTCAACATTGTCACTGTGGAGAATGTACAAATATTTCGCTCTAATGCAGTTCATCCGTTAGAATCTAGGGACATTTCTGTACAAAGGGTTTAGAATATTGATGGTCTGCAGATGGTTATACATTTGAGCCGCGCCATGACAAAACCAACATAGTGCGTTTGCGACCAGCATGGATCCAGACCAGCCTGCGCATCCGCGCAGTCTGATCAGGATCCATGCTGTTCGCTTACAAACCTTATTACAAGTAGAGAAACTGATAGCGTGTTTGAATGATAACGTAAAAACTGTGATTAAATAAAAGAATTGTAAGATTTTGTCTTACAGCCACACATTCCGTAGGTTTTCTCCTTGGCATGGAAATATATAAAAACATATTTACTGCAGCAATAGAAAGGTTTGAAATTTTACAGGTGAATGGGAAATAAATTATGAACAGCAATTTAAAATAATGAATGGAAGAACAAATAAGATATGTTAAATAATCTCAAATTATATTCATAATGACAAAACTATAGTATGACTATATTTGATCTTATGACAGACTTGAGCAAAAAAAAAGCATTTCCCATAATTCATTTAAAATGTCAAATTAAACAAGAAAAAGAAAATTTACAGCCGACGCCATCTATATTATTTACAGAAAATATACAGAGAAATTGTTTTAATTAGAAACAGTGCCTTTTACATTGACTATAATAATGTTTATTGATTTTTATAAACGTTTTTCGTGATACTTTGTCTTTGTCTTCTATTAATTGTTGTAAAAGTTTAAAGCCGCTTTTCTTGTTTTGACATTATTAAATGGTTTTCACTACCACGTAAAAACTTCCAACTAATTTAGTACATAAACACTCCTTTTTAAAATCATTTATGAAACATCAACAATTGATTAAGTACGGACAATGTCATGTCCGCTAATAGAAACAATGAGTGTCATATTTCGTATTATTATACCTCAATATATTCTTCATTGTAAAACTCCCATGGGCCTATTATGTGTTCTGACTGAATATCACCCTACTAGGATATATTTCCCGGGGAATATTTCTTATATCACCCTGGGGCACATAACTCTTGCAAAATTCCATCTTTATGTAAAAATGTATAAAACCATTCTTAAACTGTTTACTATATAGGTAAGTTTATTGTTTTGAGCAAGTTTATTGTTTTGAGCAAAATTAAATTGTAAAAATGATGAAGTGTATTCTGTTTATTTCCCTGACTGCGTACTTTATAATTATCGTATTTGTAGGTCTTTCGCTGCGCCTCGGGGTAATATACAGGTTTTTGGGTTGACAATATTTTCTATCACCCCGACAGCCATTTGTTATTTATATACTGTTGATCAAAGAAGGGCATAATACCCTAATGCGTACACTTCTTTGAACAATTCGAAACACAAGACTCATTGCTGAGTTAAGTTCAAAAATCGAACATATCGTATATATATTTGCAATTAACTGTTAATTGTGAAGGTGATCTGCGGATGGTTCTTCATTCTTTATCTTAAACACCAGTTCCTATTTAATTTATGTTTAAACAGTAGATAATGTAAGGGGAGGGGGGTAGGACGTTGGCTGTATCTTTCATTTACTAACATTCCCAATCAAACCATTCTGTCAACATTTTGAGTTTTGATGCCTCGAGTGTATTTTAAGGATTCTCGGCGCATTGAAACAGGACGATATGAAGTCATACATTGCAAGCGCCTCGTCCAATATAGTAAGACAGCTGTGTAATAGCACAGGAGAATTCAGTATATTGTACTCAACAATGTTTAATAACTTCATATTAATTTACATATGGTAATAATACTACATGTATATACATGTATGAAACTTATCTGGTACATTAGGCACTATGTACTAATCCACTGATATTTTGGTAGCATGTGTGTGAAAGATATTTGCGGCAGGCTGCTTTAATTATTGCAATAAAATTCTAAAACCTTGCAGGATTGAAAAAAAAAACAGCAAATTCACAGTTCAGTGTAACTAGTTCTCTTATATATAACAAATGAAACAAAAAAATTGAACAAAAGAAAAAGTCAAACTGTGCATGTTATGAAATATTCCGTATTATTTACCTTTAGAAATAATAACTATGCAAAGGAATAGGTATCCAGATGAGTCCAGAAAATGTTTCCGCCAGAGCGATCAGTCTGATCGACAAACTGATTCTACTTGATAAGATATAAGTTTATATTTCATTTATTGAAATGACTTGGGGGTTTCTTTTGTTGTTGTGTACGAATATGGAAAATTAATAATAGATCAAGTGCGAACATAATTTCTCAGTTCTATACGATCATATAAAGGTTGTAGGATTCGACTTGCTAATTTTCTCGAGGCTTTGTTATCACGCAACAAAGAACTTTGAATAGATTTAAAAACATGGCATTTTGTTCAGATGATTCATGGTTAATAATAAGCTTCCACAAATCTAAATAATAAACGTGTTAATATAATGCCGCCCAAACATTCTGATGATGATGATGATGATGATAACGAATAACGAAGTCAATTTAGATGGGGTTTTTTTGTATTAACAAGTAGTATTGATATAAGTGTAGAAGTAATTATGGGAAACACGTAATACTTAGCCGTGGCGCATGTGTTAAGTTATTTAGCCGTAGCGGTGATTCTAACCTCAACAACACTGCAGATACTTCAATTAGGTCTTTACATAAAATACTATGTAGTTAAAATACAAGTAATAGCTGCAAGGATTATATTAAGTAAAACATCTCGAATAAAACATCAATATATACTGAAAGAACTTGCGTAGAATATCGTTAAAAAAACGATTTTATTTTCACACTGGAAATCTTATTTATAAAGCCTTTAATTACCTATTCCCTCCTGAAATTTTCTGATGGTATCTATATTCTAAAATGATTGAATAAGATACTTCAGATTTTGCATATTTTCAAAGTTCAAAAAACTATCAAAATATCCATCCTTATTCATTATTGGGTATCTTAATCATGTAATATGTTAACTTTGAAGTTGTAAAGACATGTTAAAGTAGTCAACTCCTTAGCAAAAGTATGATTTGTTTAAATAAGTTTATATAACATTGTGTGATGACCTCGTACTTGCATAATTATATAATAAATGACAAATGTGGCGATATTACTCACTTTTACATAACTATAAAAGTTACGTATATATTCTAAATAATATACAATTTCGAAAATAGTAACCTTTCATATTTTTCGTAAGTATTCCTTGATATTCTAAACATAAATTTAAAATCGTAAAAGTAACTCAAAGTAAAGTAAATGTCAAAGAGTAGACATTTTGCGTAAGGGAATGTTTGCAAAAATATCATTTCTTGAGTTTTATACTGTTTTGTGATGTCATTAATTAAGCAGGTACATGTTAAGAATATGCCGTCATTAAATTTTACTCATCATACAAAAAAATTTAGAAAATTCTATGAAAGGATTAATTTTTCATAAAACTGTAGAAAATGTCTTAAGACCAAATCTAAACGAACAAGCAATGAGAAAACAATAAATATCAGTATCTTAACAGTCAAAGTTATTCGTGTAAGAAGTTGTTTGAAAACATGTTTTCAAATGATAGAAGAAAAGTTGCCTAAAAAGAAAGATTTTTTGCGCGATAATATATTTGCTAATACATGTAATTGCAATTCGCAAAAATCACAAATAATTCAACGTCACAAACTATGCAGTATTTATTTCTGCTAGATAAGAATAATAATCATTATGTGTGTCAATAACAAAAAAAAGATAACTGGCGTCTTAAAAATCTATTTGCTGAGAAAATGCGGAGTGCGTTCGTTGCCAAAATTCTTGACGTGTTAAACTACTTTTGAAAATGCGAACGTGTATGCCTAGCATTTTTAAATGTTTATGTGTACATGTATTTCAAATAATATACCTCTTAATTCAATCTTTTAATCGAAGGTTCCAGCTTTTAAATATACATGGAGATCTAAACAACTGACCTAACATGAAAAAAATACAAATTAATATGTACGCGTCTTCGATCAAATATGATATATAAGCATGCTTGCACACTGAGACCAGACAAATGTAAAAGAAACTGAAATATATAACTCGAACACAAAAAATAGAGTAAAGACTTGTTTCCAGTTGCAGAGCTTACAATATCACGTTTACACAGTTATATGCTTAATAAGACAAATGTAGATTGACAAAGTTAGACGATTTTAAGTCATGCATGACGCACTGCCCATATGTGACTGAGTATTAACGGTTACGGAAATGTACGGGCACGTTTAAACCCGGCGCCTCTCCCCTTTAACCTGTAGTAAATAATTTTACATATCACACGGCCGATTGGACTTATTTGTTACATTAAACATATATACATTGATTAAAAGTCACATGAAATTATTATTATACTATGCACATCATCAATTTTGTAATTTAAACTATTCTATCTACAGTACATTTTGCTAAGGTAAATGAGTAAACATTTTCCTTTACAAAAAGGACATAACTCGAATAAAAGATATATGATAATTTCGCACAAGCAACTTTAGAAAAGAATCTGTTGCAAAAATTACTTTAGTCTATCAAGAATCATCTAATCATCACTGTATATGTCTATATATGGAAAATATTACTATAAAGCACAAATTGCGCCGAATGCGCAAAATATGGCCGACAAGAGCAATGTGAGCAAAGAAATCGTATCTATTCATGTTATAAGATAACAACTGAAGAAAAAAAAAATTGGCGCATAAGACTGTTAACGTATTTTTTTAATTTCCTGCATACGCAAAATTCAGGAAAATAATTGCTTTTCATATCATATGTGGGAATAAAAACTTGATCCAATAGGGAAACAACTTGTGTTTTGTTGATACAATAACACCAATACTATTTTATAGTTTTTGATGTTAGGAATCTTCGAAACATTTGCTAAACTACTTGTGTTTTATTATTCAGAATTATTCAGACAACATGTCATTGATTATTATTTGTAAATAATTATAATTACGCGTATGTACCACTGCAGTATCTCTTTCAGCTTCATTAAACATCTACTTCACATTTATCTGCTTATTTTTTGTGTTAAATGACACTTGAAGATCAATAAATATCTCCGGTATACCGAATATTCAGAAACAGTAACGACGCTTTAACGCCAATTGATGTGTTATTCGGTAACGTCGCGTTATAAAAGGGAAACATTATGCATTGTCGAGTGTCGCCGTCGTATCGCACTGTCGCAATGTCAGCCTAACATTAACATGCCTTTGATGACCTTACAACTGGTAAATTTTATACAACAAAAATGGTTAGTAATATCTAAGATAGACAGAAAAGAACAAATAATTTAGTAAACATGAGTAACTTCCCCTTAAAATATAGAAAACCTGAAACTCAAAAGAACACCATAAACAGCAAAATTATGAAATGTTGCAGGCTCAGTTTTATTAAGCCGTGCAAATAAATGATAAAGTAGTCATAAAAAAATAGATGGCCATGTGACAGCAGTAATTGCAGAAAATCGGATAGCTTTTAACATCCGTGTACTTGTACACTTCGTAAAAACAACCATTCTGTTCAACTGATAAACGTAAAATGGATAAAATCAAAAGAATAACCGTTTACAACAGTTCATTACCTATCCTAATACTCATTTGAAGGTGCGCTTTCTTCTTGTAGGAACATTTTGAAAATATATAAATGAATAAATGAATGAATGGATACGGCATCAATGTAGACCACAACGATATTCGAAATCCGGGTTTTAGTAACTAAGGGACAAGCTGTTAAACTGAGCCTGCAGTTTCGTGAAAATAAATACAAATATAACACCATGTTTGCTCACTTGATTTTTACGAATCAAAATAAAACTAATTAACACAATATGACATTAACTGCTAATAATAACTGCTCCTTCCATAGATCAAAATAAAAAGCATTCAAAAAGAGACGACGACGCTCACCGGCGTCGCCAATAATGGTTTTGAAACCAGCATTGATCCAGACCAGCCTGTGCATCCGCGCAGTCTGATCAGGACCCATGCTGTTCGCTATCAGTTTCTCTACTTGTAAAAGAGTTGGTAAGGGAACAGCATGGATCCTGATCAGACTGCGTGGATGCGCAGGCTGATCTGGATCCATGCTGGTTGCAAACCCATTATGTTGGTCTGGATCCATGCTGGTTGCAAACCAATTATGTTGGTTTTGTGGTGACGCGGCTCATTTCTGCTGACCTCGACACTCGATAATACGATACGATACTTGACAATGTTAAGCAACATTGTCACAATGTAAACTTAAATTTTGAAATTCTGTTCTTCATTCAATTTGACACCAGACAATGCGAATCGACGCTTGTTAATGCGAAGCGCACTTGATTATATAAAGCGACACTCGACAATGCGAAGTAACTTTTTAGCAGTTCAAAAAAGGTAGTGTTATGATAAAACATGATGTTTATTTAAAAGAATTGTAAAGATTTGAAGCCTTCTTCATTTCGCGTGGATACGGCTTTTTAATGTTTTATTTATTAAACCTGATACTATTAGAATTGTGTAGGAACTGTTTTAAGAATCATATATATATATACATTAACTATACATAATTAGTTGTAATTAATAATTCAAATGACACAGGACATCGGACTTAAAATCAAGGAGATTGATAAATTTTGCGCAAGAATGATTTATTTTTTGTTTCCAAAGTATTATTTTTTGTAGATGTGTTTTAAATTTGAACGAAAAACATAGACGCCATCATGTTATTTTTTTAGATTTTACTGTAAAATTATACCCACATTACCCTAGGACTTATTCACCCCTATGTCCATTGTTTGCATGCGTACGGATGCTTTGCGACAAGTTTATTTCATTGAAATTTTGTCGTAATATTTTCAGATGATGGATAATTACCAATGTACTTTTGTGGAAGGGAATTTAATTTGATTACTGACAAGTGACATATTCGAGCTTATACTGGTGAGAGCTATCATCTATGTTCCGTGTGTGAAAAGGGATTTTAATTTAAATATGATGCTTTTAATCATATGAAAGTGCCTACGAACAACAAGTCACACATTTTCCCAACATATGGTAATAGATATGATCACAGACATACACTTATGAAACTCCACATGCAAAAGTGTCGTCTATATCATAAAAAAAAACTTCACAAGAAAAGACAAACTGTAAATTAATTACCCTAAGCAGGGGCGAGCACTTTTATTATTTTTTCACTATTTTACTGTGATTTTTATAGGCTGCCAATTTATGTTAAGACATTATATTTGTACTATTAAGGTTATGCTCATGCAAATACATTACATCCGCATTGAAGAGAGGCTATAACTTATGATAAATACATGTTGAGACTTATGGCCATGGGTTTAAACCCCAGAAGGGTTATCTTTTTCTTCTTTTTTTTTCTTTTTTTTTTAAACATTATTCCTGTATCTTTCATATCCATTTTGGGAAGAAAAAAGTGTTAAGTTTTGATTATTTAATTAATATAGGTATTTATTGGCTGAATAATGCTAAAATTTATGACAAATATGGTACCTTTTATTTTCAAAGTGCAATTAAATCAATTCTAGACGCTGAAAATATTTATATTTAAAAAGAGAAACCAGTATACTTTTGAAAAAATATTAGGGTAACTTTGAAAACTGGCACTAATTTAAGTATTATAGGGATTTTTAAATTAGGCTCTCTAAGCAGGAAATAAACACATGTTAAAATGGGTGGGGTAGGGTAACATTTTTATGAATATTTAATAATTTTTTAGTAGAAACAATCAGTTTGCTTATGTGGATTGTTAGATGAATGCTACATTGTGTTTCTACTAAAAATTAATGGGAAAATATGTATCGTAAGGACGAAAAAGCATTTATATGATATTTTAACTTATTTATTTTTCCTTCAAAAGAAAACATTTTGTATTAGACCCGTTATAAATCAAAACTGTTGATTTTATAACCACGGCATATGTTAAAAATCGATCGATTGAAGTACTATATACCTCAAAGCAATAGAATGTTACTAAGCTAAAAAAAATAGCATTTGCAGTGCCAAGCATAAGGATATTTTTGAGAATGGATTTTCGTTGTTCCAATGCAGTAGTAGTCATACTGTTATGGCTTCTTTCCAGCTTCACTTGTCGTTGAAGACATCAGGACCTACCTTGCATTATTTCAGACACATGCAGGAGGGAACCTGCATCGAGCCATCTACGTTCCAAAAGCTAGCTGAATAGCTTCTTCTCATAAAAAAAAACAAAGTTCCTGAAGGGATTCGAACCAACAGCGCTGAAGGACAAGTGGTTAAAAGTCTTCAAACTTAACCACTCTGCCATTGGACGTCCCGCATAAGGACATGCTTATGATATACCGACACTTTTTTACATTATTTTTATGTTATTTGGTCTGTCATCTAATATCAGAAGTTTACAGCGTTCATTTTCTTCTTTGTGTATAGTTGCAAAATCGCAAGACATGTAAGAATTGTATATAAAGCAAATGACGTAAGTCTCACTGTAACGAGGGTTGTCCAAAAAATTTGTGCACTGCAGTTATTGTCGTGAGAGTTATTAATAAAAATAAATGAATTATATATCACTTGAAGGGGAAATCTGTCTCAAATAAGAAAACAAAAGAAAAAGCCGATTTTGTCATATAAAAGAATGATCATTAAGTTACCTTAGTAAGATAATACCGGCGCACGACAAAAAAATGGGTTAGTTCATTACTGTAATTGTGTTAATTGTTTGTTGTTGTAAAGTGGCATTTGCTTTTTATGTTATAATTTGTTTAACTGTCAATAGAAGAATGATTAATGCAAAGTATTTTGTAGTTTTTATTGTTCTTATGCAACGTACATGTAACATATTCAACCAGTGCACGAATATATTGGACAACCCTCGTCACATGCGCCGGCATTACGGACGGACGTCTGCCTGGCCGGTTGTCATCTTCTACCGACTCTCGCCCTATAACAGAGCATTTGTGCCATTTTAAAAAAAGCCTTCGTGACACTGAACTTGTCCAGCTTGCCCTTTTAAGTTCTTTGTAGGTATCTGTTGGTGTTTTACCAATATTTGCACAAAATCTAATGATCGCCCGTATTTCCAGACGTTTAGCGACTGACATTTTCAACGTATTTACAGTATTGATGACCACACACAGATGTTTGTTCACGACCGTTACAAAATGTCAAATGAAGTCATATTTTCTAGTGACGTTAGGAATACGAACACACACTTTTCCCTGAATTTGTAGTGTTTGAAGAATACCGTGATGCATCAAAGTAATGAACTTACCAAATTTTTTTCTTGCGCACCGGTATTACGTTACCAGGGTAACAGTATGACGATTCGTTTTCACGACATGTCGGTTATACAGGTTTTTTTCTTTTGATTTCTTATTTGAGACATAATCCCCTTCAAATGATATAAAATTCAAGTCTTTTCTATCAATAACTCTCACGACAATAACTGCAGTGCACAAATTTTTTGGACAACCCTCGTATTTAACTAGTGTTATATCGTTTTGTACGAAAGCCTAATAGTGTCAAATGAAATAAAAAATAAATATGCAAAGGCGTTATAACGCGAATAAAGGCGTTATCATGCGAATCAAAAGGCGTAATTACGCGAATAAAGGCGTGATAACGCGAATCAAAAGGCGTAATTACGCAAATCAAAAGGCAAAATAACGATAAAAAAAGGCGTAGCAACGCAAATTAAGGCAAAGTTACGCGAATAAAGGCATTATAACGCGAATCAAAAGGCGTAATAACGCGAATAAAGGCGTAATAACGCGAATCAAAAGACGTAATTACGCGAATAAAGGTGTTATAACGCGAATTCTAACACGACCCGCATTTTTTCCTATTGAACATAGAAGAACCGAAAGTGTGTATTATTATGCAATAAAATCACTGTTTGACGTTCTATATTTAGATGTGTGACGTAATCGTTATACACGTGACGTTTCCACTAAAAATGTGACGCGCTGACAATAAGTACGGAAACAAATCAGGCGCAGTTTATTTAATTATCAAGTACGGAAGCATTTATTTGTTGATGTCGTGTTAGAATCAAAATAATATATCCAAATCGGTGATTTTTTTGCTTGATAACATCACTGTTTGTCGTTCGGCTACGCCCTCGTGAATTAATTCCTCGCATCCGAACTCCAAACAGTGATGTTATTGAGCAATAAAATCACAGTTTGGGATATATCATTTCTTAATTAAAAGGCGTAATAACGCCTTTATTTGCGTTATAACGCGAAACAAAACGCGTAATAACGCAAATCAAAAGGCGTAGTAACGCGAATAAAGGCGTAGTTACGCGAACCAAAAGGCGTAATAACGCAAATTAAAACGCATTATGATGCAAATTAAATACCATATTTATACTAATCAAATGGCCTGGTAACGTGATAGAGGAAAACCAATAGTGATCTAAATTTATGGCTCAAGATACAAACTCGTATAGAATAATATAATATACATTTACAATAACTATCATTCCATTTTCGCAGTCGTAATGCAAACTATTTGTCATAAACTAATGAAGACTCTTTAATATTTGCCAAAATAAGGTGACTTGGTGCCTTATAGGTTCACTGGACTGGACGTAAATACAGTTACTCTGAAATCACATGTATCACATCATTGAATTTAATGTCACTATAGTAAATGAATTTCTTTTCTTTTCTTATCTTATCTTATCTTATCTTATCTTATCTTATCTAATCTTATCTTATCTTATCTTATTTTATCTTATCTTATATGTGCGTCATATGTTCAATTAATTTCGGATAAATCCTGTTTGATTACCTTATAACCTCTAGTATTTTCTAATTATGTGAAAACCATTCCTTATTAAGTTATAGGTAACAAGAGGGTATAAGTTAGTCACATTAGGGTGATTATTGATAGGTATGCTTAAATCGGGGATAGTGTTTCAGTTAAGTAACAATTATAGGAGACATTGCCTTCTTTGTCTATGTAGAAAAGTATCTATAGTTGGTTGATAGTTAACCTCTAATCTGACGAAAGCATTTTCTAATAAAAGATTTTAAAAATCTGACTGTGGCCTTAGGACGTATCCGTATAGAATTGAAAATAAAACGTGCGTCTTGATCGATTAATTTAGATCAACATTGTTCTTCCTATCTTACATTGCTAGGCCATTGTTTGGAATTTATATGGTATTGAATTAGCATTATATAGCCTTTTGTTTTGCGTTATTACGCCTTTTGGATCGCGTTATTACGCCTTTTGATTCGCGTTATAACGCCTCCATTCGCGTTATTACGCCTTTTGATTCGCGTTATAACGCCTTTATTCGCTTTAGTACGCCTTTGATTCGCGTAATTACGCCTTTGGATTCGCGTTATAATGCTAATAAAGGCGTTATAACACCTTTTGATTCACGTTATAACGCTTTTATTCGCGTTATTACGCCTTTTTATTCGCGTAATAACGCCTTTATTCGCGTAAGTTCGCCTTTTGATTCGCGTAATTACGCTTTTGGATTCGCGTTATAACGCCTTTATTCGCGTTAGTACGCCTTTTGATTCGCGTTAGTACGCCTTTTGATTCGCGTTATAACGCCTTTATTCGCGTTAGTACGCCTTTTGATTCGCGTAATTTCGCCTTTGGATTCGTGTTATAACGCCTTTATTCGCGTTATTACGCTTTTGATTCGCGTTATAACGCCTTTATTCGCGTTAGTACGCCTTTTGATTCGCGTAATTACGCCTTTGGATTCAAGTTATAACTCGAATAAAGGCGTTATAACGCCTTTTGATTCGCGTTATAACGCCTTTATTCGGGTTATTACGCCTTTTGATTCGCGTTAGTACGCCTCTATTCGCGTTAGTACGCCTTTTGATTCGCGTAATTACGCCTTTGGATTCGCGTTATAACGCGAATAAAGGCGTTATAACGCCTTTCAATTCGCGTTATTACGCCTTTATTCGCGATATTACGCCTTTTGTTTCGCGTTATAACGGGAATAAAGGAGTTACTATGCCTTTTGACTCGCGTAATAACGCCTTTTTTCGCGTTATCAAGCCTTTCAATTCGTGTTATAACGCCTTTCAATTCGCGTTATAACGCCTTTATTCGCGTAATAACGCGAAACAAAAGGCGTAATAACGCGAATCAAAAGGTGTTATTACGCGAATAAAGGCGTTATAACGCGAACATAAAGGCGTAATAACGCGAACCGAAAGGTATAATAACGCAAAACGAAAGGCGTTATAACACTAAATTAATACCATATAAATTCCAAACCGTGGTCTTGAGATGTAAGATTTGAAGAACAATGTTGATTTAAATGAATTAATCTAGATGTATGTTTAATTTTCAATTCTGTACGGATACGTCCTCAGACCACAGTTTAATTTTTTTTAATCTTTTATTAGGAAATGCTTTCGTCAGATAAGAGGTTACTGTCATCCAACTATAGATACTTTTCGATAAAGACAAAGAAGACAATGTCTCCTATAATTGTAAGTTATTTGTAACTTAACAGAAACACTTTAACCCCTCTAAGCATACCTATGAATAATAAGAGATACTTTCAACCTAATGTGGCTTACGTATACCTTACGTTTTCCCAAATCTTGTTACCTATACCCAATTACCTATAGCGTAATTAGGAACGACATTCACATAATTATAAGATACTACAGGTTATTAAATAATTATACAGGACATATCCGTAGATAATTGAATATATGACGCACATATAAAATAAGATAAGATATAAGAAAAAACAGAAATTAATTTACTATAGTGACATGTGTTATATCAATGATGTGAATTCAGAGTAACTGTATTGACATATAACCCAATGGACCTTTAAGACTCCAAGTCACCTTATATTGACAAATATCAAAGAGTCTTCATTAGTTTATTACAAATGATTTGCAATATTACTACGCAAATGGAATGATAGTTTTTGTAAATGTATATAATATAATTCTATACGAATTAATATCTTCAGCAATAAAGCCAGATCAATATTTTTCTTCCTTTTTCATGTTACTAGGTCATTTGATAAGTATAAATATGGTATAAAATTGGCATTATAATGCGTTTTAATTTGCGTTATTACGCCTTTTGGTTCGCGTTACGACGCCTTTATTCGCGTTACTACGCCCTTTGATTTGCGTTATTACGCCTTTTGGTTCGCGTTACTACCCCTTATTCGCGTTACTACGCCTTTTTTGCGTTATTACGCCTTTCGTTTTGCGTAATTACGCCTTTTGATTCGCGTAATAACGCCTTTATTCGCGTTATAACGCCTTTGCATTTTTATTTTTTTATTTTATTTGACACTATTAGGCTTTCGTAGTTTTGATTAATGGTTTAATTAAAAACTTTTAAGTGAAAAATTGAGAAGTGTTGATGAAATAAAACACATATTCTTATTTAAACCGTAAAACACTCATTTTCACTGTAGTAAACCATATTTTCCGTTATTTCAGTGGTATTTTTGTTAATTACTTTTATCTTAATTCAAACAATTTTTTTTAATTATTCGGGTTTTATTTTTATCTCTTCAAATGAAACTTTCAGACAATCGTGAAATAATTGTTTTCATACGACTCGATGACACCAATAATGACTTCTATTATTAAAAGTTGAAGGCCTAGCTGTAACTGAGGGAATATCAATGTCTTGTCATTAACTGAAATTGTCAGCCGCCAGGTTGTTTACGTATTCCGTAGATATAAGCATCTCATAAATAGAAATTTAATGAGTGTTTTTGCTTTTAAGAAATTGAACTGTTTTATAATATGAAACACTAGATTTTAATTATTGAAAAACTGTTTTTGAACAGATTCCCTTTTTTCATCTCAAACCTTTTTATCTTTTTATAACATACGTTTAAGTACACAAAAACATTGTATCCTTGCCAAACAAAATATATGGAAACAAATTTGAAATTATAAATTCATTGATTTTGTTTTCTAATTCTTATTTTTTAAACTAGAGGTCCCATTTGACACATTGTCTTTGGAAACCTAGACGTTTCGTTTTATTATGCTCCCCGAAGGATGAGCATAAATTGGCCACTTTTTCCGTCCGTCCGTTCCCTTTTCCGGGACATAACTCTGAAACACAACAATGTATTAACATGAAATTTTGTAGATAGATTAATCTCAAAGGGTAGATGTGCAGCGCAAAAAAGATGACTCTGCCTTGCCTTGTTTTGGAGTTAATGCCCTTTGTTCATTTTTACACTGTGAACTTTGTCCGGGACATAACTCTAAAATTATAAGAGATATAAACATGAAACTTCGTAGGTGATAAATATTATTAGGTAAACGTGCGGTGCAAAAGAAACATAACTCTGCTTTGCCTAATTTTGGAGTTTTTGCCCATTATTCATTATTTTGTCCCTTTTGGCCGGGACATAGATCTGTAAAAAGAAGAGTTATCGACAAGAAACTTTGTAGGTATATAGATCTCAAATAATATGTGCAGTGCAAAAGAACCGTAACTCGGACTTCCTTAATTTTGGAGTTATAGCCCTTTGTTCATTTAAACACTTTGAATATTGATCAGGAAATAGCTCCTAAAGTATAAAAGATATGAACAAGACACTTTTTAGGTAGAATCTCATGGGGTAGATCTGCAGTGGAAAAAAAACTCTGCCCGCCTAGTTTTGGAGTAAATGCCCTTTGCTCATTTTTACACTGTGAACTTTATCCGGGACATAACTCTGGTACTATAGGATATATGAGGAAGAAACTTTGTAATTATATAGATCTCATTGGGTAGATGAGCAGGCAAAAGAACCGTAACTCTGGATTTCATAATTTTTAAAGTTATTTCCCTTCGTTCATTTTCATCAGATTGAACTTAATCCGGAATATAACTCTGAAACTATAAGATATATCATCATGAATCTTCGTAGATAGTAAGCTCTCATCTACAAAAGAATAGTAACTCTAATTTGTTTATTTTTGGATTAATTGCCCTTTTTCAATTTTACTTTGTGAACTTTGTGACCGGGATATTACTGTGATACTATAAAAGTTATCAACAAGAAACTTAGTCGGTAGATAGATCTCATTGAGTTGAAGTGCAGTGCAAAGAAAAGTAACTCTGTCTTGCCTAACTTTGGAATTATTGTACTTTGAACATTATCTGGAACATAACTCTGAAACTACAAGAGGTATACTTTTCTGTGTCTAAAACCTATTCGGGGAGCATCATCCGCCTAAACCGGCTCTTGTCTAATTGGAAACAAATAGGTTGCATTGAAATTAGCATCCTGAAGGTTACATTGACATGAAACACATTTTCGGTGTATGTGATCACCAGAACGTTAATATATTTTGTTTCCACCAGAAGAAATCTTTTTCATTGGATTTTGAAATATGTAATATACGGGATTAATTATTATTATTATTATTATTATTGCATAAAATTAATGCCCAAATAAAGATAATTTCAAGATCAAAATTTTAAGCAAAACTGACATCATTTAACAAAAGTTTACCAATTCTTTTTACATTTTATATAAAACAACAACAACAAATTCAGGCATTTTGAAAAATCATACGTAATTGATGATAAAGCTATAATCTAATTGCCAATAAGAAATTAACACACACTGACAAGTGTTTTCACACCTTTATAGATAAAGCAGGGGACCACCACAAACATTGACATGTGCTCTTTTGTTAACAACTATCTTGTTGTGAATTCTTATTGTGTCCACTTATCTGATAATTAGACAGGTCAGAGTTTTCAAGTTTTATTGATATCTCAAGGCCCAACTGGGCATGTGAGAAAACAACAATATAACAAATGTTTACAAAACAAAGTAAAGTGATACATAATTGAAATGGCAATGTTATGAACATAATTATGTACATAAAAAAAAAAGAAAAAAATAGAATAAAAAAAATAGAATAAAAATATAACATATTTATACTTAACAATTTAGAATCGGAGAATGAGATCAAAATGAAAAAAAAAAATATATCAATATGTATTATTAAGCACAAAGATTATTTTCTTACAGAATATTGCTAGATTGAAATAAAACATTTTTGCTTTCACTATTCATTAAATTTGAAAAATTAATAATGTTAGGTCTATGAAAAAATGAATTGTCTAAATATGTCTTTCTCAGGTGTTGAAAATAGGAACAGTGAAATAAATAATGAAATTCATCACCTAACAAATTATCAGAACATAAACAGCACACTCTTAGACTTCTATCCAAATTAAAAAATCTACCTTTTTCAATTGGCATTTTGTGGTTCATACATCTAAATTTGAAGAACGCTATTGCTAAATCTGATGGTAAAATGTTAAAGTATTTTTTCAAAACCAAATTGAGTTTTAAAAATTCTATAATTCAGACATTTACTGGATTCATGAATAGAAGATTGCCAATCTTGAATAAACTGATCCTTAATTCTAGCAGAAATAATTTTCTTAAAATGTGGGACAGAACTAACTGTTTGAAAAATCCAATAACTTGACAGACCGAGAGAATCTAAAGAAGTATGCACAAATTTCAACCAAGGAAAATCAACATCAAAATCAGAGTAAAGTTTCTTTGACATGCAATACAGCATAGAAGAAATTTTATCTTTTTTATCATTAATCAGTTTCCCCAATAGTTCAGAACTCTTGACTTAATTTGCAAAGACAAAGGCAATATTCCTAGCTCGCCATAAATCATACATGATGGGGTAGATTGCTTCAGTCCGAAAAACTAATTTAATAAATTTCAATTGGAAACGATCAATTATTTGTACATTTTCTACTCCCCAGACCTCGGAACCATATAAAATAATAGGAGCCACCATTGCATCAAATAAACTCAATTGTATATCAAATGGTAAAGAAAGTTTCCGAGACTTTGTTAACACAGAAAACATAGCTTTTCGAGCTTGATCAATCAGTTTTTTTCTTGTGCCTAAAAATTTTCCGTTAAATGAAAACTGAACCCCAAGATAATCAAAACAATCTACAATCTCAAGTATGTTACCCTCAAATTCTAGAGGATTAATATTATTCCACCCCCTCTTACTTTTACAGAACACAACAATTTTTGTTTTGGCAGTGTTTACCTTTAAAACCCCAAGTATTACAGTAATCAGACATTGCATTTAATGCTTTTTGTAACTCATTAGGACTTTCAGCTAAAATAACTGTATCGTCAGCATAGAGCAACATAAACAATTTAAGATAAACTTCAAAATCATCAGTGCTTAAAGTGTTACTAACACTGTTAGACAGGAAATTTAAACCTTCAAATCTTTGAGACAGGAACGAGTTCAAGTCATTTAAAAACAAAGAGAATAAAACTGGGGATAAATTTTCTCCTTGTCGGACGCCAGCCAGACTTGAGAAAAAGTCAGAAAATTGGTCACTGACTCTAACACAGGACTTAATATTTTCATACATATTGTGTATTATCTTAAAAACATTTACCATCTATATTTGAACTTAATAACTTGTTCCATAAAGCAAGTCTATTTACAGAATCAAAGGCTTTTCTATAATCAATAAAAGCACAAAATAGTTTTCTTTTGTTAGCCAAGTACAAATCTATTAAACATTTAAGTGAAAAAATATGATCAACTGTACTGTATTTCTTTCTAAACCCGGCTTGCTCTTCACAAAGAATATTATCAGATTCTAAAAATTTATTCAACCGACTATTCACAACAGATGTAAATAATTTACCAAAACAGCTCAAAATTGTTATTCCCCTGTACTTGTCAGGATCATTAATATCACCTTTATTCTTGTATAAAGGAAGAATTACCCCTTTACTCCAAATTTCAGGGAAGAAGCCTGAATCAAAAATAATATTAAATAGTTTGCAAACAACTGGTAACATTGAACAGGGCAAATTCTTAAGATATTCATTTAAGATATTATCCATTGGTGATGCAGATTTGTTGTTCTTTAAAGCCTTTAAAACTGACTGAATTTCATTAACTGTAAATGGTTAATTTAATTCCTCATTATAGCTGCTTATCTTATCAATGTCTACCTCGTTAAAATTTTCTTCATTATGAAAGTCTACATTATTTAAATCCTTAAAATGATCATAAAAAACCTCGCATGAAATTTTATTTATCACAGTTTTTCTTTCACTGGAGTACTTATTAAGAAGATTCCAGTAAAGATTTGGGATCACTGTTTTTAAGACCTTTAATTTTGTTTACAATGCAGGTATTAAACTCTTTAAATGTTTTGTTAATTTCCGTCTAATAATGTTTGCTTCTCCTCTGCATATCTTCAAAATTTTCTAAAGATCTGTTTACTCTATACTTATTTTTTGCTAAAAAATAACCATTCCTAGCATTTCTACAACTCTGATCAAACCAAGGCTTGTCTGAACATGCTGGCTTCTTAACCTTACTTTTTTATCTTTTAAAGGATAACTATTTTTGATCAAATTACAGTTTTGAGCTGCAGAAAAAATCACATCTGAAACTTTTTCTGTAAGATGATTTATTTTACGCTGATCAAAAACATTCAATTGAGTACAGTCATCTAGTTCTTTCATAAGATCTGATACTAGATTGTCATCAAATTTACTAATAAAATCTGCTCTGGCCTTATTGTCCCACAATGCTTTGTGGATTACACTATCAGATTGATAACCATCATTACCCTTGTTTTCATCATCATCCTCTGCCTGAACCTCACAAGAATAACAAAGTTCTAAAAACACAGTGAACACCAGACAATAAAGGATCAAATTCTTTAACATCAAAGAAGGTTATTCTTGGAAATAAACTACCAGATAATAAAACATAGTCAATAACACTATCATATATAGTTGTGGTTTTACCTATGTAAGCATCAGCACCACACTTTCCATTGGCCAGGTATAAGCCTACCAATTTATAAAGTTCCAAAAGCCTACGACCAAAGGTGTCAGGACGATGATTATCACAAGTAAAACGTGATGTTGTAAAGCCAAGTTCATTAAGCTGATTCGTACCAGCAATATTATAGGTAGCATGATCAAAGTTCAAATTTGCAATGTAACAATCTACTTCCTGAAAATCACTCAGTCTGCCAGTTTTTGCATTGAAGTCACCCAACAAGCAAAATATGCAATCATGATATTTCCCAGAGAAATCAAGTAAAACATTCTCTACATCATCAAAAAAGACTTAATGTACTATACTTAGAACTCTCCGGTGGTAAATAAATCACCCCAAAAAATACAATTGTCATTAATGAATTTGAACCAAATAAAGTTTTCATTACAGTGTTCAAGCATCTGAAAATGTTTCACAAATATATCTTTGATAAACATACCAACACCTCCCAGATTTACTTTTTTACATTTTTCCCTATTAAGAACTCTTAAAAGTATACCCATGTACATAGGGCACATCAAATTCATCAAGCTTTTGTCTCAGCAAAGCAGCAAATATCATATTGTTTTTATAAAATAGTCAAATTCTGGTAATAACAACTTAGAAGTTAAACCATTTACATTTATAAACGATAAACTAATAATATTTCGGTTTTTTGGCACACAGTAAGTATGCTCATTCAAAACATGAATATCAAGTGCATCAACATTTTCATTATTAAGAAAAGAATTAAAAAGCAATGTATCATCATTAGAAACATGAGATGAGGTATCCTTTAAATAGGGTAGGTTCATGTTTATAGCAACAGAAGATCCGTTGTTGACATTGTTTACATCATCAAGAATAGTTTCTGAAGATTGAAGTTCTGAACACTTTGATTGAGAACATTGAATAGAATGTTGAATAACATTATGAACAATCTTTTGGCTTATAATAGAAGTTAAATCTTCTGAACACTTGGAACAAGAACACTGACTAGAATGTTGAATAATAGTATTGCAATCCACCTCGTTGCTTCCTTCAGAGGAAATTTCAAGTTCTGAAACACTTGCACTGAGAACATTCGTTAGAATTTTGAATTTGAGTAACACACTTATCATTCTTGTGTTTTAATTAAAGAACTAGTTAAGTTTTTCTGAACACTTGCACTGGGAACGTTGATTAGAGCATCGAGTTACATTATAATTAACCTTGTGGTTTGTTTTAGAAGTAGTTAAAAGTTCAGAACACTTGGAATTAAAACATAAACTGGAATGCTTAAGAAAACACGAACAAATTTCTAACATTCTCCGGATGACATTAAATCAAATTTTAAGTCCAAGAAGCTCCAAATCAGCCTCAACATCAATATGAAACAGGTCGTCAGGTGTAGACAATACCACATGCTTCTTGTTGTAAGTACAATGGATAGTGCCATCGCGTGTAAATACATTTGTAACCCCTGGGCTTTTCTTGGCGATATCAAATATCTTGTATCTCAAAGTAGTCAGATCATCCGTGATATAAACTCCTCTATAAGTATCAGATAACTTGAGAAATCTCTTCACTTTGAATACTTGGATCAGCTTAGCCCTCGATATAAAACGAACTATCACTTGCTGTTTTCCATTACCTTTAGGCTTCAAGGGATGACATACACTAATGTCATTGATGCTGAACTTTTGTTGACCATCATCATTACCTGACAAATTTCCTGACTGAGAGTGAGACATGTTACCTTCCTCGTGACCTTGCTCAACTTGTTTCCGACTGAGCTCAAGAATATGATTAAGAAGAACAACAACCTGGCCTGACAAGTCAGAATCTAGGTTGTATTTCCAACCATGAATTCGTAGATTTTCCCTTCTTGTATATTGCTCAAGCCTGTCAAGCTCATAGTGATTAGTACGTACAGCACATCGAACCTTTTCAACTTCAACTTTGGAGGAAAAGTTTTTTAAAGTATCCATTAACATATCAAATTTTTCATCCAATTTCGATTCAATTAGGTCAGAGATTGACTGTAAGTCAAAGGAATCATTCTTGTTCTGTACCTTCTTCTTACTCATGTTGGATACTTGTGTCAAAAATCTTTGGTACGAAAGAACTTGGTGCGAACGTGGAATTCAAAACTGCTTAAATCAGTATAAAAAGTCTCAACACGATTAAAAGTCTGAAATAATCTCACTGACTTTGAAAATAGATTATAATCGTTGATAAATCACACACAGCTTTATATTATCGAACTCATCGCCATGATAACATTAATATACAACTTTGTTTTGAAATGTCCGCCATATGCAAGGGACTGCCCTTTTGTCCATCTCAGAGATCTATGCATTGAACATGTCACCTGTTTGGGGTATATCTTTGTCCACAACAAAAAACACAGCAAGTTGACACTTAAATTGCCATGCGGTTTTCAGAAGATTTTTTCATGCACGTTTAGCATTAGTAGCTATAGAAAATCGTCCGGTTTCGAAATTCATAAGTTACCGTATTTGGAGGATTGTTTTTAATGAACTCATAAAGAAAAAATACGGTACTTTAAAAGTATTCCGGTTTTCAGTCCTTCTTCTCTACATGTTTACATGTAAAGAATGTGTGAGATTCTTATCATAAATATATTAATGATGACATCAATAATATCATGAGAAGTGGTGACATTTATACAAAGGTATAGTTAATAACAAAGAATGTTTGTATATATATTATCTAGTAGGTGTGTATATATATATATATATATATATATATATATATATATATATATATATATATATATATATATATATATATATATATATATATATATATATAGTAGGTTCATTATTGGTAAACTTGTTCGATTCTCGCGAAGGTATCTGTGACATCTAAATAGACATCGAGGACAATTTTTTAAAACATTACAAACGTATTTTTCTAGGATTTTCCCCATTACTTTCAAATTGGTATGTTGTATATTGTAAATGTATATGTTAAGTTGTATATTTTTAATTATTCATGCGGAGAAGACAGTCAGTCTTGCATGTTAAATTGTAATATCAGTGGTTGTTGTTGTCGAGTTGTTGTTTTATTATTATTATTATTATTATTATTATTATTATTATTATTATTATTATTATTATTTCTGTTTTTTTTTGTTTATCCTTTAGAAAAATAACCATGCATTTAATAATACAATTAGCAGTGACATTTCCTTTTAAAATTAAAATTCCTAATAAAAATATGTAGAATAATTATATAGTATTAATTGATGAATTTTAAACATAAATTCAAATGTTAATATATTTTTTTATCTTTGAGGAATCACTATTACAAACACGTATAATATTTTTTTAGTCATCGTTTTATTTTAAAGGGTAGAAAGGAATATTTCTATGAAATCTATAAACTGTAAAATTACGTTGTTACTATTTGTAATATAAAACGTTTCTGTAATTAAATCCATATAATTTTTTTTATTACACAGAATAAGATGTCGAGGAACAATATATATATATATTATTTTATACCGGTATTCTCAAATTGGAATAATTCTTTCTTTTTAAATCCGTACATTGTTTGTATTTTTTTTTTTTTTTTTTTTTTTTTTGTATTTAAGGTGTAAATTATAAATAGCAGATATATTGCTTTACATGATTTTAATATGTAAATTTTAATATTGCTAATTAACACGATGGACTTTATAGAAAATGATTTATAATTAACAGCGTTTAAAACGTACTTATTGTACATAAACTTTATATTCTGCTCCGTTTAGCTGTTTTCGGGCGAAATTATCATATAAATATAATCGAAATATAATCACGTTTAAATGAGAATGATCATACGAGATTTTTATACTAAATGTGACATTATGCTAATATTTTTATCTTTGTCAAGTTAAATTGACTATATATTCAAAAACAAATCTGACTGTTATGATGGTGATAGATTGGAAAATGTTAAGGATAAAATAAAAAAAATTTGTCTAGTATATAAATGAGCCGTGTCACGACAAAATTGTAAATAAAAAAAGAAATAAGTGTACAAATAGTTACCAATTAAATTGACCGTTTTTTTGTGTTCCTTTTTTCCAGGTAACACCATATTTGTACACAAGGACCATCAAAGAAGGCATTACTGCAACCACGAAAACAGTTCAGTAAGTCACGAAAACAATTCAGCCACTCACGATAATTGAATGCGGCATCAGTCCAGTCAACCAAAATTGAAACAGTTCAACTCGATAATAGGTCAGCCATCCAAAGTAAACAGTTCAGCCTACGACGATATCAGTCGAAATATATCAGCTAATTACGATAAACCTTCAACTTATACGATAACACCTCGACGCATACGATAACACTTCGATGCATACGGTAAAACTTCAGTCCAAACGATAACAGTTCAACGCATATGATACACTTTCACTCAGACGATAACACATATGATAACAGTTCAACGCATAAGATAACACTTCAACGCATAAGATGCCACTTCAATCCATACAATAACACTTCAACGCATAAAATAACATAAATTCACACGATAACACTCAAACGCATAAGATAACACTTCAATTCATACGATAACACTTCAACGCATAAGATAACACTTCAACGCACTTCAATACACACGACCACTTCAACCTATACGATAACACTTCAATCCATACGATAATACTTCAACTGATACGGTAACACTTCAGTTGACAACGGTAACAGATAAAGCAACCAGTAAATATAATAACGATGGAAAACACAAGCGAGATTCCATTGAACATTTCTTTAAGAAGTGATGAAAACTCTTCTTTAGAGGCATATGACATGTCTATAAAAGTTTTGTTTGCTATTTTAGGAGTAATTTTTATGTTCTTCAGTAGTACTGCAGTAGTTGCTTTAAACAGAACAAGGCAGACCCCACCAACATCGAGATTCCTTTCCAGCGGTTTAATTTCGTATGATATATTGGCAGTTGGTAGCTACACAATTCGGAAATTTATAGAGGACCACAATATCAACATATTTATACAAGTTTTTGGAACTGGATTTTGCGTTCTGGCTTATGTAACAGTTGGTATCATGTCTTTGGAAAGACTTATTATATTCTATTCACCATATTTTTACCTGCGACACATAAGCGTGGAAAAAGTGAAGAAATTCGTAACGGCTGTCTGGGCGGTCTTCTTAATCTTTTACTTTTTCATCCGGTACGGAGTTTGCTACCTGAACAGTGTAACCTTTTCCATGTATAATGTTGTCGGATCTTGTAACGACGCATCATTCTTGTTTTATGGGACAATTTTAGTATGCGTTGTCGCTATTTCGTTAGCTTGCTATATAAAGATTTTTATCATAGTCAAATCTGAAAAGTCGAACACAAATGAACCATCGTCTTTGAGCGCCGTTGCCAAAAGATTACACGATTATAAATCGACGTCCTTAGTTTTTGTTTATATTTTAACAATAATTATAACGTCGGTAGCGTATGCTTTCATAATATCACTGAATTTGGACACTGTGCCTTTGCGACTCGTAAATGACGTCGTCAACACTTTTAACTGTATGATGGACCCATGTATGTACATTCTGTGGTACAAAGAGTGCCGGCTTGAAATTTTAAAAATGCTCAGTGTTTGTAGACCATCTCTTACTTCACGTATAGAAAATATGAGGATGAAGGTTTTCGACATTGTCACTGTGGAGAATATACATAAATTTCGATTTAAAGCAGTTCATCCGTCAGAATCTAGGGGCATTTCTGTACAAAGGGTTTAGAATAAGGATTGTCTGCAAATGGTTATACATTACAGCCGCACCATGACAAAACCAACATAGTGCATTTGCGACCAGCATGGATCCAGACCAGCCTGCGCATCCGCGAAAACCCTTTTACAAGTAGAGAAACTGATAGCGAACAGCTCAGTCACATTGCTTTTAACAAGTTTGAGGGATAACGTAAAAACTGTGATTAGATAAAAGAATTGTAAGATTTCGTCTTACAGTCACACATTCCGTAGGATTTCTCTATGGCATGGGAATATATAAAGAAATATTTACTGCAATTAAAATGTTTGAAATATTACAGGCGAATAGGAAATGAATTATGAACAGCAATTCAAAAATAATGAATGGATGAAAAAGTAACGCTACAGGACCAATAAGATATGTTATATAATCTCAAATTATATTCAAAATGAAAAAATCATAGTATGAGGATATATGTTGTTATGGCAGACTTGAACAATCGTCTACATTTATGGATGCTTACATTACGAAAATAACATTTCCCATAATTCATTTAAAATGTCCAATTAAACAAGAACAAGAAAATTTACAGCCTATGCCATCTATATGATTTACAGAAAATTTTTAGGGAAATATATTTTATTAGAAACAGTGCCTTTTACATTGACTAATATAATGTTTATTGATTTTTATAAAGGTTTTTCGTGATACTTTGTCTTTGTCTTCTATTAATTGTCGTAAAACTTTAAAGCCTCTTTTCGTTTCTTTATGACATTATTAAATGGTTTTCACTACAACGTTGGTTTAACTGATGAAAACTTCAACTAATTTACTACATAAAAACTCCTTTTTAAAATAATTTATTAAACATCAACAATTGATGAAGTACGGACAATGTCATGATGGTTCTTCATTCTTTATCTTAAACACCAAGTTCCTATTTAAGTCATGTTTAAACATAAGATAATGTGAATGGGAGGGGGAGCGGGTGTTGGCGGTATCTTTCATTTAGTAACATTTCCAATCAAACCATTCTGTCATCATTTTGAGTTTTGATGCCATAAGTGTATTTTAAGGATTCCCTGCGAATTGAAACAGGACGATATGAAGTCGTACCTTGCAAGTGCCTCTACCAATATAGTTTTGACAGCTGTGTAATAGCACAGGAGAATTCAGTATATTGTACTCAACAATGTTTAATATCTTCATATAAATTTACAAATGGTAATATCTCTGGCGTGGGTTCGATCCCCGGGAGATGCTTTGGTATTTAAGCGCGGAGGAAGGTAGTCTAGTACTGGTGTAACTCTCCAGGAACGATGGTTAGGAAACTACCCGCCTATATGACTGAAATTCTGGTGTAAAATGAAACAAACAAGCAAAAAACAAATGGTAATAATACTACATACATGTATGAAACTAATCTGTTACATTGGGTACTATGTACAAATCCACTGGTATCTGGTAGCATGTGTGTGAAAGATATTGGCGACAAGCTGCTTTAATTATTGCAATAAAATGTTAAAACCTTGCGAGAGTAAAAAAACAAATTCACAGTTCAGTGTAACTTGTTCTCTTATAATTATATAATGAATGAAACAGAAAATAAACAAAAGACAAAATTAAACTGTGCATGTAATGAAATATTCCATATTATTTACGTTTAGAAATAATAACTATGCAGACGTGTCCAGAAAATGTCTCCACCCGAGGTACTTGATAAGATATATGTTTATATTTCATTTATTGAAATGACTCGGAGTTTCTTTTGTTGTTGTGTACGAATATGAAATATTAATAATAGATAAAGTGCGAACATAATTTCTCAATTGTATACGATCATATAAAGGTTGTAGGATTCGACTTGCTAATTTTCTCGAGAGCTTTATTATCACGCAACAAAGAACTTTGAACAGCATTCAGTTCAGATGATTCATGGTTAATAATTACCTTCCACACATGTAAATAATATACGTGGTAATATAACACCGCCAAAGCATTCTGAAGATGATGATAATAACGAAGTGGTTGATGCCAATTGAGATTTTTTTTAATTAACAAGTAGCATTGACATAAGTGTAGAAGTAATTATGGAATACACGTCGTGGCGGTGATTATGTGCTCCACAACATTGCAGATAGTACAATTATGTCTTTAAATAAAATAGTTAAATACAAGTAAGAGCTGCAAGGATTATTTTAAGTAAGATATCTCGGAAAAAATATTAAGATATACTGAAAAACTTGCGTGGAATATCGTTCAAAGAACGATGTTATTGTCATACTGGAATTCTAATTTATAAAGCTTGTAATAACCTACCCCCTTCTAAAATTTTGACTTTCTCCAGCAATGAAATTATTATTATTATTATTATTATTATTATTAATATCATTATTATTATTATTATTATTATTATTATTATCATTATGATCATTATTATCATTATCATTTTTATTATTATTGTTATTAATATTATTATTATTATTATTATTATTATTATTATTATTATTATTATTATTAAGAGATTAATACACGGCAGTGTAGGGCCAGAAGGTGATAATCGGTCCGCAAAATGAATAATGGCCCCGAGGGCTTCAGCCCGATTATTCATTTCAGGGCCGATTATCACTTTCTGGCACAAATAAGACGTGTATTAAGATCTAATAGTAGCATTTTTCTAAAAGAAATACTTTGATATTTCTTTCGTTGAAATTCCTGTCTGTACTTCTACTGTACAGCTACTTCTACAGAGTTGTTTACTTTTTATAAATGTGAACAAAGTACGCTTGAATCTAGAAGCAAGTACTATTTTCTTTTTTTTTTCGGAATGAACTTATTTCTTTTAATTTCAATATATCTAGTTAAAAAAACTGTGTTTGTACGAAATACGCTTAAGCTATTTTCTATTTTTATTTATAAACAAAACTCATGGCCCTTAAGGGCATAAGAGTAAAACAATCAACAAAACAAAACAAAAAATAATAATACAACATGGCATTGAAGTAAATAAATAAATAAGGAAGATGACTTATTGAAACTTTAGAATTATAGCTTTGACAAAAAATGGCTAGATTAAATAAAGTATTTCTGTTGTCCCTATACATTAGAGCCTGAAAAATTAAAATACTTGAAAACCTTGAATAATAATTACTGATATACCTGTGTCTTTCATGATTAAAATAAGTACATTTAAAAATATAGTGAAATTCATTACCTATTTCTTGCTGATTACAAAGTGAGCATGTTCTATTTTCTCTTTCAATACCAAAATAGCGACCTTTCTCTATAGGAATATTAGAATTGAGACATCTAAATTTACAAAGAGAAATTGCTAAATTTCTTGGTAAACATAGTAAATAATGTTCTAATTTAAATTGAGTTTTATAGATCTATATTCTATAATTTAAACACTTAGCAGAATCAAAAAAATCACTATTCCATACTTGTAAAACCTGATCACGTAATCGTGATTTTATTACATACTTAAAACTATTAAAATTTGCAGCATTCTGAGTTATCCAAAAATCAGAACAACCAATATTATTCAAAGTAGATTTTACTTTCTCAATTCACTGACAATGTAAAATACCATTTTCATGAAAATTATACATATAGTGCGGTACAAAGAAGCACATATTTTATCATTTTTACCATTAACTAATTTACTCCAAAAATTTAACATTCTGCAAGTAATATCATTTTCAATAGGAAATGCATCTAATTATCCCAAGACCATAACCGAAGGAGTTGACATCTTAAGTTTAAGTAGAATCTATATTTATAAAATTTTAATTGAAACTGAGAAATAATTCTATTATTTTCAAATCCCCACCCCGACCCATACAATAAAATTGGCTTAACCATACTGTCAAACAACTGTAACTGAATATCAATTGGCAAACACAATTTCTTAATTTTAGTTAAAATACTAGATCTAGATCTAAACATAGTGTTCCTCGCTTGATCTGTCAAGTGTTTTTTTTGTTTTATTAAATTTACCATTAAAGTTGAATATCACACCTAAATAACTAAAATCATCTACAGCTTCTAGAGGTGCATTATTCAAAACTGTGAGGCTTATTTCTTATTTTACCACGAGAAAATACAACAAATTTTGTCTTATCAGCTCTCATAATAAAATCGATTCGTTTCACTTTTACAAATAACTGTTTGATGACGTAAAATCTGACGTCATTGTTTCAGTTTGTGTACGTGCATTACTTCTGCGGGCTGATAACTAGTTCTCGGCTCCGGGCTGCAAACTCAAAATAGGTCATGTGACACTCACAATCATTTGAAATCATGGGCAATTTTGTTACTATATTTAATACACTTGTTACTATATATAGTAACAAAATTGCCTATGATTTCAACTGATTATTAGCTGTAAAAGTGAAAGTAGGTTTTAAGCACGGATCGCTTGACTTTATTATGAGAGCCTAAGCATATTTTGTAGAAACACAGTATTTTAACTATTGAAATTTAAATAAGTAATACGACACATTCATTCCGAAAAAAAGAAAATAAACTAGTTTGCTTCTAGATTCTAGTGTACTTTGGACATAAAGAGTAAACAACTCTGTAGAAGGAACTGTACTACAGTAGAAGTAGAGACAGAAATTTGAACGTATTAATATCAAAGTATTTGTTTAATAAAAATGCTACTATTAGATCTACCAAGTGTATTAAATACATTAATACACATCATAGTTGTGCCAGAAGGTGATAATTTTGTTATTATATTAGTTATTATAGTAACAAGTGTATTAATATTAGTAGTAGAAGTAGTGGTAGTGGTAGTGGTAGTGGTAGTGGAAGTGGTAGTGGTAGAGGTAGTGGTAGCGGTAGCGGTAGCGGTTGCGGTTGCGGTAGCGGTTGCGGTAGCGGTAGCGGTAGTAGTAGTAGTAGTAGTATCATTATTATTATTATTATTATTATTATTATTATTATTATTATTATTATTATTATTATTATTATTATTATTATTATTATTTAATGTTACAAATAAACTTCACAACTTCACGCTTTAAAACTAATAGTTATGTTTTCGTAAACTTGAGGATCCAGCATCAATGAAATCCGCAGCCCTATTCTTTTAACAGATATGTTAAGAAAAACGCAGTATAAAATAAATATGTAGACCCAAGTGAAGTAGTTTATATTGAGAATTATTTAATTGAACAGATGTCTCAAACGTGTCCAAAAATTTTTGGAAATTAAAATATGTGCGTATTATCATCATACCTTTAATAGCCAGAAAGACAAAATCATCTGCCCTTTAAATTTCTGAAAGAACATGCCACTTAACGTTACCCGCGGCTTAATGATATTTGCTTTTAAACGCACGGGTTTATATTAAAAAAACAAAGCACTCCCAACAAATTGCACACGAGTAAGCCAGTAAGCCTTAATGACCATTTTATTATTCAAATAAATAAAGAAGACGATTTAAGGTACGCAGACTATTGATCTACTAGGTTTTGCACAAGGCAGAGGTGGTATTGAACGTGAAAAGGGGAAAACATATATGGCAATACCAGTAAGAGAAGGTCAGTTTAACCTATAGAAATGTTTGTTCTAAACCGTGCAATGAATTATAAATCCTACTGAAGTAGAAGTGCGACTGCACGCATATGATTTTTCAGCCGAAAGTCGTCTAAAATCAGTTTGACTTCCTGTGAAATTTACAAGCAAGAACGGAATGTAAGAAAAATAATTATACAAATGTTATAGGTCATTTTAAATTACAAACTGAAATTGACAGTTCTTGCAATTATAAAATAAAATGTAAAGGTTAGCTGTAATAATAAAATGTACAGGAGAGGTCTTTAACTTTCTAGTTTAGTTTCTCAGATATTTAACCATACTTCCTCCCACAAAACATTTAACACGGCGTTTAGATCTTATTACTTTTTCTACTGAATAGTTTATTTTACACAAAAACTTACTAAGTTTCTTTTACACATGAACTTACTAAGTTTTAAATTTTGTCGACCAAAAATAGCGTTCAGAATCCTACGGAAGCGTCCTGGTGCCAATTTAACATGTTCTATAAAAAGATAACTCCTACGTAGGACTTTATAACTCCTACGTAGGACTTTATAACTCCTACGTAGGACTTCATAACTCCTACGTATATATAGGAGATAAAAACAACTAATTAGGAGTTTATAACTCCTACGTAGGTCTTTGTAAGTCCTACGTAGGACTTTATGAGTCCTACGTAAGACTTCGGAGATATGAAAATCTAATTAGGAGTTTTAAAGTCCTACGTATGACTTACAAACTCCTACGTAGAACTTTATAACTCCTACGTAGGAGTTAAAAAGTCTAATTTGGAGTTTATAACTCCTACGTAGGACTTTATAAGTCCTAATTAGGAGTTATAAAGTTATACTTATGAGTTAAAAAGTCCTAAGAAGGAGTTATAAAGTCCTACGTATTATAAACACCTAATTAGGCTTTCTTTCTCCTACGTAGGATTTTTCAATTTTTAAAGTACATGTTTCGAAAAAACACAAAAAAAACTTATCAGATTCCCTCAGTTTATGACGTTCAATAATTTTCTCCAGTAAATTGTATTATTATTAATGTGTTTAATTGAAATGTTAATAATCTTCATATATATTTTAAATAAATGAATAAATATTGATGAATATAATTGCTTACCGACTGTAGAAATGTTGGTGTTAAAAATTCAATAGTTGAAATAGTAGGTTTTTAGGAACGCCTTGATCATTATTATTATCCCCATTAACCATTAGGCCTACATATGAAAAATTACCAATGGGTTTTTTTTTGTCAGATTTTCAATGTTTTTTTAGTATTTTACTATGTACGTGTTGCAAATCCGTGGATTTATCAAATCAACAAAACATTCTCATTGAAAAACTTCCTCTTTTAAAATTGCGTTAATTACTTTAATTATTTAAGAATCCTTTTTTTACTCTAAAGTGACATTTAGTTTTAAAAAAAAAACGAAAAATTTACACAGGGAGTAAAAATGAACTGTAATAAAATTATTCAGTACAAAATAAATTGTTATATTTGTATATGGAGTTTAAATTAAGCTTCAGGCCCCACACCTAGATAAATGTGGTGGGTTGGGTTTATGAACCACTTTTAGGTCCATCTTAGGTTTGCATTAAATTAATGTAAAACGTTACTATGTAGTTTGTTGACTTAATACTATCTATTATTTTTTTTTTATATTTGCAATATTTCAAATGTGATTCTTTTAATTATAATAATAATAATAATATAAATAATAATAATAATAATTATTATTATTATTTATTATTATTATTATTATTATTATTATTATTATTATTATTATTATTATTAATTATTATTATTATTATTATTATTATTATTATTATTTATTATTATTATTATTATTATAATACCAATATTGCACAAAATAACTTAATTTATAGAAAAACTCAAAGTGATTCCTCGGAAGCATTAGTAAAACAAAAAAATTACATGAAAATTGCAGACTCGGTTGAGTCTGTACATAAGGTTTAATAAAAGTGCAACATCCATTACGCCCCCTAGCACCGACTTTAGTAGGTACTTCAATTCGATGAAAAATTAAACCGATGACCAGGAGGATTAAGATAAGCATGTCATTCACATCTATACCGCTCTCTCATCATCATCGCCTAGTGTAAGTACTACTTAATCGCCTAATATGAAAGTTTTCATAAGCATTAGGCGTCAATTGTCACGCTTGTTACTAGTGCAACAATTAGCATGATCAAAACTTCTGTTGCTAAATACATGGCAGCAACTATTCAATCCAGCAGTTCTTGTTTATTGGCACAAAAACGTACGGCCACACCCGCGAAATGATTTCTGCAATTTGCCAAGGTATCATAGTTGTTTTCGTTTTCCATTTTATGTTTGGAACACCCACATTTTCTAATAGTATTATAGAACTTAGTTCTTTGTCATAATTAAAAAACTTTTAATCTGAATACAAAAAAGCAATGGCAAAATTACTAAAAAGCTAATTAGCTTGCAAAAAAATATGTTTACTCACCACTTGTTGCCCTGGGTAATTTTCTATGAGGACTTGTTTTTTACGGAGATGCCCGTGAACTATTTGACTTATTTCTACATTATTAACTGTAAATAATCACTTTACTTTCTGACGTTCACTTTTTGCTTCAACCTTCTCAAAACCTGATTAAATACCCACAGCCTTGCTACTACAGCTTAATTTTCCATAATTGGGGAAAGTAAATGAGCGCAAAACGTGGCAAAAATGACGTAAATTCAACTTTCAATGGACTTTCAAGATGGCCTCCTTGTCGATGAATGAAACTTGCTAGTTCACTTGCACTGCAGTGTTTTGATGGACATAATTTCAATCGCTTTCAATAAAAGCATAATTTTGAAGATCTATTAAACTTCAAAATAATAAATCCATGTAATGTCCCAAAGCGCAATTTGTTGACCCGGCTAAAAAGTTGTTAAATTTAACTCCAAAATTTGACGTTAGATCTACTGTGTAGGACATTGAAAGACAGCCATAATTTTTCCAAAAACAATAACCAAAAACCAATGAATTTTTGCCATGTATAATTCCAGGTTAAGGGCCATATTCCAGATTGTTTCAGCTTTTTTGCGAAAAAGGGAAAGACTAGCCCCCATAAAACAAGAAAGGCGGAAAGATTTTTAAAAGTTTCGGGGCATTTTGAGCAAAATTTTGGGGACTTTACCCAAAATCATATTCGTTCTTGAGAACGCACAATGTCATTACAAAACTAGCACTAAAATATAGTCTCACAAATTAAGACCTCTTATCAAAATTTTTATAAACAACAATAAAACAACATATTCTCATCTTTTTTGTTTTATCGTGTTTTCTAGCGGTTGTCCGTTGCTTTGAGGGCAAAGCAGTCCTCTAAGTTATCTTGGTGTGGATCTTTATAAAAATCATTTGTGAAATCCCGTGATTAAGACGTCGAACATAAGTTTTTAAACGAAATAATTGTCCGCACAGCCCAAAGAAATTGGTACAGAAATAAAATACTTACGGTTTTTTTCACTTCCAAATCGAGAAATATTTGTCATAGAAATGATGATGGTCACGTGGTATTGCCACACTGCTTTAGAAGGCCAGTAAGATTCTTCGAGAAATATTCTAAAGCAAATGGGTATTTCTTTAATTGTTTTCATTAACAGAACCGACAAAATATTGAAAAGTTTAAGCAAAACATTAACATTGTTTTTAACTTATTTAATGTTTTTTTACATAGCAGAAATACTATTTTCGTGTTTTTTTTTGTGTGTTTTTTTAGCTGTGATATTATACTTATATTCCAAATTAGAACCCAGACAAAAAGAGAATAGGAAAAATAATTATGATTATCATTTATGATAATAATTCACGATTTGTGCATTATGTGTCTATTTATATTTACAATACCTAAAATGTTGTAAAGAATTAGTTTAATTTTTCTTGTTAAATGTGTTATATTGGTTATTTATACTTACACATTTCTACTTAAGTAATGATATATTGGTTTGACTTCTCTTTAGTTCGTAGTTGCAATTATTTCATTTTAATAACATTTTCATTATGAAAAAAGAAACCGAAAAAAAAACACAATCTATCAATAACTGGTTCAAAAAAGTCCTACATCATGTTTTGACTTCATACATGTACACTATTCAACTACATTATTTATTATGATGATTATTTAGAATTGTAGTTGCAAAACTAAAAATTGATATTGTTCCATCTTTTTCTACATGATTTTTGGACAATTAAATTTTCAAAAAGTTTTAGTGATAAAGTTTATATCTCGCATTTCATGTACATATAACATTATATTAATTATACCTCATTACGTTTGGTCATTTCATTACCTTTTCCAAATATGTATATTACAGTTCACATATATAATACATATATCCCTGACTCATGAAAGAAATCTTTTTTTATTCAATATAACTACATTTTTGAGACTATCATTTTTGAAAAAAAATCAATTATTGCTACAAGTTATTTCAAATCTGTATTAGAAAGGCTGTCTAATATCATAATAGTGTTACTTTGAAAATGGGATATTGTGTATACAAATACGATGTTCGTAAATCAGTTCTGATGTTCATCAAAAAAATGTATTTTTTATTTCATGTATTACAATGCACATACATGTATTTTTTACTTATTTTGTATACAATGTATATTGTAATAACGGTAATTTATGATAATACGATGTGTTCATAAATGCATGATATACTTGTATTTTCTGTTAAAATGTAATGTCTGTGTTTCTGTTTCTTGTATAAAAAATGTCAGTCGCACGTTTGTTCTTAAAACAGTAACTCCATAATCTCTGTTCTGTGACTAACAACTTTCACAATCGTACGTTTACTTTAACGATAAACTCTAACTTAGCACAGACAACTTCGAGAATGGTAATAAAATCATTTACATTATTGTTATATATTGTTAAAGTGTTAAAAGGTGACACTAATATAAAAACACTCACTTATTTTAATATGCATGTTTCTTTTCCTAAGTCATATTTAAACTTTGATTAGATATAAATCAATTATCAAATAGCACAGCATATTTGATGACAAAAATATCGCTTGCAAAATTTTTTTATCCACCTTGATCGGGACTTGCCACTGGATATATATTAAAGCTTTCATAAACTAATTTCATAGAGACTTAGCTTTAAAACGAAAGATAATAAGATAAAAAGAAATAATAGAATTCACTATGTTCAAGCAATTGATTTGTCACAGGGTGAGAAAAATGTGCAGCATGACCGGGACTTGAACCTGGGACACTTGGAATATCATTTCGCGGCTTTACCGACTGAGCTATCCGGCTGCTTACACATTCTCTCCCTAATAAGATTTATCAAATGTTTGCGCTTTTATGTATTATGGTATTTGAAAATCAAAACCACAATTCGTTGGGCAAGACCGTTGCTTAAGGTTTGGAAGTTATGATAATTCCCATTTTAGATTTACTTAAGTTATATCCCTAATTTTTTCAGACAATGAACATGAAATTAAAATGAACCTACTCGTTGAAATAAATTTATTACAGTAATGATATTAATGTGATCCTAGGAGATATACTTTGAAATAATAACAAATATCTTATATTAAATGACAGATCCAAAAATAATAAACATAATCATGTAATATTCATAACAAATAAGACAATTTGTATCATTCAAAATTGCTATTTTATATATGTTTTAGTGTGCTCTATCAACCAAAAAAGCAAATAATTGGCAACAAAGAGTTTTCCATCAGTCAGAATTTGAAAGTTTTGAATGATTTATATGTCTGATGTGTACCTGTAAAGTGAATTTAGGTTTAAAGATCTAAAGTGATATGATTAGAATACAAATTGATGGTCATATGCATACACATGATTAATAAGGATCTTATCATAGTGTTTAGATATATATGTGATTACATTTTATGTTTATTGTAATAGTGCTCCAAATCAGTATATTTTACTAGCTTATTTACATAGTTAAGTGGTCTATGTCAGCCAACAGCAAGTTTCATATACCGAAATGTTCGTCAAAACCTGTAGTTTCTGGTATGTATATTAAATTGAATCAAACCGGATGCGAAGCTGAGATATCCAAGATGGCGCCAAAATGGCCTCCAAAGCCCTAAAAATTCTAGAATATTTTCGTTGGCTTATTTTTTCAGTATTGTAAATCAATTGAAATTTTACACACAATTTCTTATTTTTAACTACCACATGCATATAAATTTTACTTTGTTGCAATTTTTAAAGTTTTTATCGTGTAGTTGTAACGAACGAAGAAAAAAATGCTGCAAACTGGGTGTTCTTAATTAACATGTCTAACTTATTATTTTTGTTTAAACTGAATTACAGTCATTACTTCGTTTAATAATTCTTTGAAAATGTATATACACATTTTGTGGAATAAATTAACAATTTCATATTTGTATAAATGTATTGTATTGAGAGTTGGCGGGGTATTAAGAACTAAGGCTCATCTGTAAATTGAAGACTTTTTTCTGTTTTGTATTATAATGAAAAGTCATATTGTAAAGTTATACATTAAAACTTTGAATTTGTTAGCAACGACACATCTTGCATTTCATAGATAATGCCCTGTATGTGTGTCCAAATGTTGAAATATCTCTTTTTCTCGATTTTACACAGAATGAGGAACTGATTTACTCACCTCATACTTAATATTCCCGTTTGCCTTGTGCTTACAATTCGTTCAGGATTTGTTTGCAAGTTTGTTTTCCCCTAGCCATAAAAATCATTGTTACATTTTTGAATTGAACTTTTCGGTCACTCTACAGGACCCATAACTCAAGCCCAGATCACCACAACCCTTGAGATAATCCACTTGAAACTGTATATCTTTTGGTATCACTATTGTAGGTCACTTCCCTCTGACGTATATTTTTCAGTAAATTATACCATTTTTCTGAAAATAGGAAAATTTCCCTTTTTTAAATTAAATTTTTTTGTTTTGAGGTTATTGGGCCCGTGCGGGTCCGACTTGAATTTTCTTTTTTAAGGCTTGATTTAAACATTTTGTTTAAATTAAAATTTCATTTTTTTTGAGTTTTTTTTCATTCCGGATTTGAAAAGAATAAAAACCCCCAAAGGCAATATAAAATATATTCACTAAATACGAAAAGTAATTTGACAGAACATTTGTACTGGGTAGGGAATTCATTTTACAGTAAGGGACTTGCCTGCTAGACTGGATCTACATTATGAATAAAATAGAATAGTGAGGGAATTTAAAAGGGCCCAAGTTTTTTTTTTTTTTTAACCCTTTTTTTTGGGCAAGTTTGAAAATAATTTTCCAATTTTGGGTTAGTTCAAAATACCCTTTAATTTTCCCCCCGGTAGTTGATAGTAATGTTTAATTGCTGGGGGTTAGTGCGTGTACGGAAAACTTCATTTTTCCATTCCCAGTCTATAAACTGGCACAATAAAACCCGAGCATGCGCTGCAGGTTTCATGAAAAAGTGTGGAAACCCGAAAAAATTTATACCTTTTAATTTCAGTTTTAAATTATATTTTTCGGGGTCCTTGCGGATCTTTGTTTTTAAAAAATTTTTAATATTTGTTTGATGAAATTTCAAAACCCGGGGTGCTGAGATAGAGATGTTGCAAATTACATTATTTCGCATTAATAGACCCAATTAAACCGAGTCTGCAATTGTTAACTTTGCATTGTTTTAAATGATCCAAGGATATTCTCTTTTTCTCATTGTTACAATCATAGTGCCAACGACATTTTCGGGATCATTGATGCCAGCATTATTTATTGGTTAAACAAGCCAGCAGTTTTAGCCAAATTTTATTTTTAACATTGCAAATTGATTGTTGATTATTTTTATCACATTATTACAAAACTATGCAATACTTGTTAAAAATGAAATTAAAGATATACTATGCACAAATTTGATATATGAAAATATTGGCAATGCATTCACAGTCTCATTATAAATATAAAATAAACATATTTTGAATTCAAACAAATGGTAAGATTATGTTATGTTTTTTAATAAATCAGACACGACTTTTTAAAAGGTGGTCATAATAAGGGAAGTATAATAGTTGTTTGGGTCATTTAAAAATAATTTGGCGGGTTTTTTTTTTTTTTTAAAAAAAAAGACCAACCCTTTATCTTGACCTTGTAATAGGGAAAACCGCAGGGCCCTTCTTCCCATTAAACTAGGTTTATTCATTCCCCTTTTATTCCCAAAATTTTTTAGACATATTAATTTTTAAGAAAAATTTCATTAAAACATTTTTTTAAATTAATTTCTATGATAAAAAATATTTTACGAAAGTATGGGAGCCAAGTATATAAAAATTTAAGAGATAAACACCAATTTTTGTTTAAATTTTCAAAATTAAGGGTAAAAACCAAAATTTTCATATTTTCTTTTGTATGTTTTAAATGGTTTGAATTATTTAAAAAATTTTTTTTTAAAAAGTTTCTTTGCATTGTTTTTGTTTTCATAACCGAATATTGCATCATTTCAAAATTATTGTGTAAGCCTATTTAAAAAACCCTGAAATGTTTTTGATATGTTCTTTTGTTTCATCAGTTTTGATGGTCAAACGCAATACCTGTTTGATCGTGATAAAATTTAGAGTAATCAAATCAATTTCTGTATGAACAATGAAATTAAAATTACATACACACTGCTAAACAGACTTAAATAAACTTCATTAACTTACAGATTTGAACTAGATAGGCATGTCAAGAATGTATTTATTGCAATCAAGGGCAGAATGCTTATAAATATTATGTTAAATATGTACATGTATATTCTAATATCTCAAAAACTATACAGAATATTTTTTATTTCTTTTTAAAAAATTTTTGAAGGTTTTTTCAGCCCGAACTCATTTTACTGTTCAATTTTAAATTTCTTATACCCCCCCTTTTATAGTTTAAATTTTATCTGACGAGTTGCAGAATCGTTTTATCTGATATTTCCATCCAATATTAATAACAGCAAAGTAAATACTTCATCAAATCTTACGGGAAAATGTTTTCAGACATTAAGAAAAATAATAAGAGCATTACACTATGTTTCGTTTGGGAACGCCTGATAAAAGAAGTATATATTGCATCATTTGGTTTAAACAATATTTATTTTCCAAAAAGATTTACACACATGTTATACAATTTTACACAATCTAGTAATAACAAATAGAAATATAATTTAAACAATCATTGTGTTAGTATAGCATACAGAATAGAGGATAAAGCTGTGTAGCTTATACTAAGCCTCGCTTCTGTCTGTCGTAAGAATCTGCACTGACGATATTACTTCATTTGAAACATTTTTGAACCGGAACATCATTTATACCTGGCCATCGTTTATCATTCTTTAATGTTTGTTAATGTTTATAACTCTCTTTTTTCAAAATATTAACGTTGCAAATGAAACAATACCTTGAACTACGTTTTTCAACATATTTTTAGTACATCTTGCAGTGAAATTCTTTAACAATTTTTTCGAAATACTTTTTACTTTTATTATTCTCAAATGACTAATAAGGGAAGACTTAAATTTTTTTTAAAAATCCAAATTAAACGATAATCTATATTTCATTTAAATGCTTCTATACATTTGAAAAGAAATATTTGTTTTGAAAATGTCTGTGGTACATAAGAAAACATATAACCTAATTGGAAGTGACCTGCAATTTTTGTTAGCGTTTTTTGCCTTAAAAACATCGCCCCTTTAGCTGCTCTAACATTTTTGCTTCATTGTAATATTTTCATTTTATGAAACCGATGCTTCATATTATAACCAACCTTGTATTTTAATCACTAAAAACTATCATTTTTTTGACTGACGGGAAAGTTCCGATCTTAACAGTTAATACAAAAGAAAACGATGTTCAGCTATCATCTTGGTAAATGTATACATGTATTTGATAAGATATTATTTACAAGATGACAACAAGCAATGACATAAAACATTTTAACAACACTGTTAAAATACTTCTTGTAAGAATGTGCAATAAATAAATAGAGCAAAACAATTTTATTAGCCTTGTTACCAAAGGTACATTACAGTGCCGTATTTACAAAATAAATACATTTGCACGTAATAAACTTGAACAAACCAGTATGTACAAGTATTGAATCACAATATCAAATATATTTTCGATACAATTACAATATAACTATATTCATTAAATTTTCAATAATCTATTAACCTTTAATATGTGTAACAGATGCTTTTAAAGTCATTATTTTAACATAAACGGCTTAAATTGTAATTGTGATTTTCTTATTAATTCTTAATGGTTAAATAAACCTATAAATATGTGTTGAACAAAGTAATACTTTTTAAGTTCAATTTTCTTTCATCTGAATAGCAATAGCAATTCGAATAAGATAGTTCTCGTCTTCAATTTCTTACTTACCACAGTATTTACAATAACGTTAATTTCTTCAGCTCGCTGCGCTCCGTATCGACCAGTTTGAGTTTTTTTAAGACGACTGTAAACACAACCATTATTGTGTTGAATAATATCTTTAAAATAACAAGGCAAAATATCTTAGTATTTTTCATACTCTTAAGCACCTTTTACATTATTATAAACCTCTGAAACAAAACTATTTTCTTCATAACATGTTATCATTGGATAACACTACGTCTACTCTAAGTATAAAATACACGCTTAGGTTTTTAAGTTTTGCATGACAATTTAATGAATAACGCGACATAAGCGTGCTGTGTGGAACCTTTGACATTCCAGATGAAGTAAAATTACGTTGAATGTATGGAATCACTTAAATTCCATGGCATTTAATAGACAACTATTTTAAAGCTACTAGCTGTTGATCAGATTATTCAGTGTCTACAATTTCTGCAGAAAATTTTCGTCTTTGTACATTATTCAATAGAGATAGATTTCTATCGTCTGATAAGTGTTGAATCATCCATGGAGGTATATGGGAAAAGTTACGCCATTTTCGCAGAAATCTTCTCAAAATTTTATAAAAGTTTTAGTTTGTTTGTTTGTTTATTTTTTGTTTTGTTTTTATGGAAAGCCTGAGAAAGCAAATGATTACGAATATTGCACTCAAATTATGAGTCAAAGAAAAAATATAAAAGTTTCTTCATGTCAAAAATGAATTAATTGATTCCTTTCAACATAATTGTCTTTTGTAAAAGGTTTGTGTAATGAGCAAGGTTGAAATGTCCCAATTTTTGCCCTGATTTTAATCTGGCAAATTAGAGGTAAAATCAAAGTAAGGTTGTTTTCTAAGGGTACATAGCAAGTATCCTGTGGACAAACTTCCTAACATTTTTAACGCTCGACAAATGACAAACAGAGCCACTTGCACAATGTGACACAAAATTGTATGTTAATAATTGATTTGCCGATCATATATTTATTATACATTATATAAACATTTCGTTATCATCTTTTGTTTAAATGTCATTGTTGAGAACAAAATATCTTTGGAAATGAGTTTGGCGTTGATTGAGTATATAGTTGGTAAATTGTCATACAGATCGTGTTAGAAGGTTTGCTTGATTTGAGACCTATACATTATCAGTAAGCTGCAAGTTGGATGTATCTACAACAAGTTTATTTTACAAATAATTATTTTTAGGCTACCTGGCATTTTCATATTCTGACATGAACATTTGTGAGATTTAATCCAGATTATTACGAAATGGACCCATTTATCATTTGTCATTGGTACTCATCGATTGCTGATTAATCCGTTCTGCAAATTTAAATAAAAACAAATTATTTTAGTGCAGACGACTTTTTTTCATAAATAGGATGAACATCCTATCCTAAACGCCCTACCTTCTCAAAAGAAATCCACTTTATTAATTCCTTAAAATAAACACGGATTAGATTTAGGAACATCTCGGAACTGGAAAATAATGTTGAAACGTACCAAGATATGTAATTCGCGCTAATTTGCTCGTCACCTTTACTTTTACTGTCAGACCAAGTAACACTGTCTGCATTGACATTATCACTTTTGTGCAATGATTGATAACTTCGTCTACCCCTGAAACTTCAGATACACACCTTCGTGTAAAAGGAGGGTTACAAATGCACAGTGGGATGAAGTTATGAAACATATAACCTAATTGGAAGTGACTTCAATTAACAAACTGATACTGCAGCAATCTTGAACTGCAATTTTTGTTAGCGTTTTTTGCCTTAAAAACATCACCCCTTTAGCTGCTCTAACATTTTTGCTTCATTGTAATATTTTCATCTTATGAAACCGATGCTTTATATTATAACCAACCTTGTATTTTAATCACTAAAAACTATCATTTTTTGACTGACGGGAAAGTTCCGATCTTAACAGTTAATACAAAAGAAAACGATGTTCAGCTATCATAATGGTAAACGTATATTTGATAAGAAATTATTTACAAAATGACAACACGCAATGACATAAAACATTTTAACAACACAGTTAAAATACTTCTTGTAAGAATGTGCAATAAATAAATAGAGCAAAACAATTTTATTAGCCTTGGTACCAAAGGTACATTACAGTGCCGTATTTACAAAATAAATACATTTGCACGTAATAAACTTGAACAAACCATTCTTAATGGTTTAATAAACCTATAAATATGTGTTGACATAGTTATACTTTTTAAGTTCAATTTTCTTACATCTGAATAGCAATAGCAATTCGAATAAAATAATTCTCGTGTTCAATTTCTTACTTATCACAGTGTTTACAATAACGTTAATTTCTTCAGATCGCTGCGCTCCGTATCGACCAGTTTGAGTTTTTAAGACGACTGTAAACACAACCATTATTGTGTCGAATGATATCTTTAAAATAACAAGGCAAAATATCTTAGTATTTTTCATACACTAAAGCACCTTTTACATTATTATAAACCTCTGAAACAAAACTATTTTCTTCATAACATGTTATCATTGAATAACACTACGTCTACTCTAAGTATAAAATACACGCTTAGGTTTTTAAGTTTTGCATGACAATTTAATGAATAACGCGACATAAGCGTGCTGTGTGGCACCTTTGACATTCCAGATGAAGTAAATTTACGTTGAATGTATGGAATCACTTAAATTCCGTGGCATTTAATTGACAATTATTTTAAAGCTACTAGCTGTTGATCAGATTATTCAGTGTCTACAATTTCTGCAGAAAATTTTCGTCTTTGTACATTATTCAGTAGAGATAGATTTCTATCGTCTGATAAGTGTTGAATCATCCATGGAGGTATATGGGAAAGTTTACGCCATTTTCGCAGAAATCTTCTCAAAATTTTATAATAGTTTAAATTTGTTTGTTTGTTTATTTTTTGTTTTGTTTTTATGGAAAACCTGAGAAAGCAAATGATTACGAATATTGCACTCAAAGTATTAGTCAAGGAAAAAATATTAAAGTTTCTTCATGTCAAAAATGAATTAATTGATTCCTTTCAACATAATTTTCGTTTGTAAAAGGTTTGTGTAATGAGCAAGGTTGAATTGTCCAAATTTTTGACCTGATTTTAATCTGGCAAATTAGAGGTAAAATCAAAGTAAGGTTGTTTTCTAATGGTACATAGCAAGTATCCTGTGGACAAACATCCTAACTTTTTTAACGCTCGACAAATGACAAACAGAGCCATTTGCACAATGTGACACAAAATTGTATGTTAATAATTGATTTGCCGATCATTGTCATACCAGTAATCAATATTATGCCAAAAGTTATCTTACCAAGTATAAGGCAAATTTTAGTTTTTAATCTCAAATAGAAAGACTTTAGTACAGTTCACACAATACCATCATACATACATTATGAGTCACAAATGTATAGGTTGATATAAATGTAGACAACAAAGCAGCATATTTTATGCAATCATTTTACGAAAATATTACTTTTCAAAAATAACAGTAAATATACTTTTTCTATACTCGTACCTACAAAGTCTATACTTTTTGAGAAAAAAAAAACACGTGAAATAAAACCGATTACGTCAAATTATTTGCATTTTCAGCACAATAACACATGAACAAGGAATATTTCGATAATAATTTGACGGGAAACTTACCAAAAACTGTCACAATATATAAATCATGAACAATGCTGAAAATCGTAAATGTCACTTAACTGCGACGTCTAGTCTTGATAGATAATAATTGCACCTGAATTACATTTCAATTTGTCTGTTCTTTGTCTATCAATGAAATAAATCGTGACAAAGAAATGACAAAACTATTGAGAATACAAGTATTTTTGGTATTAATTGAATGTGCATAACATCAGCTGATAAATTTTCTGGATTTGTTTTTCTTCTTTTAAATACTAAAATGGGGTGTGCACAAAAATTAGAAAGGATGAGACACAAACAAATCTTATAAATTTCTGTGTCTATCGATTTTTTTGCCTTCATTTCTAATGTTAAATATTTCAAACCAGTATTTAAGCTTAATTTTTTTAAGTCAAGAAGTGTTATTTTATGAAACTAGTATGGTTTATTTAATGAAATATTTAAACAAACAATAACACAGTGAATAATCATGTATTGTATCATTTTGTTACGTTCTATGAAATTTGCCATGGTATTTATATAAACATTTCGTTATCATCTTTTGTTTAAATGTCATTGTTGAGAACAAAATATCTTTGGAAATGAGTTTGGCGTTGATTGAGTATATAGTTGGTAAATTGTCATACAGATCGTGTTAGAAGGTTTGCTTGATTTGAGACCTATACATTATCAGTAAGCTGCAAGTTGGATGTATCTACAACAAGTTTATTTTACAAATAATTATTTTTAGGCTACCTGGCATTTTCATATTCTGACACGAACATTTGTGAGATTTAATCCAGATTATTACGAAATGGACCCATTTATCATTTGTCATTGGTACTCATCGATTGCTGATAAATCCGTTCTGCAAGTTTAAATAAAAACAAATTATTTTATTGCAGACCGTTTTTTTTTTTCATAAATAGGATGAACCTCCTATACTAAACGCCCTACCTTTTCAAAAGAAATCAACTCTATTAATTCCTTAAAATATACACAGATTAGATTTAGGAACATCTCGGCACTGGAAAATAATGTTGAAACGTACCAAGATATGTAATTCGCGCTAATTTGCTCGTCACCTTTACCGTCAGACCAAGTAACACTGCCTGCATTGACATAATTATCACTTTTGTACAATGATTGATAACTTCATCTACCCCTGAAACGTCAGATATACACCTTCGTGTAAAAGGAGGGTTACAAATGCACAGTGGGATGAAATGATGTATAACCAGGTTACACCAAGATACATAGACTAGAAACAAAATTATACATATTTATTACATTATTACATAATCATTTAAAGACCAATCAAGCTTTCAAAACGCCTTCAGTTTTATTTCCCACATTCTCTTGATGTTTGGTATCTTGTTACAACTTTAAAAAGTTATTCATTTGCCACATAGATGAACTATATTTTCTCATTTTGCTCTATAGCAATTGGTTTACTCACAGTGATTTAATATTTTGTATGGAAGACAAAATACTTCTTTGTTTACATTTTACTTTTATGATAATATCGCATATTCAAATCTACTTTTCATGAGATGATTAACATCTAAAATGCCCCAAATCCATTATTAAAACATTATCAAACACAAGTCATGTTTTACTTTCCTAAAGAATAAAAGAAATGATTGATCTTTGAGGCACAATGTGCCTTTAACAGCACAGAAAGTGTATAATGGTCGTAGAAAATATTTTCATTTCTTACCTTTTTGTTGTTTTCAAATTTAATGTGCGTAGATTTGCAACAGTAGTAAAGATTCCATCTGATATTGACAATCAATATCAAAACCTAAAATGTATGTAAATTTTTCAAATGCTTATCTTGATTCATCATTCATAAAAACATATTATTAAATAGAATATAAAATTTCAAATATGAAAAGTATACATCATGGGATATGTCTGATTAACTCATAGATATCAAACTTGAAGTAGAAAAACAAAACGATCTGGAATGATAATAAGATAACAATGAAGCATATTTCAATAAATTATAAAATAAGATAAAAGGATATTATTAAATGATATTATTTACAATGGAAAAAAAAGAATATTTAATATTGTAAGCATTGGAAAAAGCGGATGTTTGATACTGTAAACAATGGAAAAAAGTATTTACGTTTGTAAACAATGGGGAAAGTATAATATCCATGACATATGTTACAGAAAAATCAAAATCTTACAAATTAAGACAAATGTATTCTTCGAAATGAGTATTCCAGAAATTATTTGTCATACAAGTTTCAGATTTTTTATTGAACAAAAAATATTATCAAAGAAATTTTTACAGATTAAATGGCTGTCGAATTTTACCATTCAAATGTGTTTTGAATACCGTGAAAATTATTCCAACAGCTTTATTCAATGTTATTTTATGTTCTATGTCAGATGATGTAACCGCTTATTGCTCACCTTATTTTTATTTAATGCCTTCATTATTAAATCTTATTATAAAATTGAAATCTAGAAATTCATATTTCAATGGCTGCTATGTCAATTCAGAAAGTAAAGGCTTGGTAAGTAAGCTATTATACGTTGATGGACCTTAATATCTTTTCTAAATTTTTTGTGCTCTAACTTATATTTCTTGAATCTTATATGTGTATATTTGTTGAATTGCTAGACCTTAAGTATGAGGTAATTTTAAAATTAATTCTTTTTGAAACTTCATCGTATTTATTGTACTTGTACTACATTTCACAGGTGAGGACTATTCAATCATTTCATTTCAATTCACTATTCTCGTCTTCAATTTCCTACTTATCACAATATTTACAATAACGTTAATTTCTTCCGATTATCTGTGCACCGTATCAGTTAGAGTTTTCAAAGACAGTAAACACAATCATTATTGTGTTAAATGATATAGGCAAAATATCTAAGTATTTTTCATAATTAAAAGTACCCTTTACATTGTTATAAACTTCTAAAACAAAATTTTCTTTATTTACATGTTATAATTGAATAAAACTACGTCTATTCTAAGTATAAAATACACGCTTAGGTTTTTAAGTTTTGCGTGACAATTTAATGAATGTCGCGACATAAGCGTGCTGTGTGGCACCTTTGACATTCCAGATGAAGCAAAATTACGTTGAATGTATGGATTCACTTAAATTCTATAGCATTTAATAGACAACTATTTTTTAAAGCTACTATGTGATGATTAGATTATTCAGTTTCTAAAATGTCTGTAGAAAATTTTCGTCTTGGTACATAATTCAGTAGAGATAGATTGCCACCGTTTGTTAAAAGTTGAATCATCCATGGAGGAGCATGAGAAAGTCAACGTCATTTTGACAGAAATCTTCTCAAAATTACATGAACGTGTTTTTGTACATTTTGCGCGCGCGTGAGTGTGCGTGCATGTGTGTGCGTGTGTTTTCAGTTAATAATTTTGCATAGCCATTTTAATCTAAAATTGCGTTTTTTTTTTTTGGCAACGTTCAAATGATAATTGTTTGTTTATATTTGTTATTATATTTGTTACTTTAATGAACATTAATCATATACTGGTATTTTATGATAGTTCAACGCAAGTGTGTACACAGTTATTTTTCTTTTTGCTTTATTTAAACTGATATAAGAGTGCTTTTTGTTTAACTTCATTTTCTCGATTAGAAATAAATCTAGATATAACAATAAACCCTGACTTTGCTGTCGATAAAAATAAATCAAAATACAACAATAAAACCAAGAAATGTTTCACGGTGGAAAAAATCGAAATATAAATATAAAACCCAGAGTTTTTTTCTTGATATTTACAAATCTACATTGTTTTTTGATAATTTGTTAACACCGTTAAAAGTTTGTTGAATATATGAAATTCATTTGTTTTAGAACGTTTTTTAATATTTGTTCGAGCGTGTTGTTGAAGTTCTGGGTTTAGACGTCCTGTAATATAAACACGAATTCCCAAATGATTTCTTCAATAAAACATCAAAGGGAGACACAGGAAAAATTATCATTTCTTTGTTTTGAATTTTTCATTCATTATTCTGTAAATGCCCTCAAAATGAATATATTAGACAGTGAAAGGAACAAAACCTTTCTCAATATAAAGAATTAAATGGTGGTTTCCTAACTTGACCCGCGTGGGTCAGGTTAGAGCGCTAGCATTTCACAATGATTGTCAAAGTGAACTCTAGAAACGTAAAAGAACATGTCAAATGTATGACTTAGACTTGTTTTAATAATTCAAAATCCACAATATCTGTTCTTGTTACTTTCTGGGTTTGTTCAAATAATCTGACTTGTTTTAAAACAATTGGTGATTCTATTTGCGTCTAAATTTTGTTCAACACATATAGATATATTTACGCTTCAAATCCAAAATATATAGAATTTTAACAGAAATTCATGCTGAAACTTCAAGAAAAGTCATTTTGACGTGATTTGAGTACATTAGATCATTTTAATATTTTGTCATTATTTTGCCTGAATATCCCTTTAAAACATTTTTGAACTACAATGAGGAAATTTCTTTAAGTTTCTTTTTGTCATATCTGGCGGCATATGGTGTGTAAACATCCCTTTCCTCTTTTGTCGTGTGTAAAAACACTTGATTGTACAGTGTCTTTGATGGGAAAAATATTGTGCTAGAATTTCCTATTCTGTAATCGATACTTTAGCTTATACAACACTTAACTTTCAAAACATTTGAAGTATTACATTTATCAGTAAAATGTATTTTTTGCCATTGTATACCATTCACATGTGAAACATGATAATGAATGTGTATTTGTCAGGTAAACGTACTTCACTGATGTCTAAACCATAATACAATATAATTGTAATTCTTACATAAATCATCTAGGGCGCTTAAAGCAAAAAGATATGCAAAACGATTAATACAATTATACTCAGAAATTAGTAAAAAAAAATCGATATACTCAAAAATAAAAAATAACGTATTTTTATCGCTTCTGGGTACAATTTAAGTTAAAAATGTTTTAATGCCAGTAAAGTTTTGAGTCAATTTGAACAGTAAATTTGATGAGTGAGAAAATGATTTAAAATTTTGGCCTTAAGTTATTAGTCAAGAATTTCTTCATATGTTGCCTTATCTTGGAAAAAATATTTAAAGTTCTTTCATGTCCAAAATAAATCAATGTATTCCCTTCAACATAATTGTCGTTTGTAACAGATTGTGTTAGGAACAAGGTTGAAGTTTCAAAATTTTTGACCTGAATTTAATCTTGCAAATTAGAGGTAAAATCAAGGTAAGGTTGTTTTCTAAGGGAACCTAGCAAGTATCATGTGGACAAACTTCTTATCCTTTTTAACGCTCTACAAATGACAAAAAGAACCATTTGCACAAGGTGACACACACAAAAAATGTGTGTTAATATTGCATTGTCGATCAATGTTATGTCATTAACCAATATTATGACAAAAGTTTTCGTATATTCAATAAAAGGCAAATTTGAGTTTTTTTTATCTCAAATAGATAGATTTTAGTACAGATGACACAATACCGTCATTCATGCATAATGAGTCACCAATGTATAGGTTGACATAGAGTTAGAAAACCAAGCAACATGTTTTATGCAATAATTTAAAGAAAATAATGCTATTCAAAAATAACAGTTAATATACTTTGTCTATACTTGTACCAACAAAGTCTATTTTTTTAGAAGAACTACACGAGAAATAAAACCGATTACATCAAATTATTTGCATTTTAAGCACAATTACACATGAACAAGGAATAATTCGTCTTTAATTTGACAGGAAACTGACCAGAAACTGCCACAATATATCAATCATTAACAATGCTGAACATCGTAAATGTCACTTAACTGCAACGTCTAGTCTTGATAGATAATAATTGCACCTGAATTACATTTCAATTTGTCTCTTCTTTGTCTATCAGTGAAATAAATCGTGACAAAGAAATGACAAATCTTTAGGGAATAACAGTATTTTTATATAAATTGTATGTGCATAACATCAGCTAACAATATTTTCTGTTTTTTTTTTTCTTCTATTAAATACTTAAATGGGGTGTGCACAAAAATTCGAAAGGATAAGACTTTTTTTAAAAGCCAAAAAGTGTTATTTTATGAAACTGGTACTGGTTTATTTAATGAAATATTTAAACAAACAATAACACACTGAATTATCATGTATTATATCATTTTCTTACGTTCTATGAAATTTGCCGTGGTATTTATATAAACATTTCGTTATCATCTTTTGTTTTATTATTATTGGTGAGAACAAAATATCTTTGGAAATGAGTTTGGCGTTGATTGAGTATATAGTTGGTAAATTGTCATACAGATCGTGTTAGAAGGTTTGCCTGTTTTGAGACTTATACATTATCAGTAAGCTGCAAGTTGGATGTATCTACAACAAGTTAATTATACAAATAATTATTTTTAGGCTACCTGGCATTTTCATATTCTGACAAGAATTTTTGTGAGATTTACTCCAGATTATAACGAAATGGTCGCATCTATCTTTTGTCATTGGTACTCATCGACTGCTGATTTATCTGTTCTGCAAATTTAAATAATAACAAATTATTTTAGTGCAGACGACTTTTTTTTCATACATAGGATGAACATCCTATCCTAAACGCCCTACCTTCTCAAAAGAAATCCACTTTATTAATTCCTTAAAATAAACACGGATTAGATTTAGGAACATCTCGGAACTGGAAAATAATGTTGAAACGTACCAAGATATGTAATTCGCGCTAATTTGCTCGTCACCTTTACTTTTACTGTCAGACCAAGTAACACTGCCTGCATTGACATAATTATCACTTTTGTGCAATGATTGATAACTTCGTCTACCCCTGAAACTTCAGATACACACCTTCGTGTAAAAGGGGGGTTACAAATGCACAGTGGGATGAAATTATGAAACATATAACCCTAATTGGAAGTGACTTCAATTAACAAACTGATACTGCAGCAATCTTGAACTGCAATTTTTGTTTAGCGTTTTTTTGCCTTAAAAACATCACCCCTTTAGCTGCTCTAACATTTTTGCTTCATTGTAATATTTTCATCTTATGAAACCGATGCTTCATATTATAACCAACCTTGTATTTTAATCACTAAAAACTATCATTTTTTGACTGACGGGAAAGTTCCCATCTTAACAGTTAATACAAAAGAAAACGATGTTCAGTATCATAATGGTAAACGTATATTTGATAAAAATTATTTACAAAATGACCAACACGCAATGACATAAAACATTTTAACAACACTGTTAAAATACTTCTTGTAAGAATGTGCAATAAATAAATAGAGCAAAACAATTTTATTAGCCTTGGTACAAAAGGTACATTACAGTGCCGTATTTACAAAATAAATACATTTGCACGTAATAAACTTGAACAAACCATTCTAAATGGTTAAATAAACCTATAAATATGTGTTGAACATAGTTATACTTTTTAAGTTCAATTTTCTTACATCTGAATAGCAATAGCAATTCGAATAAAATAATTCTCGTGTTCAATTTCTTACTTATCACAGTGTTTACAATAACGTTAATTTCTTCAGATCGCTGCGCTCCGTATCGACCAGTTTGAGCTTTTTAAGACGACTGTAAACACAACCATTATTGTGTTGAATGATATCTTTAAAATAACAAGGCAAAATATCTTAGTATTTTTTTTAAACTAAAGCACCTTTTACATTATTATAAACCTCTGAAACAAAACTATTTTCTTCATAACATGTTATCATTGAATAACACTACGTCTACTCTAAGTATAAAATACACGCTTAGGTTTTTAAGTTTTGCATGACAATTTAATGAATAACGCGACATAAGCGTGCTGTGTGGAACCTTTGACATTCCAGATGAAGTAAATTTACGTTGAATGTATGGAATCACTTAAATTCCATGGCATTTAATAGACAACTATTTTAAAGCTACTAGCTGTTGATCAGATTATTCAGTGTCTACAATTTCTGCAGAAAATTTTCGTCTTTGTACATTATTCAGAAGAGATAGATTTCTATCGTCTGATAAGTGTTGAATCATCCATGGAGGTATATGGGAAAGTTTACGCCATTTTCGCAGAAATCTTCTCAAAATTTTATAATAGTTTTAGTTTATTTGTTTGTTTATTTTTTGTTTTGTTTTTATGGGAAACCTGAGAAAGCAAATGATTACGAATATTGCACTCAAAGTATTAGTCAAGGAAAAAATATTAAAGTTTCTTCATGTCAAAAATGAATTAATTGATTCCTTTCAACATAATTTTCGTTTGTAAAAGGTTTGTGTAATGAGCAAGGTTGAATTGTCCAAATTTTTGACCTGATTTTAATCTGGCAAATTAGAGGTAAAATCAAAGTAAGGTTGTTTTCTAAGGGTACATAGCAAGTATCCTGTGGACAAACATCCTAACTTTTTTAACGCTCGACAAATGACAAACAGAGCCATTTGCACAATGTGACACAAAATTGTATGTTAATAATTGATTTGCCGATCATTGTCATACCAGTAATCAATATTATGCCAAAAGTTATCTTACCAAGTATAAGGCAAATTTTAGTTTTTAATCTCAAATAGAAAGACTTAAGTACAGTTCACACAATACCATCATACATACATTATGAGTCACAAATGTATAGGTTGATATAAATGTAGACAACAAAGCAGCATATTTTATGCAATCATTTTACGAAAATATTACTTTTCAAAAATAACAGTAAATATACTTTTTCTATACTCGTACCTACAAAGTCTATACTTTTGGAAAAAAAAACACACGTGAAATAAAACCGATTACGTCAAATTATTTGCATTTTCAGCACAATAACACATGAACAAGGAATATTTCGATAATAATTTGACGGGAAACTTACCAAAAACTGTCACAATATATAAATCATGAACAATGCTGAAAATCGTAAATGTCACTTAACTGCGACGTATAGTCTTGATAGATAATAATTGCACCTGAATTACATTTCAATTTGTCTGTCCTTTGTCTATCAATGAAATAAATCGTGACAAAGTATTTTTGGTATTAATTGAATGTGCATAACATCAGCTGATAAATGTTCTTGATTTGTTTTTCTTCTTTTAAATACTAAAATGGGATGTGCACAAAACTTCGAAAGGATGAGACACAAACAGATCTTATAAATTTCTGTGTCTATCATTTTTTTGCCTTCATTTCTAATGTTAAATATTTCAAACCAGTATTTAAGCTTAATTTTTTTAAGTCAAGAAGTGTTATTTTATGAAACTGGTATGGTTTATTTAATGAAATATTTAAACAAACAATAACACACTGAATAATCATGTATTGTATCATTTTGTTACGTTCTATGAAATTTGCCATGGTATTTATATAAACATTTCGTTATCATCTTTTGTTTAAATGTCATTGTTGAGAACAAAATATCTTTGGAAATGAGTTTGGCGTTGATTGAGTATATAGTTGGTAAATTGTCATACAGATCGTGTTAGAAGGTTTGCTTGATTTGAGACCTATACATTATCAGTAAGCTGCAAGTTTATTTTACAAATAATTATTTTTAGGCTACCTGGCATTTTCATATTCTGACATGAACATTTGTGAGATTTAATCCAGATTATTACGAAATGGACCCATTTATCATTTGTCATTGGTACTCATCGATTGCTGATTAATCCGTTCTGCAAATTTAAATAAAAACAAATTATTTTATTGCAGACCGTTTTTTTTTGTTTTTTTTTCATAAATAGGATGAACCTCCTATACTAAACGCCCTACCTTCTCAAAAGAAATCAACTTTATTAATTCCTTAAAATATACACAGATTAGATTTAGGAACATCTCGGCACTGGAAAATAATGTTGAAACGTACCAAGATATGTAATTCGCGCTAATTTGCTCGTCACCTTTACCGTCAGACCAAGTAACACTGCCTGCATTGACATAATTATCACTTTTGTACAATGATTGATAACTTCATCTACCCCTGAAACGTCAGATATACACCTTCGTGTAAAAGGAGGGTTACAAATGCACAGTGGGATGAAATGATGTATAACCAGGTTACACCAAGATACATAGACTAGAAACAAAATTATACATATTTATTACATTATTACATAATCATTTAAAGACCAATCAAGCTTTCAAAATGCCTTCAGTTTTATTTCCCACATTCTCTTGATGTTTGGTATGTTGTTACAACTTTAAAAAGTTATTCATTTGCCACATAGATGAACTATATTTTCTCATTTTGCTCTATAGCAATTGGTTTACTCACAGTGATTTAATATTTTGTATGGAAGACAAAATACTTCTTTGTTTACATTTTACTTTTATGATAATATCGCATATTCAAATCTACTTTTCTTGAGATAATTAACATCTAAAGTGCCCCAAATCCTTATTAAAACATAATGTAAACACAAGTCATGTTTGACTTTCCTAAAGAATAAAAGAAATGATTGATGTTTGAGGCACAATGTGCCTTTAACAGAACAGAAAGTGTATAATGGTCGTAGAAAATATTTTCATTTCTTACCTTTTTGTTGTTTTCAAATTTAATGTGCGTAGATTTGCAACAGTAGTAAAGATTCCATCTGTACAGTTCACACAATACCATTATACATACATTATGAGTCATAAATGTATAGGTTGATATAAATGTAGACAACAAAGCAGCATATTTTATGCAATCATTTTACGAAAATATTACTTTTCAAAAATAACAGTAAATATACTTTTTCTATACTCGTACCTACAAAGTCTATACTTTTTGGAAAAAAAACACACGTGAAATAAAACCGATTACGTCAAATTATTTGCATTTTCAGCACAATAACACATAAACAAGGAATATTTCGATAATAATTTGACGGGAAACTTACCAAAAACTGTCACAATATATAAATCATGAACAATGCTGAAAATCGTAAATGTCACTTAACTACCACGTCTAGTCTTGATAGATAATAATTGCAACTGAATTACATTTCAATTTGTCTGTTCTTTGTCTATCAATGAAATAAATCGTGACAAAGTATTTTTGGTATTAATTGAATGTGCATAACATCAGCTGATAAATTTTCTGGATTTGTTTTTCTTCTTTTAAATACTAAAATGGGGTGTGCACAAAATTCGAAAGGATGAGACACAAACAAATCTTATAAATTTCTGTGTCTATCATTTTTTTTGCCTTCATTTCTAATGTTAAATATTTCAAACCAGTATTTAAGCTTAATTTTTTTAACGTCAAGAAGTGTTTTTTTATGAAACGGGTAATTATTTAGTTGATTGAATATTAAAACAAACAATAACACACTGAATAATCATGTATTGTATCATTTTCTTACGTACTATGAAATTTTCCATGATATTTATATAAACATTTCGTTATCATCTTTTGTTTTTATTGTTATTGGTGAGAAGAAAAATCATTGAAAATGAGTTTGGCGTTGATTGAGTATATAGTTGGTAAATTGTCATACAGATCGTGTTAGAAGGTTTGCCTGATTGTATGTTAATAATTGATTTGCCGATCATTGTCATACCAGTAATCAATATTATGCCAAAAGTTATCTTACCAAGTATAAAGCAAATTTTAGTTTTTAATCTCAAATAGAAAGACTTTAGTACAGTTCACACAATACCATCATACATACATTATGAGTCACAAATGTATAGGTTGACATAAATGTAGACAACAAAGCAGCATATTTTATGCAATCATTTAACGAAAATATCACTTTTAAAAAATAACAGTAAATATACTTTTTCTATACTCGTACCTACAAAGTCTATACTTTTGGAAAAAAAACACACGTGAAATAAAACCGATTACGTCAAATTATTTGCATTTTCAGCACAATAACACATGAACAAGGAATATTTCGATAATAATTTGACGGGAAACTTACCAAAAACTGTCACAATATATAAATCATGAACAATGCTGAAAATCGTAAATGTCACTTAACTACCACGTCTAGTCTTGATAGATAATAATTGCACCTGAATTACATTTCAATTTGTCTGTTCTTTGTCTATCAATGAAATAAATCGTGACAAAGAAATGACAAAACTGGAGGGAATAGAAGTATTTTTGGTATAAATTGAATGTGCATTACATCAGCTAACAAAATTTTCTGGATTTTTTTTTCTTCTATTCAATACTAAAATGGGGTGTGCACAAAAATTCGAAAGGATGAGACACAAACAAATCTTATAAATTTCCTAGCAATGCATGTGTCTATCATTTTTTGTCTTCATTTCTAATGTTAAATATTTCAAACCAGTATTTAAGCTTAATTTTTTGAAAAGTCAAGAAGTGGTTTTTTTATGAAAGGGGTTATTATTTATTTGATTGAATATTAAAACAAACAATAACACACTGAATAATCATGTATTGTATCATTTTCTTACGTACTATGAAATTTTCCATGATATTTATATAAACATTTCGTTATCATCTTTTGTTTTATTGTTATTGGTGAGAAGAAAAATCATTGAAAATGAGTTTGGCGTTGATTGAGTATATAGTTGGTAAATTGTCATACAGATCGTATTAGAACATTATACATTATCAGTAAGCTGCAAGTCAATTATACAAATAATCATTTTAGGCTACCTGGCATTTTCATATTCTGACACGAACGTTTGTGAGATATACTCAAGATTATTACAAAATGGACGCATCTATCTTTTGTCATTGGTACTTATCGATTGCCAATCAATCCGTTCTGCAAAATTTAAATATTAACAAATTGTTTCTGTGCAGACGACTCTTTTTCATAAATGGGATGAACCTCCTATCCTAAACGCCCTTCGTCTCAAAATAAATCAACTTTATTAATTCCTTAAAATATACACGGATTAGATTTAAGAACATCTCAGAACAGGAAAAGAATGTTGAACCGTACCAAGGTATGTAATTCGCGCTAATTTGCTCGTAACCTTTACTGTCAGACCAAGTAACACTGCCTGCATGACATAATTACCACTATTTTACAATGATTGATAACTTCGACTACCCCTGAAACGTCAGATACACACCTTCATGTAAAAGGAGGGTTACAAATGCATAGTGGGATTAAATCATGTTTCATCAAGTAACACCAAGATAAATAGACTAGAAACAGAATTATACATACATGTATAAAACATTTAAAGACCAATCAAGCTTTCAAAACGCTTACAGTTTTATTTCCCACATTCTCTTAATTTTTGGTATCTTGTTACGACTTTAAAAAAGTTATTCATTTGCCACATAGATGAACTATATTTTCTCATTTTGCTCTTAAGCAATTGGTATACTTACAGTGATTTAATGTTTTGTATGGAAGACAAAATACTACTTTGTTTACATTTTACTTTTTTGACAATATCGCATATTCAAATCTACTTTTCTTGAGATAATTAACATCTAAAATGCCCCGAATCCATTAGTAAAACATTATCAAACACATGTTTGACTTTCCTAAAGAATAAAAAAAATGATTGATCTTTTAACAGCGCAGAAAAGTGTATAATGGTCGTAACAAATATGTTCGTTTCTTACCATAAATTTCATCTAAAATGTGCATTAACCAAAACTTTTTGTTGTTTTTTTACAGTAACCCGAATATTTAAATTATAAATCAAATTTAAACCCGTGGGGTTTAAAAGGGTTTTATTAGACCCAATGTCCGTGTACATTTTGGGTTTAAAAACTTGAAGACAACCCGGTTTCCTTTACTTAAAACTTGCTAAGTATCGGTTTATCAGATTGTCCCATATATTCATACTAACTACCGTCTATCTTTGTCTTTGTGTCATCCCTGTTTTTGTTTGGTTTCCAACAGGGCTCCTTGCAATGTTAAAGTATCAAAAATAATGATTCAATCTGATTATCAATCACTATTGAAAGGTAAAGAGTAAACATTTTAACTGTTTATCTTGATACATATTTTAAGACATTGAGAAGGAAATGCACGCATGAAACAATGTTTGTTGGTATTGAATCGCGTATGTATGAGTTAAGAAAGTATTGCATTATTTATCTAAAGATCCAACCTGATAAAAGAAGATTTCTATGTATTTATTAATAAGTGTATTTGTTTGCCTTGGTTTACATTAAAAAAACATTGAAGACAATTTTTATGTTTTAGATGTTGTTTTAGAAGTTTAAATAATTTTGACACATGAAAATTTTTATTGTATAAAGTATCTTATTTGTGACTAGTTAAATGATTTGTAAAACAAACAGACATTAATTTATTCAAATTCAGTTGCTATGTTTATAAGACAATTAGTGTTCTTGCATGCCATGCATTTATGCAACTCCCGCCAATGGCTACACTTCTAAAATTTTGTCTCGATTATTTAATTTGTAATTATAAAATAAAAAAAAAATTATGCTTTTCTTAAGCTTGTGTCAAACGAAAATGCAAGACAATTAACAAGGCCGATTTCACTGATATGCCTTTTACCTTAATTTCCTTTGCATTACATCGTCCGTTTAGTATTTCAAGTCAATTAACACAGGAATTTTTTCGACACTTCAATAGTGTCTCAGCAGATTTCGGAGACAAATACCCAATAATAGCAGTGATGATTATTTATTTATTTATTTATTTATTTATTTATTTATTTATTTATTTATTTATTTATTTATTTATTTATTTATTTATTTATTATTTAGAGGTCCACTCATTTAAAGAATGTATGGCTTATTTTAAAGTTTAATGGCCACATAATTTTCGTACAATTACATTGAAGTAAATTTAATTTGAAAACGTCTATTAGGCTAATTCAATTAAGGATACTCTTCATAGAACTAACACAGTTTTAAGAGAATATCATATCAAAAAAGACATCCTGAAACTGATAATAAATAACCAATAATTGTCTCTCAATCGCTTACCTTTGACACATTTGTGTACTAATGGCGGGTCAGAGACGCTATTCTGTCAAATTAGTTTGATATTTCAAAAATCTTCCCAGGAAAATTAAGAAGATTCAACTTCTTAGATTTTATCATATAAAGTACTAGCTCGTATAATAACTGCGGCGATTTTTATAATTGTTTTAACAATACCGTGGAAGTGTTATCACACATCAAAATCTTAATTTGATTTTAATTGATAATTTTGCAGGCTCGGTTCCTGTCTGACTGACCTTATTCATAGATTGGAGTGGTTATTGCAAGCTTCCGGCCACGCCCATAGAAGCGGCGAAAGCAGTATTCAACATTAAAACAAGAAATGATAAAATTGTATGCAGATGTCTTCATACGGCTGTTATCGTGAAACCTTTATTGTGACAAATACGTGCTATTTCATAAAAACGGCGTATGGTTCGCAAGTAAAAGAGTGCATGTGCCCTAAATGAGACAACACTGAGAGGAACTTAAGAAAGTAGAATTTTGAAAGGGAATCAGAGGTAACGAAGCCTGTATATTACGGTGGTTAGTGGGTCTTTTTTATAATATGATAATGATAAGTTGCATACTTTTCTTCAATACGTGAGTTAAAATCAATTACAATACGAACTTTTAGAATACAAACATTAAAATGGAAATGGATAATATTATCTTACATCATAAGCTTTATAGCTAATTCATTATATTTTTATTAATGCTAAACGTCTGAACACTATTTATAGATAGATTGAATTGTTTTGAACAAGATTCACAAACTTTGTTTCTAGTATATCAAAACATAAAAATCTTCAGTTTACACCAGTTCTAAACCCGTTTTATATCCCCGTGTAAGAAAAAGTGTGTGCTTTGAACGACTTCATTTCCACAAAATTGCGTTCATATTGCTGTAAAGAAAGTTGTAAATCATACAAAAAAACATTTTGCACCTCATTTCTAAATTTTTTTGTCAAAAAAAAGTTTTTGTGGGTTTTTTAATGTAAAATTGCATTTAAAATTTCTTCGGGCCAGACAATTGTAATGATGATTGAGAAAAACGCCATTGTAACTGTCATATTTTTTTCTTGAATTTCCTTTCCATTGCATCGTTAGAAAGTGTTTCATGTCAGTTACTAAACAGATTTCAGACGAATTTAAATCATTCTTGACACGTATGAATTGCATTGTCTCAGAGATTTTGGAGACACCATTACATTGATTATATCAGTTACATTGTGACCTTCTATAAAAAAAGAAGGGAAATACGTGTATATCATGAAACTGTTTGAAGTTGATCAAGACAATAAAAACATTGAGTTAAAATGAAACAACACAACTAGAGGTACATGCAGGAGAATTATATTAACATACCCGTAATGCATTTTTAATTAAAGACAATGGCTTTATGATTATTTCAACTATATATTAAGTTAGACAAAGTGAACACATATCTAACGTTATAAACGTAATAAAATATTAATTTCACAAATATACATGTTTATGTACACAAGAGATTTATTTAATAAGGAACTTTGTATATCTGTTTTGTCGACAGGTTAAATCAAACATGTACATGTAATTCAATTTAATAATTCGGAGCTCTGATACATTTGATAAGTCCAAGATAGCAACTACCAATGGAAAATAAAAAGGACATTTTCATTTTTTTTTTTTGCAAAATGATACTCCATATACATATTTTTTTTGTAGATCAAATTTATATATATATATATATATTTAAAAATTTATGTCCTTGTCAAAAATGTTTTAAAAAAAAAACATTAGAATTATTTGTTCATTAGTCTATGAGCCTCAACGAACAGCCCTAAACGTTCTCTTTCTATACGCCCAGAAAAGAATCGGCGTTTTTATGGTTATGCACCTCACTGGCAGTCCGTACATCTGTCTGTCCCTCTGTCCGTACTTCTGTTAGCAATTTCGTGTATCTTTTGAACCAATAGAAAAAAAGGAACTACTTTGCAGAAATGTTAATCTTAATTCGACGATGTACGGAACACAGGTTTGACCTTCCGCGGGTCATGGTCAAGGGCACAATTAGCCATAATATATGAATTTCAAAATTTCATGTCCGCCTTGTATTTTTTAAACCGATCGGAGTAAATTAAAAATATTGGATAACATTATCATTAGAACTGAGACGATATGCAAAACGAAAGTTCAGGCTTCCTCTGTTCAAGGTATAGAACACATTTACTCATATAAATTTTTTATATAACTTTTTATATCATAAAGGGAGATTACAATGTATGTATGTATGAATATTATTGATATATTACCTTCCTATGTATTTGATTTATATGTTTATTGGTATATTACCCTTTGTCTTTTATTTAATAAACATAACAAGAGACATCTGAAAAAAGCATGAAACAATTTTAACATAACTGGGTGTCACTAAACAGACCAAAAGCACGTCGGCTAACCCCTTGGGTACCAGTATTTTCATCAGATGATATATGTCCTGTTACCAACATGTACCTGTGTATTATTTATACAATGCTTATGAAATATCTAAATGCTAGTAAATATTCGCAACAAAATTTGTATCATATTTCATATAATGCGTATAGACGATGTATGGGATAACAAAGAGTAATAATATTTCACGAGTCGTGATACAGAAAAGCTCAACTTTTTATGTTAGGTCCGTTCGTTTGTTATAATATGCTGATAGACCTTGATATTTTTCTCAAACTTATATTTGTTTAATTCATAGACCTTTAGTATAAGGTAATTTTGAATATAATTTTCACACTGTTTCTTTGACCCTTTATCGAATTTAATGTCCTGGTACCACATTTCACAGGTGCGGACTATTCAATCAAACCAAATGGATCAGTTTTTAAAATCCAAATGTAATGATTTAATCTGATTTTGTCAGTTACTATTGAAAGCTAAAGTGTAAACATTTCAATTGTTTTATCTTGATATATATTTTAAGACATTGTGAATGAATAGAAGTCTGTAATGAATGTTTAAAGCGGCATGCATTTAGATGAGTGAATAAATCTTCCCAAAAAGTCGAAAAGATATGCAAAGTTATTTTGTATTTAACGTGTATTGGTTCAAAATGGAATGTCTGTTACACCGTAAATAGTTATGCTCATAGTATTTACGAGTAAAAAAAACATGAAATAGTTAAATACCGATGCTGTTGATAAGGCACAGAAACCCTATTCGTTATCATAATTATGTTCTTAAATAGCTGCCATCTCATTCGTCAAGACAGTAGTCAACAGAACAAATTATAAAATCATATTCACCACGTCAATGTGTCATTCTGCTCGTGAATATCAAATCATATTCAATGGCTTAGTAGTCAATATTGTAAAATATTCAATGGCTCAATATTCAACAATTATTGTATAGTACTGTATATTTTTATATAGTAGATGATACTTTGCTCTAGAACAAAATAATATTTTTGTCACACCAATGCTCATTCTAAATGTCTTAGAACTATATTAACAGTTTATTTTCAAGAAATGTTTCATAAGAATACCCAAACCATACATTTCAGTTCAAAGCAATGATTTAATAATAGTTGAAATACCTTGTAGACCAATCCACTTTAAGAAATGTATATATAATCACAACCCCGGGTAATTTTGAATACATAATCCAAAATATGGCGGACTTTACTATTTTTAATCTGTTCTACTGCCTTCGCCATAAATTGGCTATCAAAGCAGCAATTTAGTGCAATACATTTTCATCAAGTCATTTGTTCTGCAAAAGTCTCAAGGGGGACAAATGATTCAAATTCTAGACGAAAAATGTAATTGAATACTCCGCATTTGTATTAATTTTGCTAATATAATTTAATTCGTTAACGGAAGACAATGTCTGTCAAATAAGGGATGCAAATCAATAGAAGTATTTTTTTAGGAAATGCCGACTGTTTTTACGTATATACACATTGTAATGGTTATTCAGGCTTTTTAACACTGCAATTTATCAAATTATGAGAAATATAATTGCTTTATAGCCATCAACTGGTATACCACAAAACAAAACAAATCAGTGTTGACAAGTATTAAATCACAATATCGTATATTTAAGATACAATTGAATTATAACTTTATTCACCCAATTTTCATTTCTCTATTAAACTTTAATATGTGTAACAATGCTTTTAAAGTCATAGCATGCTTTATGTAAACAGCTTAAATTCTAATTGCTGTTTTCTTGTTAATTATTAAAAGTTAAATAAACCTGTAAATGTGGGTTTAACACAGTAATATCTGTAAAGAATATACAAATCAATGAAATGGTTCTCGTCTTCAATTTCCTACTTATCACAGTATTTACAATAAGTAAACGTTAATTTCTTCCGATTATCTGTGCACCGTATTGACCAGTTTGAGTTTTCAAAGACTGTAAACACAATCATTATTGTGTTAAATGATATCTGTAAAATAAGAAAGCAAAATATCTAAGAATTTTACATTAATATAAACTTCTAAAACGAAACCATTTTCTTTATTACATGTTATCACTGAATAAAACCACGTCTACTCTAAGTATAAAATACACGCTTAGGTTTTTAAGTTTTGCGTGACAATTTGATGAATGTCGCGACATAAGCGTGCTGTGTGGCACCTTTGACATTTCAGATGAAGTAAATTTACGTTGAATGTATGAATTCACTTAAATTCCATGGTATGTAATAGACAAAAATGTTTAAAGTTTCTACCTTTCGTCAATACATATCTGATCAGATTATTCAGTGTCGTCTTGGTACATTATTCAGGAGATATAGATTTCTATCGTCTGATAAGTGTTGAATCATCCATGGAGGTGTATTAAAATAAACGTCATTTTCGCAGAAAAAAAACTTCTTAAAATTATATAAAAGTTTAAGGGGTTCTCTTTTACATTTTGCGCCTGTGTGTGCGTGCATTTGCGTGCTTGCTTTTTCAATTCATATTTTTTCGTAGCCATTTAAATCTAAAATGCGTTTATTTAGTACATTCAAATAATCATTGTGTGTTCATGTTAGACATTGTATTTGTAACTATAATGTCAACTGACATAAGAGTACTTTTAGTATAACGACATTTTTTCGATAGAAATAAATCTATTTATAACAATATATCCAGAATCATTTTCTCGATAAAAATAAATCAACATACAAAAATAAAACCCAGTAATGTTTCTTGATAGAAATAAATCTTCAGTTAACATAACAATAAAACCAAGTGATAATTAGTAAACACCGTAAACAGTTTGATTATATAAAATTCATTGGCTGAAAAAAGTGATTTGATATTTATTTAGAGTGCTTTGTTATAGAATAAACAAGGTTCTGGTTCATACGTGCAGTAATATGAATGCTAAATGATTAACTGTAATGCAAAACATCTGGTATCCATTTCCATTCTATCGTACTTAAAGAAATAGCAGAGGGAAATTTAATGACGTCATTAAGATTTCTTTTTTTCATACCTGGCGTGTATCATCTCTTTCCTCTTTTGTCGTGTGAAAAAATACTTGATAGTACAGTTCCTTCGATGGGAGAATTAATGTGCTAAAATTTCCTATTCAGTAATCGATACTTAAGCTTATAAAATATCTAATTATCAAAACCTTTGAAGTATAAAATTTATCAGTAAAATGTATTGTTTGCCAATGTATATCATTCACATGTGAAACATGATATCGAATGCATATTTGTCAAGTAAAGGTACTACATCGATGTCCTAAAGCCTAAAATATAATACAATGTTATTGAAATTCTTACATAGACCAACTAGGGCGCTTAAAGTAAAAAGATATGCAAATGATTTATACAAAATATCCTTAGAAATTAGTAAAAAATAACGATATACTTAGAAATAAGTAAAAAAATACGTATTTTTATCGCTTCTGTGCATAATTTAGGTTAAAAACGTTTAAATGCTCAATTTGCATAGTTAATTTTAACCTGAGTGAGCTAATGATTTAAAAGTTTGCACTCAAGTTTTTAGTCAAAACTTTCATCATGTGGCGCCTTATCTTGGGAAAATATTTAAAGTTCTCTCATGTCCAAAATAAATCAATGTATTCCCTTTAACATAATTGTCGTTTGTAAACGGTTTGTGTAAGGAACAAGGTTGAAATTTCCAAATTTTTGATCTGATTTTAATCTTGCAAATTAGAGGTAAAATCAAGGTAGGGTTGTTTTCCAAGGGTACCTAGCAAGTATCCTGACGGCAAACTTCATATCATATTTAACAAATGACAAACAGAGCCATTTGCACAACGTGACACAAAAATGTACATGTATGTTAATATTGCTTTGCTGATCAGTGTTATACCATTAATCAATATTATGCCAAAAGTTTTCATATCTAGTGTAAGGCCAATTTTAGTTTTTAATCTCAAATAGATAGACTTAGGTACAGATCATACATACATAATGAGTCACCAATATATAGGTTGACATAGAGTAAGAAAACAAAGCACCATGTTTTATGCAATCATTTAACGAAAGTATTGCTATTGAAAAACAACAGTTAACATACTTTTTCTATACTCGTACCAAATTCTATACTTTTTGGGGAAAAAACCGATTACCCCGAATTTTTTTGCATTTTCAGCACAATTATACGTGAACAAGGAATATTTCGTTGATAATTTGACGGGAAACTGACCAGAAACTGTCATAATTTATAAATCATAAACAATACTGAAAATCGTAACTGTCACTTAACTGCAACGTCTAGTCATGATAGATAATGGCACCTGAATTACATTTCAATTTGTCTCTTCTTTGTCTATCAATGTAATAAATCGAGACAAAGAAATGACAAAACTATAGGGAATACAAGTATTTTTGGTATAAATTGAATGTGCATTACATCAGCTAACAAAATTTTCTGGATATTTTTTTTCTTCTATTCAATACTAAAATGGGGTGTGCACAAAAATTCGAAAGGATGAGACACAAACAAATCTTATAAATTTCCTAGCAATGCATGTGTCTATCAATTTTTTTGCCTTCATTTCTAATGTTAAATTATTAAGCTGAATTTTTTAAAGTCAAAAAGTGTTATTTTATGAAATTGGTAATGGTTTATTTGATTGAATATTAAAACAAACAATTAAACACTGAATTATCATGTATTATATCACTTTCTTACGTACTATGAAATTTTCCATGGTATTTATATAATTTAAAACATTTCGTTCTTACCTTTTGTTTTATTGTTATTGGTGAGAAGAAAAAAATTTGAAAATGAGTTTGGCGTTGATTGGGTATATAGTTGGTAAATTGTCATACAGATCGTGTTAGAAGGTTTGTCTGATTTGAGACTTATACATTATCAGTAAGCTGCAAGTTGGATGTATCTACAAGTTAATTTTACAAATAATTATTTTTAGGCTAACTGGCATTTTCATATTCTGACACGAACTTTTGTGAGATTTACTCCAGATTATTACGAAATGGACGCATCTTTCATTTGTCATTGGTACTCATCGATTGCCAATCAATCCGTTTTGCAAATTTAAATAAAAACAAATTAGTTTAGTGCAGACGACTCTTTTTCAAAAATGGGATGAACCTCCTATCCCAAACGTCCTACCTTCTCAAAAGAAATCAACATTATTAATTCCTTAAAATATACACGGATTAGATTTAGGAACATCTCAGAACAGGAAAAGAATGTTGAACCGTACCAAGGTATGTAATCCGCGCTAATTTGCTCGTCACCTTTACTGTCAGACCAAGTAACACTGCCTGCATTGACATGATTATCACTATTGTACAATAATTGATAACTTCTTCTACCCCTAAAACGTCAGATACACACCTTTGTGTAAAGGGAGGGTTTAAAATGCAATGTGGGATTAAATCATGTATCACCAAGTAACACCAAGATAAATAGACTAGAAACAAAATTATGCCTGTATTAAATTTAACAGTGTAGAAATTGTATCATGGTCGAAGCAAAAATGTTCGTTTCTCACCTGTTTGTTATTATCATTAATTTCATTTCCAATGATGTCGATAACTCTGCATCAACCAAAGATTTTGTTGTATAGAATATTACAATAACCAAATCAAATTAGCCGAGTGATTAACGTGTTTAATTAGTAATGAAGACCTTCTGTGTGCGTGGGTTCAAACCATGTCAAAGTCAAGCCCGTTGTTGCTAAGTATCGGTTGCGTCAGGGAGCCCAATCTATTCATAATTACTACCCGTCTTTCTTTGTCCTTGTGGAATCCCTGCTTTTGTTTGGTTTCCAACAAGGCTTCTAACCGGAGGTCCGATTTTGCTGCATTGTGTTTGGGAATGCCCATGGCTGCACTTCTAAAATTTTGTCTTGATTATTTAATTTGAAATTATAAAAAAAACTTAGATTCTTCTATTTTTATGCCTTTCTTAAGCTTGTGTCAAACGAAAATGAAAGACAATTAACAAGGCCGATTTCACTGATATGCCTTTTTAATTTCCTCTCTCTTAATTTCCTTTGTATTACATCGTCCGTTTAGTATTTCAAGTCAATAAACATAGGAATTTTTTTGACACTTCAATAGTGTCTCAGCAGACTTCGGAGACAAGTACCCAATTATAGCAGTAATGTTTATTTATTTATTTATTTATTTATTTATTTATTTATTTATTTATTTTATTTATTTATTTATTTATTTATTTATTTTATTTATTTATTTATTTATTTATTTATTTATTTATTTATTTATTTATTCATTCATTCATTCATTCATTTATTTTTTTATTTATTTATTTATTAACAGATCTACTTATTTAAAGAATTTAAAGAATGGATGGCTTTTTTAAAATTTAATGGCCACATAATTTTCATACAAGTTCATTGTAGTAAATCTAATTTGAATACATCGTCTATTAGGCTAATTCAATTAAGGATACTCTTCATGGTATTAACACAGTATTAAGAGAAAAGCATATTAAATAAGACATCCTAAAACTGATAATAAATAATCGATAATTGTCTCTCAATCGCTTACCTTTAACACATTTGGGACTAATGGCAAGTCAGAGACACTATTCTGTCAAATTAATTTGATATTTCAAAAGTCTTCTCAGGAAAATTAAGAAAATTTAACTTCATAGATATTATCATATAAAGTGCTAGCTCGTATAATAACTGCGGCGATTTTTATCATTGTTCTCACAATACCGTGGAAGAGTAATCAGACATCAAGATCTTAATTGATTTTAATTGATAATTTTGCACGCTCGGTTCCTGTCTGACTGACCTTGTTCATAGATTGGAGTGGTAATTGCAAGCATCCGTCCACGCTCATAGAAGCGGCTAAAGCAGTATTCAACATTAAAACAAGAAATGATGAAATTGTATGCGGCGATTATCATGAAACCTTAAATGTGACAAATTTTTGCCATTCCATGATAAACGGCAAGTATCAGCAAGTAAGCGAATTCATGTGCTTTAAATGAGAAAACATTGAGAGGAACTAAAAATAATTTTGAAAGAGGATCAGAGATTACGAAGCTTGGATATCACGATGGTTATTGGGTCTTCCTTTTTTATAATATGATAATGATAAGTTGCATGTTTTTCTTCTATTTGAAAGTTAAAATCAGTTACAATACGACCATTTAGAATACAAGCATTGAAATGGATAATACTGTCTTACATTATACGCTTTACAGCTTATTCATAATATCTTTATAAATGTAAAACGTCTAGAAACTATTATATAGGTAGTTTGAATTGTTTTAAAACAAGATTCACAAATTTTGTTTCTTGTATATCAATCAGGATTATGTACTGTTTACACCGGTGCTAATCTTACAACGTGTACCAGTGCTAATCTTAAACGTGTTATCTTACATCCCGTGTAAGAAAGATCGTGTGCTTTGCACGCGCCTTCAATGACAAAATTGCGTTCATTTCGCTGTTAAGAAAGTTGTAATCATACGCTACTATAAAAATAGTTTTGCACCTCATTTCAAAATTTTTTGTCAGAAAAAAAAGTTTTCATTTTCAATGTAAAAACGCATTTTAAATTATTTCGGGCCAGACAAGTAAAATGATGATTGAGAAGAACGTCAGTGTAACTGTCGTATTTTTTCTCTTGAATTTCCTTTCCATTGCATCGTTACGAAGTGTTTCATGTCAATTACCAAACAAATTTTAGACGAATTTAAATCATTCTTGACACGAGTGAAAACGCATATTCGTTTGATGTGCTAATCTTGCTGCATTAAGTGTTGATTTTAAAATTGTAATGGAACGATGAAGTGCCTTGAAAGCGTATGTTTGCTTATTTTCAAACAGTAAATACAACGCTTATCTAGTGAGCTTGTGCTTTCAAAGAGCTTTAATAATGTGCAACATGTAGCGTCTCTTTTGTATATTCATTTTAGATTTTTTTTATTAATGAAAAAAAACACTTTATTTTCAAACAAATTTGAGTTAAAACCAGTTGTTTAAAACAATTGTTTCTATAAATTTTACAAGAGTTGATCGAGTTTTACATTATGCGATTTTTTACTTAATTACAATCAAGCAAATCGCACGATTATATAGTATTTGTTTGAAATGGTCATTTATTCATAACAATTCAGATGTCGGCTCGCCATTCCTTATCAAATTCTAAATCTGTTTCCTAATAAATATACCAAATGTTTTTTTCAAATTCAATGTGCGTAGATTTAGAACAGTGGTAAAGATTTGATCTGATATTGACAATCAATATCGAAACTGAAAAACAATCAATATCGAATACTGAAATTGTTATTAATTTTTCATATGCTTATCTTGATTCCTCATTGAAAACAATATAAATAGAATAAAATTTCAAATATAAATAATATTTATCTTGGGATGTGTCTGAAAATCTAACAGATTTCATAGATGTAATGGAAAAAAACAACGTTCAGATCTAAAATGAATCTAAGATAACAATGAAACATATTTCAAATACATGACAAACAACAGAAAAAAGGATAAATGATATTGTAAACATTAGAAAAATGGATAATATGATATTCCTAGCAATAGCAAAAAAAAAAAATGACCATGATAAAATGTTAACAAAAATTGAAAATTATACAAATATTAGTAAAGTATTATTTGAAATGATTTTTTCTCCTATTGTCTTGAGCTTTTATACTTTCATATTTGTTAAATACTTAGACCTTTAGTTTCAAAGTTAATTCTCTATGTATCTTAATGAACCTTTATCGTGTTTAATGTACTAGTACCACAGGTGTGAACTAATCAATTGCATCAAAAGAATCAGTCTCAAAATCCAAATGTAATTATTTTATCTAATATTGTCAGTCACAGTCAAAAGCTAAAGTGTAAACATTTCAAATGTTTTATCTTGATATATATTTTAAGACATTCTGGATGAAAAGAAGTCTGTTATAAATGTGTAAAGCGAAAAAATAAATCTTCAAAAACAATCAAAAAGATATGCAAAGTAATTTTGTATTGAAAGTTTGTTGTTTCGTTATGGAAGGTATATCATAAATAATTAACTTCCTGTATTCTTTAAAGGTTTGTGCATGACTGACAATCGTTAAAATTTTAATCTGGTGCTATCTTCGAAGCAATGCTTTTAACAGATTCGTATTTTAAAGCGATTTTTATATTGTAAACTACTCCTATGTAACACTAAGATATGATTGAATTTTATAGAAATGATTTTTAATTTTGATGATCCTTACATCTTTAATTCCCCGTGTATTATGTGGTAATTTCAGTATTTCATGTCAATTACTATACAAATTTGCAACGAATTTGTTTCATTCTTGTCACGTTTTTATTGTGTCCAAAACTACTTTGAATTACAAGCATAACCTGAATATTTCAGAAACATTGATATCAAGAGAAATTTATTTCAAGATCAAATGAACTTATCAAAAATACAGTTATTTATCTATGCTTTATCACATTTAGACATGGTTAACCCTCAACTTGCTGGATTTCTTTAATGCCCAACGTCCATTTTTGGAACTGTCCTATCGGGGTGTCATGAAACTAAAATAGAAAAAAAACTGAATCCGTAAAGATCGCCCATATCGACAAAATGTTGCAGGTTCGATTTGACGGAGTATGCTCATGGACGTTACTGGAAATTGGAAGCTCCGGTTCACGCACCCTTGTACAGTCAAAAGTATAGAACCAATGGATGTGCAGGTTTGTCTGGCTCTGTACTGATGGCAAAAGCTTAATAAACTCTCTGTTCTAGCAGTGTTAATATTGATTGTTAAAATCAATGAATTATTCATTATACGGTATGTTATCCGCGAAACAAACTAGAGACAAAATGGCACTTTACCCAAAATATAAATAACGGAACTGAAATATATAGTCTTATTACATAACTGAAAGATATTTGAAAGGGACACCATGTAGGTGTTTTGACATGACGGGTTTGAAAATAATTTTTCGATATTTGTGTTCCAGTTGGTGTAGGCCAATAGCTTGTGTGCGAAATTTCAGATCATTTGCTCACTTTCAAGAAGAATTATTCTAATTGTGAAAATATGACCCAAATTTGAATAGCGTTGCAACGCTTTTCACTCAAACCGGGCTGAAAACAGCAAAAAAATACGATTTTCAATTCATTTTTAGTTTATTTTTAAATAATTTTTTTGTATATCTTTCTATTGCAAGTACCAAAACTGATCTTTGTATGAAATTCATTTTTTTTTATTTTTACGCTTATGGACCTCAGAGTTCCTTTAAACACCACCCAATATTTTTAACTACTTTGATGTACTTCTAGCATATTTGTCTCTGTTGCATCCGTATCATCGAATGATGTTCTATTTCCTTCGTCATAAATTGGCTATCAAAGCAGCAATTTAGTACAATACATTTTCATCAAGTCATTTGTTCTGCAAAAGTCTCAAGGGGAATACAATGATTTAAATCCTAGACGAAAAATGTAATTGAATGCTCCACATTTGTATTAATTTTGCTAATATAATTTAATTCGTTAACGGAAGAGAATAGCTGTCACATAAGGAGTGCAAATCAATACTCGTAGAAGTAATTTTAGAAAATATTGACCATTTTTACGTTTTTACACAATGTAATGGTTATTTAAGGGTAATTTATATAGACAAACATAATTGTTGATATATCACCAACTGGTATACCACGACTCAATGCCCAAGTCTTTTTTCCCCAAAGGAAGTGCAAGATGAATGTCACAACAACAAAACAATTACTTTTGTTCCTGCTAAAATGTTTATTACCACATATTGAATAGATCCTTTTTAAGCAAAATAAATGATTGCGACATTAACAATTGAAATATTTGTTAGCTACCTTAAATTAGACAATATCCTTAAAGGTAAGTAAACACTTGATAATGGGTAACAGTTACATGTAATTAAAATGTTAGTTGTTTATGGAAAACAACTAGATTGTATTTATTTGAATGATCTTTTCATTTGGCATATTCACATGAAGGGAATGTGTACATGTTACACCTTACATTTATCTCATGTGAACAATCCTAGTCAAACTGAGTCTTTAACTTCACAACAGTGAAGTTCAAGTGCTGTTTTTGAGCCTGTACTTCGCTTCTGTGTTGTTATTTGTTTATTTACTTATTTTGGTCCTTCGGGATTATTGATCCCAGCACTTTTAAGTAATGAAAATTGAGTACCATTCAAGCCGGTACTTGTGGGCATGAGGGATCTTGCAATTTTGCATTATTCCTCATGTACAGACCCAAACCGATTCTGCAACTTTCATGTATTTTTGTTGTGATTAATGCTTCTGAGGGATCACAATTTATTTAGATTTTTTGCTATTGTTGCCATTGCTCTCAATGGATGTTTCTTTTTTCACATTTTATAGTATATGTCATGTATGTAGGGCATAAATAGTCCAATGACATTTTTTTAACTACATAGACAATTTTGTGTTCCAATAAGACTGTCGATATTCAATAACGATCCATTAACAAAGTGTGCTATAACATCTGTATTCAGATGTGATTTTACAATTTTGTATTACAATAATGGCACTAAATGTACTTTTAAATTCTGGGATGATGCGATATATCTGAAATCCTTATTACTATTACTGAAATATAAAAACCAAAAACAATTCCAGCTTGAGTATTCATTTCCTGCCCGACAGTCATTTGCAGGTCAGAGACAAGAAATTTTCTCACGATAAACAATGATGGAATTTAAAGTACATTTGAAAATCGTATATTTTATGTTCATATTGTCTTCTGCTCCGTTTCTCATACACGCAAATAAACGATAGACGTTAAAATATAACAAAATAATTACACCTTACACCGCTTAATATCTTAAATAGACTTGTTCATCTTTCAAGCAGGAAAGAACCATTAAGGGAAATTTTCAAAATAAGTACTGACTGAAAAGCGAATAGTGCAGACCATAATCTGGCTGTATAAAAGACAGTAAGATAAAAAGGGGAAAAAATAACATTCCTCCTTACCACTTCAAAAAGTATCTTATTTTGCCCATGATGAAAAAACCTAACAAACATGGAATGGCCTTAACACGCTTTATTTCATTATATTTTTACATTTCTAGTTATGCAGTTTCCTGATGTTTGACGTTTACCCCAAACTTTATACAAATGCATATCAACCAATGTACAAAAATATTCTATCTCATGCATTTGTAACTTTTTGAAACAAAACCGGTCAAATAAAATGAAGATAACACTCAAATGTAATAGTACATAACTTTGATCCGAAATTGCAACACTGACACGTTGCGCCTTCAAGGCAATGAAAATATGACGGTTTACATTATGTTTTAGTAGGCTTCAGTCTTCCTTACTTATTTTTCGCATTGTTGTCAATCTTATGTTATGTAATCAAAGGCTGGGACAGTACGGTAAAAGTTGATTAGATGGGAAAATCATATATTTGCCGTTAACAACTATTGACTTATGAAAGTCTTAACACTGTGACGTTGCGCTTACAGAAGCTAATTATAATTAAGATTCGTATACGAACTAATCGTGGGGTTTTCCGTTTAAAATAAGAATTTCTGAACAATATTTGATTAGAATTACATCAATACAGTTGAAAAGTTTAATAAAAAGAGCCGACTGCTTGGTTTTTATACCGACGGCAAAATATTTCGACATATTTATAAAATGCTTTTTTATAGATAAAATTATTGAAGTTATTTCTTCATTTCAGTTTTTATCTTGTCTATTCTTTGAATGGTTTTAGTGTTTCGAACACAAACCAGTAATTTGGTATCACATCAAAAGTTTGTGAACTCCGAATATGTTCTTTAACACGGTCATATTCTGTTTCCGGTTTAATGGCGAGCATCTTTACTGTCACTGACTGTGGCAGATTTTCCAGCACGGTAATAAAGTTTTGTAAACTTCCTGCAGACATTTCTATTCTCCCCAACTCCACACGTTCAATATTCAACATGTCACTTGACAGTAAAAATGAACTTTCATTAAGTTTGATTCCCAACAACGTAACATCAACTAATGACGGTGTCGTTATATTTAATTGTAACCTAGGTAACACCCGCAAGTCTAACTTTTTTAGACTTGAATGTTTAGACAAGTCTAAGTTCCATCTCTTACAATCATGGCGGTCGTGTTCTTCACAGTCTAGCTCAGTCAATGTTAACACTTTCGTTGATTTATGATCGGAGATAAAATTGAAAATTGTTTTCAGTATTGTGTGAGATAACGTGAAGATGCCAATAACTAAACATTGTAAGTTATATAATCGCGCCATGTTTTCACTAAGATTTTTTCCATCATTTGTCCATTTACCAAACAACAAAGTTACATTCTGTAAACTCGGAAACAATATCAGATTTATCTCAGCCTCTTTCCTAATGTCACCTTGATAGTAAAGTTTCTTTATATTGCTGAGATCTGTGATAGAGAATAAATCTATAATTTCACGTAAACTGCTGGAAGTAGACGTGATGTTTATATGAAGTGATTTTATGTTGTTTTTATTTTGTTTTAACAAACGTTGTAACTGCTCACTGTCCTTGGTGTTCTCGTCAATGAAGAAATCTTGTAAACACAACTGAATATTTTCACTTTCAGGCATTTCTTGTAAACACGACATGAACATTTCTTGTATGTTATACAATGGATTATTGTACATGGAGTACTCGTTACCTGTCCTACCTCTATAGTCGCGTGTGTTCTCATCTTCATTTATCACAGACATCAAATCATTTGATATTGTACACATCCGGTCAGCATTCAGTTCACTGATAAACTCACAAACCTTGGACATGTCCAGAATGTCTTGAACATTTCTGCATTTTCCTAGAACAGTTATTTGAGTGTAACTGTGAGAACTTATAAATATGGCGGCAAAGAATTCCTGAACTGTTTTGTGGGAAAACGATGCTTTACTTAACTTTTTTCTTGCTGTTTTAGATGTACTTTCTGACAATATTCCTGAGTGAAGGGTGAATTTCATCTCGTCTTGTGTGAGATATTTTCTAGCAAGTGATCCATCAAATACTAACGTGTTTTCCTTTGTTTCATTGAATAATGTATGATAAGCTAATTCCCCTAAATACATCAGGAGTGGGTAGTATTTCTTACAGTTATCATATTCAGCAAAACATTCTGGGATGTCACTGGAAGAAAATTCCAGCAATTGTTGAAGCTCCCCGTGCATCTGAATCGTTCTCGATAAAAGGAGCTCGACTATATTTATATACAGGTGACATTTTGAATTTCCTATCTGAACACCTTCACACCATAAAAAAGTTGTATATATTAAAAGTAGAGGTACAAAAGCAAGCTCGTCGTTTTCTCTCATACTCATTGTTTCTATGAATTGCCTGACGTCACTTTGTAATGCATCATTATTCGAGGGAGACTTCAATCTTTGTAATATCCTTTTCATAAGTGTGATTGCCGAGATAACGCACAGTTTTGTAAGCTCTACCCTTTTTCCTAACTGAAATGAATTTAGATCCAAAACACCTAATTTCCATGGTCGCGTGGTCGTCAGTATTGTACACTTTTCTCGGTCATTCCTGTGGGGGATCGATTTTGGGGATCTGTAACATTTTTTGTCGGGGTGAGTCCATTCATCTAGTCCATCAAGAATAACTAGGCATTTCTCATTTTTCAAAATTTTAAGCAGAACATCTTCGGGAAGCTTTTCTTCTAGACCCAAACTTGAAACAATTTTTTCAAATATTAGATCATCTACTGAACATAAATCGTCCGAATCTCGTAATAAAATCAGGAATAAGAAATCGAATTCTTGCATACAGTCGATATCATTCTTTGACAAAAAGTTATTCAAGTTATCGTTTGGGTAATGAGCTTGACACCACAAGTTGGCCAAATACTTAGAAAATGCAGTTTTTCCGAGCCCAGCATCAGCGAGTACATATATTTCTCGATTGTCTATATTTTCAGTTTTAAACATCTCCGATAATGATTTGACTGGTATTTTTTCTTCATTGCTCGTCTGTGTTGAGACTATTGACCTCAGTTCCGGTCTAATATAGAAAGAAGCCAACGGAGTGTCTTTCTCTTCAAAAAGAAGCGACAGGAAAACTTTACTGTGTCTTGTTTTGTAGAATTCAATCAAACCATCTTTAAGTTCTGAAATATAAAACAAAAAATCTATATAACATTAAAATGTCATTTAGCAGATAAAAAGCGGCGACGTTGTTCTAAGTATAAGATTATGCCAATAATCAATGTCTCGCAGTTTGGGAATATTTTAAAAGAAACGTCAAATCCCTCGTTTACAGCTATCATCTGACATTTCTTTTTATGTACTAAATTAACTGCAACCAACTACTGTCGTAATGTCACCATCGTATTGCTTGTCGTGCTTTGCATTTTACGTTCTTAGAGCAACGCGCTGGCCCTTAACCTTATTACCATTTGAGCAATATTATCATATCCTTCGAACTTCCGTCACATGAAAATTTTAAATTAAGCCGACGAAATGACAATTATAAAGATTCGTGCCGATTATCACTGCAGAACCCAGTTATGACAAATCAGCATACAGTTTGATACTCCAATGTGTTGGTTTCCAAGAACAGAACAGAACTTTTTTCTAAACGTTTACATATGTACATTGTCTTGTAAACATGCAATGAACATAATCACATAATGATTTATTGACATATTTCTATTACTTAAACATATTAATTCTATTACTAAAACAAAGTAATTCAATAACGTTAAACATAAAAGACTTGTTATGATAGCAACTTTTAAGACATTTTTGGGGTTAATCTTCAAATACCGGTCCGTTCTTGTCGATACGCATCTATATCTAACTTTTAAAATGTTGAAAAAACTGTTTAGGATCTATATAATTATCACTATCAAAAATATCAACAAAACCATAATCACATAACACCTTCTTTGCATTTTAGACGCTCTGTTACACCTTCTTGTGTTAAATTGTATTAAAAATATCGTCCACATTTTTTACAGCATGCACCATAATGTAATAATTCTGACAAAACGTGACTCTTACAATTAATATCTTTCTAATTTACGATAAACAGCAGCGAAAAAATTATGAGGTCTTACATTTATTAATCGTTTACAAAACTTTAAATTAATTCTTTCTATTTCCTTAGATTTTGTATACCCCCATTTTTCAGATCCATGTCCTAAGATAGAGCCAACAAATGCATAAAATGCCTGGCATTATATTTTTTAGTTTTAAATCAATTTTTTTTCATTTATGAAATAAAACATTAAGACCCTTCAAAACTTTTCATATTCAATATTCCTGGTTAAGTGTGAAATTACCAGTATAGTTACCAAGGTTATTAAAATCATTGACAATATCAAAGATTTTGCCATCGTAGTTCCAGTGTTATGTGAGTAGAAGCCCTCTACGCTTTCCGAAAACCATTACTTAGTTTTGGTGGTACATGTATTTACCTTGAGACCCCAAGTTTTACAATATGAATATAAAAGATCTAAATTATTTTTTATTGGTGACTTGCCCACGATCGCCATATCATCAGCAAATAATAATTATATCAAAATAATGTCATCAAAGGTCAAATCAGTTTCAATTTTGTCTTGTATATAAGTTCTAAATCATCAACTAAGGGTGAGAATAAAATTGGAGAAATTACATCCCCTTAACGTAGGCCAATGCATAAATGAAATAATCGGAATAACTATAACATGACTTAACACAGAATTTTACATTTTAGTACATATCTCTAATAATTCTTAACATTTTACCTTGAATACCTGTTTTATACATTTTGAGTTACAATGCGTTTCTGTAAATAATATCAAAACATTTCATCATATCAACAAAAACAACTTTTACATATAATCGTTTATTTTGATTTAAATAATATGTGAATAATTACAATAGAATAAAAAAAATGTATTTAAACTATTTTGTGTTTCTTCAGGTGATTAACTTAAAATAACAATATCATCAGCAAATAACATGAGAGTAAATGTAACATCATCTAATGTTATAATTGCAGAAGCCTGTTTTAATCATCAACTAACGAATAACACAATTTATTTCAACATCTGTTATAGATTCATCTACAGTACGTCATTAATGTAAGATTAAAAATTTTCACACAAAAAAGTCACTTTCGGCATGCAAAATATTTGGCAGATCATTACTTAGAGTAGAAAAAATGCTCATAAAAATATTCTATGGAAATACTATTCTAATTTATCGTCGTTTTAGTAAACAATTTACAAAAATCCTTATGTTTACAGTGACGCAGGAGATCAATATCTCTTTTTTTAACTCATAACTACGTTTCTTCTTTTTAACAACATTTTTATAAATCACGTTATTATTACATATTTCTATTCTAGTTACATCATTTTTACACATATTATGTTGATATACAGAACATAAATACACGTTTTTTAAACTTTTGAAATCTTCATCAAACCATTCAGCCTTTTTAACATAGTTTAGCATCGGCACGCTGCGTATTAAAGATAGTCTATGTTTACAAAATAATGGATCTGCCACGTCTCTCAAAACATTTACAAAGGAATCAATTAATGAATTAAACTGTAATCTATCGTTAAAACCAACATTTCCGGTAATAGTACTTAAACGTGGTAGTTGTAATATAAGACCTCTACTGAATTCGTTCCGTAAATCATTATTAAAACCGTATACTAGTGGTTTCATTATAAATATCATTATCCTTTTGAAATATGAGACATTTAACAGAAAATGATACAGGAGCATGGTTAGATCATTCTAAAACTCTGAACAGAGAAATCACTAACTATATTTACATATTGCTTTTTCAACAATAGATGGTCAATGGCACTAGATCTCGATAAACAGATATAAGTGTATTTTCCAATATCATAATCACGGCCAAACCTACCATTTGCAATACGTAAAGAACTAGCCTTACATCATGTACATGCATTTAATAATTTAATACCCGAATTATAATGTAGACAGTCCATGGAAACACGATCAATAGGAATGTCTGGAGAATAATTATCATAGTTCGTAATACTAAAGATACGATCACAATATAATCTTTACAGTCTCCATTACCTGTTCGTACATTCCAATCAACAGAGAAATATATCGTTTTGCAAATATCAAATAAATCATTCATCATTGATAAAGCTATAAGCAGGGGAACTTTCCACCCATATATACACCAGCTAAATAAATGACATCGGTAAGATTAAAAAACATTTTATAAAGTTTCAACCAAATATCCGCTAACTCCTCAGCGATGTTCAAATGGTCAACAATTAATAGACGTAAAGTTTGCTCACTATTTTCCCACGATTCTTGTTTCGGTTCAGGAATATTACCTACTTTGCGGCTTGATATACAGTAATTTCTCCTTTACCTTAACTATAGGATTGCTGTCCTTTATTCGTCCTTTACCTTAACTTCAGAGTGCTGTATTTGATTCAATACGCTCTGTGCCTGTCCAAGCGCAAGTTTTAGGCTATCTACCCTCGAGTTGATATCACCCATTTTTGTCACTATCATGCACAAAATTCCATTATTTTCTAAGCTCGATCGCAAGACTGTTCACCTTTTGGTTGTGTAAGTCCAAGGCATTAAGAAGCTGATTAACATGATTTAGCTTCAGCTCTTTTCTACGCAAATAATCATTGAAAGCATCGGTATGTGTGCCAGTTCTGGTAGAAATATCCACGGGAATAAGAAGCAGGGTCACCGGAGGTGTTGAATTGGGGAGCGTGTTACTGAAAGCAGCTTGATTGAGGTCCATGATTTAAGAATAAGAATCAGTTTCTGATAATATTTTCGACACAAACACCGTTCTATGAAGTGATAACGAATTATCAAGCAACACACTATAAGCGTTCTGTAAAGTTTCTGCCAAACTAATATTACAGTCTAATTTATCCGGGGGTGAGCGGCCATGTCTAGGATTTTTACCTGTTCTCTACCTGTATTGTCACTGTTAACGCTTTTTATCCGATTTAGATTTTTTTAATTTTCAATTTGACGTTTTAAGATATAAGTGATAATGCACCATCTTAAAATTCCATAATAGCATTTCTAATGCTGTATTTTGACACTAAAGTATCCAAATATTGACAATTTTTACATCGAAATGAAACCCGCGTCCATTCAAAATCGATCATGTGACATTAGAGAGAATATATCTTACTTTATCTATGTCAGAGACTTATTTTGATACAAGGAGCATGATTTATATATTTTTATACAGGTCCGTTAGACAAATATAAGTGCTAAACATACAAGATCTGATCATCTATTTTAACACGGGAATTTAAATGTGATTTTCTATGATGGGCAACAAAAGAACGACAGCTTACAGTCACAAATAGTACATATCTGAACATTGTGCTCAGGTGAGCTTAACACAACTGACTTACCCCCCTTATGTTTGATATACTCTGGACTAAACACTGCATTTTTCTTAAGCTGACCCTCTATCTCTTCTGTGTTTTGTCCATTCTCTGCACAAACTATCAGCTCTAACAGTTCAGTCTGCCAAGTCTTTCTAAGAAGTTCTTTAAAATCTTTGTAACCTTTAGCACCTCTGGATATTACTTTTCTCAATATCTTGTCATTTTTCTCCGACAGGTCCTTACCCTATAACATAATACTTTATCAATACGATTTACAATAGTGATTCATTTCAAATCATTTTAACGTTGATACGTTCAAATAATCGGAGTTTATAAAAAAATGTTTCGTTTGTAAGAATAACATAAGATTACAAAGTTCTTCATTTGAAATAGCTAAATCATGCAAAATGATCAAATTTTTAAAGAATATTATAAATGTAAGTTCAAAGTATGGAATAAATGCCTCAGTAATTATACTACAATCAACAATTTAAATAAAATAGTCACAATTGCTTCACTCATCAAAGTCATCATCAAAAACTTACAATTGAATAAAGTAAAATATATTTTACTGGCCTTCAAACTACTTTATATTGTACCTTGATATTCCTTATATCTGTAACTGTGAGTAATTCAAAGACTGTTTTACAATCAATTATTGGATCAGGGTGCATGTACTTCTTTAGTGCAACAAAGTTTCTAACTATGACTTTACGTCCAATCTCCATCTCAATATCAGAAGACTCTGCCATATCCAGTCTTTCTTAAACATAGATTAATATTTTCATTATTTATTGAATAAACTACACATATAAATATAATATAATACTGCATGTTTTAATTGACAACATGATTAGTGTGTGTTGATTCGTATAACGACACAAAATATATTCTATTACTATATATTCAGCAATGAAATATTGAGAATGAGAAATATTGAAAAAAGAAAATGAGTGTTTGCATTTTCCGTATTTTAACTTTAAATATTATTTTTCACTGCAGTGAAACATATTTACCATATTTTACTGATGTATTGCCGGACTTCTTTCTTCTAAATTCTGTCAAAACACACTAGTCAATGAAATGTCTTTTAAGTTTTTTCTATCAATACCGGGTTAATATTTATGTTATGGTATGAAAATGATCATATTTCACTCTTGGCTACCACCACTCATGAAATATTTTTCAAATCACTCGATTTATATAAATTCTTTATTTATAGAAAAAGAACTAAAATATTATAAGGATTTCTAAAACAAACAGCGCTTTAAAATAATTGTGATTCCTTGGACTGCCATTCGTTATCTAAAAAAGAAAAGGTTACGCCAAATTGAATATAAAATCTATTAAGATGAAATATGCCAATTTTACATTTGTACAAGTTAGTTATGCAATAATTTAAATCGAAATTAGGACTATTTTCTTAATGTCAGCCTGTTAAGACCGTGTGTTGGACGTTATTTGAATTACACTTGATCGTTTACCAATTCCAGTCATATAAAATTGATATTGATCAAATACTGGTTAAAACTTCTTAAACTTAATGAACGACTATTGGTATATTGCATAAAATTTATATTATCTTAAAAAACCGATGCCGAACATGGTGTAACCGCTAGTAGTAAAAGACAGGGCATATACTATTAGGACTACATTAGATTAAGAAATAAATCAAATATTTTGCAAATGCAAAGAAACATTAAGATTTTATTTTCTTGGCCATCAAACAAACGTTAATATACAATGTTGGCGATAACCTGCCACATTTGCTGAAATTTTCAAACCTGTTTCTTTATTTTGAATGATATAATATCTATAAAAGTGTTATTTATTTCAGCATATCTATGCTTGATGCCGTAATAATGGTCCTGTGAGTGAGACATAGTGCTGTGTCGAGGGCTGTCTTCTGCTCTGCCTTATGATTATTGTATTCAATATGGACGTATGTTTCTGCTTATAACTGTCGTCTATGAACAGGTTCAGTTAAAGTGGGTTGCGGCATTTTCAGATGGTTGCTTTCGTCGTTCTATAGTTTGTTTCGATCATGTGTGATGTGTACAATTGAGTTATAATTGGTTTTATTTGACACATAATCGTTTAGATCGAACATTGGAAATGTCACTTATTTTCTTTATATTTTACATTAACACGATATGTACCGAAATAGAATGTTTCTTGTCTGTTTTGTATATATTAAAATGTACAACGGAAATTAACTAAAATATATCTATGTGAATAGTTCTATTATTAATGGTCAGTAATACAATACAGTAAACAGATAAATATGTAAGTATTTAATATCATATATGTCAAGTTAACAACTTACATTTATCGCTTTAAATGTTATTCCATTGCGATATTTTGTTTATTCACAAACAAAATTAAAAATGACTTATTTTAATTTGACGGGGGCTATATTTTATACTTATCATTATCTATTGTTTCTATCATGTGACTGGTTATTTGTTAATCATCGGATACAATTGGATACATTATACATACAAGGCACGTGACAGGAATTTGCCTGTTCTAAATTATTGACACCAAACCTCACCTTTTTATTTTGAATATCAATCTTAAACAAATGATATTAAATTTGCTTTTCCGCTTGATATCAGTTAAAATTATTAATCAAAGAGTTCTATTAACATTGTTACACTACAATTCTTAACCATTAACAACTTTTTTCTCGAGCATTTTTTGAGTATGGTGTTCACTTCTCGATATTCTGAGTTGTCATTTATGTATTTTTTTCAATATTATTATCTTCTTATGACCCTTGCAACATAAAAGTTATGGTATTATATTAAGGATGAAAACTATCTTAATAAACATACAACATACATGTCTGTGTTTTTGTCACTTTCAAATGGAGATGGTACTGTTCATATGGTTTGTTGAAACATAATACGAAACATGAATAATGTAGGGGTTCATTAAGCATTCACATAAGCGTCACTTTATGGTCAATGTTAAATAGTTAAAAATAAAAATATCATAAGAAAAAATATGCATGAGTATGCACTTAAGTAAAACAATAACAAGAAACAATTATTTTTCATGAAAAAATAAGGATGGTTAAAAGTAGTTGCGATGTCAATTAGAACAGAAAGCCCTCACCGATATAATTGACATTTAACGTTATCTCTATTTTACAAGATAAATTGTACATATATTGTGCACAAATCAAACAATGCATACAACAAAGATACGGATAGATGTACTAAAATATTTATTACGAAGGGATATTGTGACAGAGGGGTGGATCTATAAATAAGGATAATATTATTAAGGGCAATCTAACTTTTAAAAGCATATCAAAAAAGATATCTCAAAACAAATAATACATAAGCAATAGTTATCTCTTATATGTACTATATTGTAAACAATGGAAAAAATACGAAATTGTAAACAATAGAAAAAAGAATGTACGTATTGTTAACAAAGGAAAAATGGGAGTTATATTCATGACAAATCAACATGTTACAGATATAGACAAATGTATCGTTTGTAAAGAATATTTCGGAAGTTATTTGTCGTACACGTTTCATATATTTTTATTTAACAAAATACATCATCAAAGCAATATTTACAGCTTATGTGACTTAATCGAATTTTACCATACAAATGTATTTTGTACATTTTCACAATTATTCCAAATGCTTTATTCTATGTTATTTGATGTTCTATATCAGATGATGTATTTGCAAAATGCTCACCGTTTTCATTCAGCATTAAATCTATTGATTGAATTAAAATCTAGAAATTCATATTTCAATGGCTGCAATGTCAATTCAGAAAGTAAAGGTTTAGTAAGTTAGCTATTATATGCTGATGGACCTTAATATCTTTTCTCATTTTTTGTGCTCTAACTTATAATGATGAATCTTATATATGTATATTTGTTGAATTACTAGACCTTTAGTATAAGGTAATTTTAAAGTTAACTGTCTTTTAAAAGTGTTAAGTGTACAAGTGCCACATTTCACAGGTGTGGGCTATTCAATCAACTCAAAATATCCAAATATCTGATTTTGTGAGTCACTATTGAAAGCTATTCTGTAAACATTTCAACTGATTTATTTTGATATATATCTTAAGACATTTTTAATGGAAAAAAAGGCTGTATTGAATGTGTTAAGCAGCATGCCTTTAGATGAGTGAAATAAATCTTCAAATAAAAATGTTTGAAAGATATGCAAAGTAATTTTGCATTTAAAGTTTATTGGTTCGCAATTGAAGGATGTTTCAGAATCTGGAGATGTGCTATTGTAAAGTATGTAAGTGTGTACATCTGATATATCCAATTTACTAACATTTCATCTGTCAGCATTTAAACAGCATTTAAACAGTTTAAGTCATGTTTTCGATGCCTTTGATATAATTATTAGTAATGTTTACATTTAAGTTGATATACATTCAAATTTGCCACGTATACCATAACAAAACACGAAACTTCAGGCCAATTCCGGTAAATCACTGTCGATTCCTGTACATTCTGGTATTTCGGCCGATTCCGGTATTTCGTATTAACCCTATTAAAGTATTTGTTTTGTTCTCTTCTTATTTGCATTGTATTTTAAACATATATTTGGACATACAAATAAATCTAAGCCTTTCCTTTTCCTGAATTTGGTTTTCAAAGAGCTGCGCATGACAGTCGATCCTTAAATATTTTTCTAGTGATTACCTTGAATCAACGTTTTTATGAGATTCATATTTTTAAGTGATTCATAAATCACAAGCTTGTGATATGTACACAAAGATATGATTGGATTTTAATTACATGGATTTTAATTATTGTAACATTTTGTATTCTATTTCAAACATTATCCTCTTTACTTGTGACCAAAGCTAAACCCTCTCTGTTCTAGCAGGGCTTGAATTGATTTCTAAAATTGGTAGTATGTTATCCCGAGAGACTCGTAGTTTACTATAAAACGAAATAAAGATAAAATGGCGTCCTTCGCCAAAATACAAATAACGGAACAGAAATATATAGTCTTATTTGAAAATATGTTAAATATTATCAATTATTATAACTTTTATCTACTTTTATGTACTTCTAGCATATATGTCTCTGTAGAATCCATATATCGAATGCCTGACTCCATAAATTGGCTATCAAAGCATCAATATAGTACAATACATTTTCATCAAGTCATTTTTTCTGCAAAAGTCTCAAGGGGTATGCAATGATTTAAATCCTAGACGAAAAATGTAATTCAATACTCCGCATTTGTATTAATTTTGTTAATATAATTTAATTCGTTAACGGAAGAGAAAGGCTGTCAAATAAGGGATGCCAATCAATAGAAGTATCATTTAGGAAATTCTGTCTTCACGTTTGTAACACAATATAACGGTAATTCAAGGTTTTTCCACTGTAATTTATATAAATAAATTAACTTGCTGATATATCACCAACTGATATACCACGACTCATAGTGCTGCAAATTGATAGGGTAAAATGACACCGAAGTGGTCTATGTTAGCCAACAGCAAGGTTTATATACCAAATTGTTCGTCTAGGTCTGTAGTTTTCGGAATGAATATTCATTTGGTTCAAGTCCGATGCGAAGTTTAAAAATCCAAGATGGCGTCAAAGATGGCCGCCAAATCCCTAAATATTCTAGAATATTAATATTTGCTCATATCTGTTTCCGCTTTTGTATTTCAAGTGAAATTTTTGAACGGAAGATATCTTTTAAAGCGTTTTATACGAAGAGATTTAATTTTATTGGAGAAAACAGATTGCTTTTTGCTTTTTTATACGTAAATAAGCAAAATAATGCTAAACATGTGGGTTTTTGCTTTGATACTCTTGTCTTAGCTTAAACAGTAAAATATCTATTACTTATTTTGTTATTCCACTATTGTAATGTATTCATGAGAGTAAATGCTTTAATGCATTTATATCATATCTTAAGAAATCTTTCTTTGTAATTATGCAGTAAGACATATAAAATGAGAGGCGGTACATTAAAATAGTTTTTCAGTGTTAGGTTGTAACTCGTACTTATTTGTTCTATCAATTATTTCCCCAAATTTTGTGTTTCTGTCAAATTATAGCTTCTTTAGTGCAGTCCATGTAACTGATTAACATAATAAACCAGGAATATGATAATTTGCTTCTGGTTATTTAATGAATTATTGTTCAAATCGTACCCCACCCACTGTGAATAAAAATCTAGAGAAACTCTGACCCCTCGATTATACTGATTATATGGAATGACAATATTTACGTACGTTAATAAACAAAAGGTGATTTTCAAAGTGTGATACTATTACAGGTATCCTGTCGGATCTAAAAATATGTTCAAAAATGTGTTACCAAATTAATAAGCATGATTTTGTTGTAAGTTCACCTAAGGATTTGAAAAGTACAATGTATGCAAAACAACCTCTGTTCATTTATTTATATGTTACACACTTTTATGTTAAATGAAATGTTTTTTTTTAAGTTTTTTAAATTGACAAAACAGTCATTTAAAAAGTTTGATATTTTATCTACATAAATCATTACTCTGTTGACCTTCTGTTTCATGAAACATGTATAGTAGTCGGATAAAACATAATGTTTGTATGAAAATCGTTAAGCTTGGCATTATAATTGTGTTTGTGTTAATTAAATTCCTTCTATTTGACCTTTTTAGATTTGTGTGGTTCTCTTATTTCTTTTTAAATAGTGTATAGTAACCCTTTGGATAAATAGTGTATAATAACCCTTTGGATATGTAACCTGCTTTTAAAGATTATTTTTTGACCTTTGATCCCGTTTTATAAATCCATTTTATTTAGTTTCGCCCATTTTTCTCTATTTCTTGTGGACAATATGTTGTACGTCGTGAAATTGCACGAACATTTTACATTTAAGATACCATGATCACTTTCGTATAAATATGGACGTGTCTTCACTTCCTTTAAGTGTACCAGTTTATGTAAAATTGAGAATTCTGCTTAAGCCGGTGCTAGGGGGTGTGGATGGTAACTTGCAATTACCACTACCGGTATGTTCCTATATGACGACACAGTGTAAATAAAATAAATCCCCGCCAAAAAAGTTCTAACAAATGTTATGGTTACATTAGACGAAATAAATAGAATACATACATGATCGTGTAAATATGTACAATTATGGTACAGCCTAATTACCATAACCAAAGTACTCGATGCCTTAAAGGAAGGCAGAGCAACAAGAACATCACTTACCAAGACAGAAGACGAAATTAAAACAATTAAGAACGCACAAAACGTCAAAAATGAAAATGTTGCAGGCTCAGTTTGATTGAGCCTGTTCATGAATGGCACTGAATATTGTGGTATTTTTAGTTTCAACTTTTCGGCATTTTCTATTTGGATGGTTCCAATATTCTTACTTGAATAATGTTGAATCACCCTTAGGATATGTTGCCTGCTTTTTAAATTTTTCTTTTGACGTCTTATCTGTGATACGCAGGCTTCATAACCTCTGATCCCCTTTCAAAATTCCATTTTATTTAGTTCCGCCCATTGTTTTCTCGTTTAGGGGGTAACGTATTTTTTTAAATTGGGGACCATACGCCGCTTTTCATGGAATGGCACTACTGTGTCACATTGAAGGTTCCATGATAACCGCCGTATGAACACATCTGCGGATGTTTCTAAATTCAAAATTTTACTATTTCATGTTTAAATGTTGAATTCTGCTTAAGCCGGTGCAAGGGGGCGTGGACGGTAACTTGCACTTTCCAGTACCGTCCATGAACAGGCTCAATCAAACCGAGCCTGCAACATTTTCAATTTTGCCGTGTTGGGCTTTCTTGAGGGATTCTGTTTTTATCTAAATTTTCAAGTGCAAACTACAGTTCACGCCCCCTAGCACAGAATTAAGCAGAATTCAACATTTAATCATGGTTATGGTAAACTTTTGGATTTAGAAACAATCGCAGACGCGCTTATAATGTGGTTATCATGGAACCTTCAATGTGACACGTTAGTGTCATTCCATAAAAAGCGGTGTATGGTCCCAAGCACAAGAATGTGTGTGCCCTAAACAAGAAAACAATGAGCGAAACTAAATGAAATGGAATTTTGAAAGGGGATCAGAGGTTATGAAGCCTGCATGCCATAGATAAGCTCTCAGCTCCACATAAATCAGGCCTGCTTATACCTAGACGTAAAAGAGTTTTTAAAGTACAATTATATTTTAAATATATCTGAATTACGACGATGGGACTTTGTAAAATATTTACGTAATTTATGATAGCGATAGCCAGTAATAAATAAATTGCGTTCATTAGAATCATCCACACGACAGCAAGTCCAGGCAAATCTAATTAACTTAGAAATATATATACCCAATATGATGTGCATGAAGTACATGTGAACAGTTAACAACGTTAACGTTATTTTAAAAAAAACAATTATCATAGATTTTAGTTGCTATGGTATTGTTTATGATAGAAATGTTTAAATTTGAAAATATTAAGAGTTTGTTTTAATCATTTTACGTTCACTTGGATATATTTAAGATTTCACTTGATCAAATTTGATTATTCATGTTAAGGATATCATTTAGGTAGCGGTAAGTGCTATTTAATGCAACGTATAGCCTTCGGTTGTGAAATAGTAGAGAAACTTAACATAAAATCCCTCTAGTAACAATATAAAATTAAATTTAAAGTAAACTCATTATGATTGTAAAACTCAGGAAAAGAGAAGATCCTTTGAGAGCAATTAAACATGGCAACGTTGATAATTCAAACTCAGTTTGATGGGGTCTGTTCATGAGAGACCATATCTCACGTCTCATAGTACCGACTAAGTAATATCCAATCCTCAACTTTACAAGTTTTGCAATCAATTATCCCGAAAGACCAAGTTGTCCGGTTAGGTAGAGTGTTGGACTGTGAATCGGGCAACCAGTGTTTTATTCCCGGACGGGGCAGGTCACTTTCGTGAAATAGTTTCTACGGTTATTCGCACTGTACTACTGTTCTGCTATGTTCAGAAGTTTCAGTTCCTTGCGAAAGTGAGGGCAACTCCCAGCCAACATTCTATATCGGCCCAACATCAAACCGACATGGTTTTCTATGACGGCCCGATGTCGGCTTTAACCTCGGCTGCAAATAGGAATGATGTTGGCCCGACATCGGCAGCACAATATCGGGTCGACATCTTAACGATATAGGCCCGATATTTCTTGCCGACATCGGGCCTACATCAAAACAATAGCGGTGTGATGTCAGCCAACAGTAGATAGATATCGGTCCTATATCGACCAGGTATCATCCTTATGTTAGCATGTTGATAACATCTAGCAGCAAGCATTTGGCATAACCTGCAAACACACAAAATAAAAGATAATTATTTTACAAAATAAGATAATAAAGACATATATAATTTAACTTAAATGTGCAAATGACCTGCATGTCGCGAAATCATGTGACAAATATTTTCAAACATAATTTTACATCTAAAAAAGAGACAAACAGATAAATTGTGTTTTTCCAATAATTTTAAGTGTAAAAATCAAATTATTAACAGCGTTTACAGATTTGTTGAATCATCATTACATTAATAAAAAAACATGCTTTTCATAACCTTCCTTTGTTAGCTCTTAATTTGTTAATTGTAAAACTGCAGTGAATATTTTCAAACTTTTCATTTAAAGTATAATAAAAGATGGATTTTTATGTAGTCAAAACATAAATATTGAATTTAATAACAAACCAAATACCATTTCCAAACTCAATTATGATTATTTTAGAAATTCATATCAAATGTACAATTATTTGCTGCATGCTTTTCAATTCAACAGAAAACGCAATATCGTACCGATGTCAATCCGATATACAAAATAGTTGCATTGATAGGTCATGTAGGCCCGACGCAGACCCAATGTATCTTTTTTGATGTAACACGAAATGTGGTTAATGTGGTTCTAGTAATTGAAATCATACACAGGACAATTTATTCACATTATTTAGTAAACAATGCCATTGCAATTAGAATTTTTCAAAATACTCAATATGTCGGCACTGCAGCGGCCCGACGTCGGCCAATAGTCAGCATATTTTGCCAACATGCCGACATTAATCCTATATCGGCCCGATATGGTCATGCTGGCTGGGCTAGTACTGGTAAACTGCTTTACAACCTGTCCAGGAACGATTTGGTGGCTGAACTGTGCTCTGGTAAATTCAATATGGTTACTGCCGTGATACGGATTGAAAACTACCGACACAAACACCACCATCCCGAAGGACCTATTAATATTACACTGTTAACCTGCTATTGCAGACTCGGTTTGATTGAGCCTGTTCACTGTTCATGGACGGTACTGGAAAATGCATGTTACTCTACGCCCCGCTAGCACATAGTATTACTATCAAGTACCCGCCAGGGAAAAGATTAGCTATTTTCGTCCAATTGAAAGCTCTTCTTAATTCCTCCCATGAAGTTAACAAAAACTTGAAACAAAATGCTCAAAATCATACACAGGAGCTGTCAGTAGGACAGCATGCTCGACTTTTCTAAGTGCTTGATAGTAAAAAAATGGGACATAATATTGTACAAAAAGCTTGATACAGTGACCTACTCTGTACACAGGTTGAGATTATGATGGTGAACAAGTGTGCAAGGTCTCAAAGCAATATGTCGATGGAATTCTAAAATTATCTGAGGTGGTAATGTAAATTCAAAGTTGAAAAAAGGAGCATAATTCTGTCAAAATGCTTGATAGACCTCCTCCAGTGCTCAAGTGGAGGGCATAATGGTAAACAAGTGTGCAAGTTTCAAAGCCATATGTCAATGGACTTTGAGATGGTACACAAACTTTAACGACGACGCTCGGGCGACAAGGATAGTTGTCCTTAATCGTCGAATAGTTGAGCTAAAAAGAAACTGCCCTCATAATAATATATAATTTCAATTCACTCAATATATAGTTATATTTATTTAATATTTTATTCATAATTTAGATCCAGTCTAGCAGAAAAGTCTCTTACTGTAAACTGAATAACCTACCCATTTTAAATGTTCTAGCAATTTTCATTTTACATTTTAATGTATATATTATATCCGTCATCAACTATGACAAAACTCCAAATATAGTTCAATTGTAGAGTATCATATGTTAAGCCAATTCCTTAAAACAAGAGCTGCATGTCAGACAGCACGCTCGAATATTTAAAATCAACAGCCTGCATAATAAAGAAATTCTCTTATTCATAAAGTAGTATAACACTTTGAAATAAAAACATGTTAGGGGGAAGTAACCTACAATAATGATCTCAAAGATGTGTTTAGTTTCAAGTGCATTACCTCAATGGTTGTGGAGATAAATCTTGTCCGAGAAATTCTGTAAGTTAGTAAATAAATATTATTATTTCCTAATAAATGCTTAGCTTATGGGTCTTGAACAGTGACCTACAAGTATAATCAAAATCACATTTGAAGACTAACAATGAATGTTTATGGTTAAGGAGAAACAAACTGGCAAACAAATCCTTAACAAAAGGCAAGCACAACTTCAACGCAAATACCGAATTGCTGGTGAGTAAATTAGTTCCTTATTGTGTGCATAAAACAAATAAAAGAGATATTTCAACATTTAGACACACATGCAGGGCATTTTCTATGAAAGGTAAGATGTCTCATCACTAACCAATTATTAAATAAAATTGTTAATCTTTTTAATATCACTATTATAATAAAAAAACAAAAAGGTATTTAATTTAAAGTTTCCCCGTCCGTAATACCCCACCCACTTTGTATATGAATTTAGATCAATAAAACACATTTATGGCATAGTTCGCTTATTCTAACTTATTCTAAATATGTGTAGATATAGTTTAAAAGCTGATTAAACGAAATCATGAATGTTATTCAGTTTAAACAGGAATAAAACTAATAAGTTACACATATTCAGAAAAGGACACCCAGTTTGCAACATATGTCTTCTTCTTTCGTTAAAATTAGGCGATGAAAATTAGAAAAAAAATCAATAAAGTCAAAATTTATAGCATGAGTAAGTTGAAAATAAGAAATTTTATGCAAAAATTTCAATTGATTTACAAAACTGAAAAAGGAAATAAGCTAACGTAAATATACTAAAATATTTAGGGATTTGGCGGCCATCTTTGACGCCATCTTGGATATCTTAGCTTCGCATCGGGGTTGGGCCAAATGAATATCCATTCCAGAAACTACAGATCCAGACGAACATTTTGGTATATGAAACTTGCTGTTGGCTGACATAGACCACTTACCCCTCTAAATAGGCTAGTAAAATGGGCTGATTTGCAGCACTATTACCCAAGTAATATGTTCAGGAGATTTCCGCGTCGCTTGGTCATTTTTTTCTTTGCACCGCGATTTGTTCAATCTGTATATAAATTTCGAAAAAATAATCATTTTCACGAACCTACCGTTCAAATACCATTTGACAAATTGAAATGCAATTTCAATTTTGTACACTTTAAGAGGGTCTGCTTTTTACAGAAAAAGGCTTAAAGCCCTAACCGAAGTAATATGTCCAGGAGATTTCCGCGTGACTTGTTCATTTTTTGGCATCGCGATTTGTTCATTCTGTATATTAATTTCGAGATAAAAAGCATTTTCACGAGCCTACCGTTCAAAAACCGTTTGACCAATCCAATGCAATTTCGATTTTTTACAACTTTGGAGGGTCTTCTGTAAACATTATACGGCCTGAGGTCCAAACCCAAGTAATATGTCCAGGAGATTTCCGCGTGGCTTGGTTATTTTTTGGCACCGCGATTTGTTCTTTCTCTATGTAAATTTCGGAAAAAAAAGCATTTTTACGAGCCTACCGTTCAAAAACCATTTGACCAATTCCAATGAAAATTTGATTTTGTACAACTTAAGAGGGTCTTCTTTGTACAGAAAAATGCTTAAAGCCCTAACCCAAGTAACATGTCCAGGAGATTTCCGCCTGACTTAGTCATTTTTTTGCACCGCGATTTGTTCATTCTGTATATAAATTTTGGAAAAAAATAATCATTTTCACGAGCCTGCGGTTCAAAAACCATTTCACCAATTGCAATGCAAATTCGATTTTGTACAACTTTGGAGGGTCTTCTGTTAACATTATAAGGCCTGAGGCCCAATCCGAAGTAATATGTCCAGGAGATTTCCGCGTGGCTTGGTTATTTTTTGGCACCGCGATTTGTTCTTTCTCTATATTAATTTCGGAAAAAAAGCATTTTCACGAGCCTACCGTTCAAAGCCGTTTCACCAATCCAATGCAAATTCGATTTCGTACAACTTTGGAGGGTCTTCTGTGAACATTATAAGGTCTGAGGCCCAACCCCAAGTAATATTTCCAGGAGATTTCTGCGTGGCTTGGTTAGTTTTTTGCACCGAGATTTGTTCTTTCCCTAAATAAATTTCGGAAAAAAAAAATCATCATTTTCACGTGCCTGCCGTTCAAAAACCATTTGACCAATTCAAATGAAAATTCGATTTTGTACAAATTTTCAGATTCTTCTTTGTACAGAAAAAGGCTTAAAGCCCTAACCCAAGTAATATGTCCAGGAGATTTCCGCGTGACTTGGTCATTTTTTTTGCACCTCGATTTGTTCATTCTGTATATAAATTTCGGAAAAAATAATCATTTTCACGAGCCTACCGTTCAAAAACCATTTGTCCAATTCCAATGCAATTTCAATTTTGTACAACTTTGGAGGGTTTCTGTAAACATTATACGGCCTGAGGCCCAAACCCAAGTAATATATCCAGGAGATTTCCGCGTGGCTTGGTTAGTTTTTGGCACCGCGATTTGTTCTTTCCCTATACATGTATAAATTTCTGAAAAAATCATCATTTTCACGAGCCTGCCGTTCAAAAACCATTTGACCAATTCCAATGAAAATTCGATTTTGTACAACTTAAGAGGGTCTTCTTTGTACAGAAAAAAGGCTTTAAGCCCTAACCCAAGTAATATGTCCAGGAGATTTCCGCGTGTCTTTGTCATTTTTTTTTTGCACCGCGATTTGTTCATTCTGTATATAAATTTCGGAAAAAGATAATCATTTTCACGAGACTACCGTTCAAAAACCATTTCCCCAATTGCAATGCAAGTTCGATTTTGTACAACTTTAGATGGTCTTCTGTGAACATTATAAGGCCTGAGGCCCAAACCGAAGTAATATGTCCAGGAGATTTCCGCGTGGCTTGGTAATTTTTTGGCACCGCGATTTGTTCTTTCTCTATATAAATTTCGGAAAAGTCATCATTTTTACGAGCCTACCGTTAAAAAACTGTTTGACCAATTACAATGAAATTTCGATTTTGTACAACTTAAGAGGGTCTTCTTTGTACAGAAAAAGGCTTATAGCCCTATCTCAAGTAATATGTCCAGGAGATTTCTGCGTGGCTTGGTCACTTTTTTGCACTGCGATTTGTTCATTCTGTATATAAATTTCGGAAAAATAATCATTTTCACGAGCCTACCGTTCAAAAACCATTTGACCAATTCCGATGCAATTTCGATTTTGTACAAGTTTGGAGGTTCTTCAGTGAACATTTTAAGGTCTGAGGCCCAAACCCAAGTAATATTTCCAAGAGATTTTCGCGTGGCTTTGTCATTTTTTGGCACTGCGATTTGTTCTTCCTCTATATAAATTTCAGAAAAATCATCATTTTCACGAGCATACCGTTAAAAAACCTTTTCACCAATTCCAATGAAAATTCAATTTTGTACAACTTAAAAGGGTCTTCTTTGTACAGAAAAAGGCTTAAAATCCTAACCCAAGAAATCTGTCCAGGAGATTTCCGCGTGGCTTGGTCATTTTTCACCGCGATTTGTTCTTTCTCTATAAAAAAAAATTCTGAAAATCATCATTTTCTAGAGCCTACCGTTCAAAAACCGTTTCACCAATTCCAATGCAAATTCGATTTTGTACAACTTTAGTGGGTCTTCTTTGTACATAAAATGGCCTTTAGACCGAACCAAAGTAATATGTCCAGGAGATTTTCGCGTGATTTGGTCATTTTTTTTGGCACCACGATTTGTTTTTGTTTTTTCTATATGATCAGTTTGTAAAGAATTGGAATACTACAGTGTTTAATTTTTCAAAATGTTTAAGACTGAACATAGTTTTGAGGAGTTTTTTAATAAAAGGAATATCTTGATATTTCATATAAATCTTGCTATTTATATGTGTAAGTTCAGAACCACGAATCATAATTTTCCTATAGAGAAACGTCGATATTTTAATATTGAACGTGCTGATATAATGTGCAACTTATGTACGAAGAAGAATTTCATTAGATTTTTGTATGCACACATTTTTCTAATGATAAAAAGAAATATTTTCGAAGATACTATGTTGACCACCGAATCTCTCATAAGTTAAAGGAACTTATAAATTTTAAAATAATAACCTTATTAAACTTTTTTATTGTTTAAGCTTTTATAACAAAGTATTAAATAATAACTTATTCTCCAAAGTTAGACTATATATTTAAAAATACAATTCTTTTGATTCACTGAATCTGTATATATGTTTCATATTTTTCGACAAGTGTTTGTATGCACTTGTGCTATGATCCTTTCATCATGTTTTTGTTTATCTTTTATATATTCTTTGTAGTTTTAATCACATCCATGTAATATATCATGATTAAATTTAAAAAAACACTAAACTAAATCTATGCAATGACCACCCCTTATCAGTACAGAGACCAATCACCGTGGGTTGTGTGAGCTTTACTGTATTCCCCGAGGCTATAACCGTGAGTGTTATTGCTAAAAGGTATATCACACAAGGGTTGTGCGAGCTTTATTGTATTCCCTGAGGCTATCGCCGCGGATGTTATTGCCACTAAAACTCTATAAAAGGCCTGTCACCGCGGGTGGTGCAAGCTTTAATGTATTCCCCGACGCTATCACCGTGAGTGTTATTCCCACAAGAACCTTCTTAAAGGCCTGTTTGGTTGTGTGAGCGTTACTGTATTTCCAGAAGCTGTCACCGTTGGTTTTATTGCCACTAGAACCCTTTAAAAAGACAGTTACTGTATTCCCCGAGGCAATCATGGTAAGTTCATTGTCACTAGAACCCTCTGAAAGGATTATAAATATGGGTTGTGCGAGCATTATGTATTTCCCAAGGCTATCACCGTTAGTTTTATTGCCACCTTAACCCTCTAAAAAGGTCTATAACCGTGGATTGTGTGAGCTTAACTGTATTTCCCGAAGCTATAACCGTGGGTCTTATTGCCACTAGAACCCTCTAAAAGGCCTAGATATCACCGTGTGTTCTGTGAGCTAAACTGTATTTCCTGAGACTATTACCGTGGATTTTATTGACAATAGTAACCCTCTTAAAGGCCTATCCCGGTGGGCTGTGTGAGCTTTACTGTATTCCCGGAGGCTCTCACATTGGGTTAAAGGCCTATTAACGTGGGTTGTGTGTGCTTTACTGTATGCACCAAAGATATCACCGTGTGTGTTATTGCCACAAGAACCCTCCAAATGGCCCATCGCCGTGAGTCGTGTGAGCTTTACTGTGAGCTCACACAACCCACGGTGATAGGCCGTTTGGAAGGTTCCAGTAGCAATGCCGCCCACGCTGATAGTCTCGGAGAATACAGTTTACCTCAAGAAGCAATGGTGATAGGCCTTTTAGATGTTTGTAGTAGCAATACTGCACAAGGTGATAACCTCGGGGAAAACAGAAAAACTGGCACAGTCAGCCCACTGGGATGGCCTTTTAAAGGGTTCTAGTGCCAATAACACCCACAGTATAAACCCTGGGAATATCGTAAAGCTCACACAACCCATGGTGATATGCCTTTTAGATGGTTCTAGTGGCAATAACACCCGCGTTGATAGCCTCGGGGAATACAGTAAAGCTCACACAACCCACGTTGATAGACCGTTTAGAGGTTCTAGTAGAAATAACGCACGGTGATACCTCGGGGATACATTAAAGCTCACACAACCGACGATGAAAGACCCTTTGACAATAACACATACGGTGATAGCCTCGGGGTATACAGTACAGCTCATAAAACCTAGGGTGATAGACCGTTTAGAGGGTTCTTGTGGCAAATTCACCCACGGTGATAGCCTCGGGAAATACAGAAGAGCTCACATCATCCACCGTGATAGGCATTTAAGGGGGTTCTAGTGGCAATAACACCCACGGTGAAGAAAGCTTTGGGGAAGAGAGTTCAGCTCACACAAACCACGTTGATAGGCCTTTCAGATGATTTTATTGGCAATAACACACACGGTGATAGCTTCGGGGAATTTCAGGGGGTTTTAGTGGCAAAAACACCCTCGGCAATAGCCTAGGGGAATACAATACAGCTCACACAAACCACGGTGATAGGCCTTTCAAATGTCAGTGGCAATAAAACACACGGTGACAGCTTCCGGGAATTTGCGATGGTTTGCACGGCGAGGGAGTTTACAGTTTTTGTGTAAGACCAACAACTATTAAAAGAAGAAATGTAAAAGCCAGTTCATTTGATAAGCCTAAAAATGACAATCTTACCGGTTCTGAAGGAAAAAACGGGAAAGGTTGAAGAGGTAATTGAGAAAAATAGTGATGCTTCTGAAAATGAAAAGGACAAACATGTCTTGTGTAAAGAATTTAAAAAGTCGGATATTTCTTCGACTAGAAACCTCCCATTATTGGATAAAGCTTACTTGTTACCAGCAAAAGTCACCTGCAAAAGGATGAAATAAGTACATGATGATATGCTACGCCAGAAAGCAGACGACAATATCAGCCATATTTCAACTGCAAGCAATGAATTGACATATCAAGATTCGAAACCATTTTAATGTGTCAAATTCAAGCCTAAAATTTCTTCCGCAAATTGTGATGTAGATAAACAAGAGCTGTCACAGGAGACAGCCAAGCTCGACTTATAAAATACTGGACGCAGTAAGGAAGACAAAACTATGAAAGAAATCAATTATGTATTATTATGTATTAAGTTATAGTAAAAAAATAACATTTGTTAACATAAATTCCAAGATCAAGGGAAATAATTCAAGAAATAGTCACGCTAGAGTTATGAAAATGGTCACACAACATGTATGTTATGATAAGAAATATATATTTGAAGTTTGAAGTAGATACCTTAAAAAGTAAAGAAGTTATAATATTTCTTAAAGAAAATCCTAAGTTCAAAGAGAGATAAATCTGTGAAAATTGCTTCAAGAGTTATGAACATTGTCACATAAAATGTAATTGATGATAAGGAATAAGTATTTGAAGTTTGAAGTAGATACCTTTAAAACTAAAAAAAGTTATAGTAAAAAATAACATTTTTCTAGTAAAAAAAAATCTAAGTTTATGGGGAGATAATTCTTGCAATATTGGTGCTAGAGTTATGAACCTTGTCACATAAGATATGGATGATGATATGGTACATATATTTGAAGTATGAAATTGATCCCTTTAGAAATAAATAAGTTACAGTAAAAAATAATATTTTGTAAGGAAAATTCTAAGTTCAAGGGGAGATAAATCTGATTTTTTTTTGTGCTAGAGTTACGAACCTTGTCACATAAGATGGGGATGATAATAAGGTACATATATTTGAAGTATGAGGGTGATCCCTTATGAAATAAAGAAGTAACAGTAAAAACTATTATTTTTTAAGGAAAATTCTAAGTTCAAATGGGGGATAAATCTTAAAAATATTGGTGCTAGAATTATGAACCTTGTCACATAAGATGGGGATGATGATAAGGTACATTTATTTGAAGTATGAGGGTGATCCCTTAAGAAATAAATAAGTTGCAGTAAAAAATAGTATTTTTAAGGAAAATTCTAAGTTCAAGGGGAGATAAATCTGAAACTATTGGTGCTAGAGTTATGAACCTTGTCACATAAGATATGGTTGATGATAAGGAACATACATTTGAAGTTGATACCTTAAGAGATGACAAAGTTATAGTGAAAATATTTTACTGCACCAAAACTTTAATCTGAAATCTGGACGCGGACGCCGACGCCGGGGCGAGTAGGACAGCTCTCCATATATTTCGTAAAGTCGAGCTAAAAAAGACATGTCAGTGATCATAAAAGAGAGTCACCTGCAAAAAAGATATACAAGGGGCCAGTTTGTACGACGCCAACATTGTCATTCTGCCATTAAGAGAAATAAACCCTTTCATGCACTGGATAGACTTAATCTATAGATATTATATTTGCGTGCCTGTCAAATTTTCTAACAATAATATTATCTTACCTGAGGAAAAGTTTTCAAACTGCAAACATCATGCATGGAAAACTATAAAAGAATTTCCAGCAGACGACAATTGTTATAGCTACTGTTTACTTCCGGTATACTGTCTGTTGACATTGAAAGATTTATTTGGCATTATTCCACATTCAATCTTTGTATACTCAGTATACAAAGATCAAATTCGCTTTCAGCATAGACAAACGTATCACTTTTGTATACTTAAAACATAAGCAAAACATTTTCTCGCTTCAAACGAGATACCATCAAGCAGATCGCCGAATCTTGATTGTTTGATGAAGTTTCCCAGTTCTTAAAACCAAGCCTCAAAGTTGATAATGAACACCTAGTGGCTGAGTTTTCCCTGCTCTTAAAACCAAGCATTGAAGACGAGCACGCGGCAATGCAAGCAGTAGCAGACGATCAAAATATAGCGGCAGACGACAAGCAAATAACAGGATATGAAAAAATCATTGACGAGTCGGAAGATGCTAGACCTTTTGGAATAATGTCTGTTTACTGTAACAGCGAGATTCATTCTAGGTATATTTTTTTTAATTTCTAAAATATAATTTATTCACGGAGCTAGATTATTTCTAATTACATATATTTTTAGTATTTAATACTTCCTAATTTAAATATGTTCAAAGCTTTAAGTTGTATACCGACATTCATTTTAGAGATTTATGTGTTTTTTTTTTTATTACGGCGACATTGTATTTTCTCTCCGACATTTTACATGTATACTATTCCATTCCGATATAAATTTAACACGTATTTTTTTTTAAAAATTGGAAACAATGTGGCTTTTTGTAGCTTATTGTTTCAGTTGTAAGATTCTAAAAATATTATTTAAATACATAATGAGAAAAACTAATCTTGTTTTACATTTTCCCTTACTTAGCCTGCAACCACGTGACCAGTATACATTTGATTATGGTCTGCCTTTTTCGTTATTTAAGTGGATTGGGTTACAATGGGCACATTTTCCATAAATATTTCAAATATTCACGCAAAACGATAGAAATTTATCATTTGGATTTTCTTATAAAATATTTCTTGAGTAATTTAGTATGAACATTTAGATGATAAATACTTTTTTTCTAACACAACATGTATCTCACACTTGCCAACAACATTCATTTATAATTCTTTAGTGATTTGTTGTTATGTACCATACTAAATACCATCAATATACACGTACAGGGGATTGAACCCCATATGGATCTCCAAAATTGAGCATCTGTGAAAAAATATGTGAATTTCCGCTACTCTAAACGATCAAAAAATACAGAGTTTTTACGCAGTCTTACCATCGAACAATGCTAAACATTTAAACAAACCCTTATTGAAACATTTATTGAGATTTGACTCAAAAGAAAGGAATTGCTGGTCGGTCAACATTGCAAACCATTGAAAAAAAACAACTACGGATCATTTTCATATAGACATTAAATAGCCAATCTAAAGGAGCCATTTGGGTTTCATAACATTGGCTGAAAGTCCATTAGTCCATGTGTTTGGTAAATAAATATCACTACACCAAGAGACTACCTATCTGACGCTAGCAATAGAAACACTAAAAAACGAGTATATAAAAATTTGGAAATAGAGTGAATACTGCTCGTATAATAATAATTTCCCTCTGATGAAAAGTCAGACTGCATACTAGTACATGTATATTAAACAGGTACCAAATAAAAGTGATCAAATCTTTTTAAAGCTATCGTATCATACAATTTTTCCATACATTATTCAAATTCATATAGATAAACGTCACTCAAAGATTCCACTTGTGTTCACTCACAGGTACAAGTATTTTCTTATTGAATGCCATGCAGTGAAATAATGCTATTAAACAGCTTCACAAAAACTGCCCTAAAAATGTATTCTACTCTCGTGCCGTTGCATTGAATTGATTGCTTTATGGAAGTCATGCACCTATGGATCTCTTCAGCATATATGGAGCTCAGATGGAATTTTGACCGGCGATTCCTTGTTATGAGCTAAATCTCAATACTAGGAAATGTTTCAATATTTTGTTTGAATGTTAAGCATGTCCAGATTGAGGGATGGACACGTCCATTAAGATATTTAACGTGATAATGGTTAAATAAAGAGAAAACTAAGAAATAACACAAGTTAACCAGTTCATTTCTTATGGTATACATCAGCTCGATGAATGAGAAAAGAATTCCATTGTTGTCTAAGCCAGCGTTGCCGCCTCAAATCACAACCAACATATGGTTGACCTTTATGTATCCCACCTTAGTGCAAGCGATTGCGCACAATTAGGATATATATTGTTATGTGCACCAGGGGTGTTAGCAACAGTAGCTGTGGCAGTTTGGAAGCGATTGCGAAGTTCCGAATATAGCGGTCTTGGGTATGCGTCGTGACGGTCGGACGTCCACTACGCGTTCGCCCTGTTGCTTGAAAACGTTGCCTAAGGTGCCTCAAATAGCACGAGTAGAACATTCAATATTCATAGCGACGGCTTTCATAGTTGGCATAGGCACTTTCGCGTAATTTTTTCGGAATTCTAGAAATATCAAAAATAAAGAAAACTTTTTCTTACCGACATGAAAGTCTATAAAATAATTCAAAATATACACGAATCTACTGGTCCGCGCATGCACGTGAAAATCGATTTTGTATTTTTACGTTTTGTAAATTTTATGACAAGTAATTTCACACTTTGCGCTTCTTTCTTCAGGTGAATATATGAGAGTTAATGCGATTTATCTTTAAAACTCCAGAGTTAACACTGGTGTTATAGGTATAGACAGAACCCTTGTTATCAGAAGTAAAATTTAAATTTGAGGGAGTAATCCAATTTTTTTCAATTCTGGTAATTGAAAGCAAACGTTCTGATTATTGGTAGGAATAAGGGCAAAAAAAAATGTAGAAAAGTGGTGATTCTGCTCAAGTTTCTTATAAGATGCCACACTTCATTTAAAGGTGTTTAAAATGTTTTAATTTTCATCTATATCATACCAGAAGGACTTTTTTTAATATTATTTTCATGGTTTACTAAAAAAATCTGATTTTAATCATACAAGCCACTTTATTATTTGGGAGATGAATGTATTGAATTTCAAAATTGTCATGTACATGTAGTATTATTATTATAATGAGCAACAAAACAGTCTGCTTTATGATGTTCAAAAATTAAAATGACATTATGTCTTGCTAACTTCTTTTGTTAAGTTAAGGTACCAATACAAAGGCAATTTGTGTACGAGTCATCTATAATCATAGCAATGTCCACTACCAAAATGGGTGTGGGTGATTATTAAAAACTGCCATATTAAATAAAGTTTTTCAAATAATAACTTTTCACAATTATATCACTATTTGTTCAATATATTAATCCAACACTGAGCAGAATGCTTAAAATTGCTTAATCCTAATTATATTTATTCTGTGTGTTACTTCGACATTGTATTTTGAGTTTGCCCTTTGCCGAGTAAAACAATTGTACACGAAATATCTGCAGCAATGCTTTGAAATAAGTGTAATGTAAAAATGTCTTTTGGTTATATGTTCCACTGTTTATGCGGTGTATGTGTGTGTTCCATCATGTAAATGGATTCATGTGTCTAAGTTTTTGTTTTTGTGTGATATCATTTATAAATATAATTTCCATCAGAAATACATTTGGGCGTCATGTGAACAAACACTACAGTATGGTGACAGTGATATGAAAATGTATGTGTAAATCACATATTTCTTTGAACATTTACAAGATTGGAGCTGACAAGACAGTGTGGATTCAGCCGCGCACTGATGTATATGTAGCTGTGTGTCTGGAATCTAAATATTACAGTTAGCACCCCTTTAATTTAGAGATGGTAACACTCCACCTAAAAACAGGTTTTATATATTCTGTATCCCTTCCAGTAGAAAATCAACAACAAAAACTACTTGTAATTGCACATTTAATGATGCTTAATGAACAAAACGGCATCAAAATAACTTTGAAATTTTAGATATTTTTTACTTCTCTACAGCAAAATAAATTCTAAAACATATATTTCATAAATCAACAACTATAGATGACAATGTAAGTATACTGGCTAAACAAATTATCACATAACCAAATATGATTCAATTATACAAAATTCAAGTAAAGAACTTTTAAACACCATTCATATATTACATAATTATAACTAAAATAAGTGATATTAATGTTCAACTTGTTCAGATAAATTCAAACTTTTGAATTCCGGAAACTTCATAAATCCAAACATTTTGACCAGTCCAACGGGTGATCGGTTTTCAGAAGTTACACTGTATGATCATTAATTTCCTATACTGTAAAAAGAAGCCGGTTTATTTTTATTGAAAGAAATATATATTTTTTTTAAATCCTCTCAAAAGTTCTCAAAAGAACTTGTCCAACTTCATTCAATATATAGTATTATTGACTATAAATTGAGGGAATTTAATATAATTTATAATGAATACAAAATATATTTGAAGTTTTTTAAGCTTAAATTTTCATTGTCATTCTTCTTTTACCACTATATGTTATTTGTACGTTTATATTAAACAAAACAATAATAACAAATTACACACTTAAATTATCACATTCAGATAGAGATCATACCAAAAAATATATATATGAAAACCTGCAATAAATGAAAAAGTAATAACATGAAACATGATGATGAATAAAAAAATGAGGGACTAAACCTTAACAAAATTTTGTCTGGAATATAGACAGCTACAAATATACATACATGTGATTATATAACAGGCAACATTTTAGTATGTTTTTCATTATCTTTTTATTTTGTCCTCTTAAAATTGTGCAAACAAGTTATTGGTCTAGACCTAACATCAAATGGAACATTTAATCTTAAAAAATTATTTCTCGTTCTATCATGTCAAAAAACCTCAGAGGAGTCCCTTTAAAATAAAGTTCAGTGGAGTCCCTTTAAAATAAAGTATGTCTGCTTTGCTTAATAGGAGGGCATCAGATTTGTTACCTGGGTCATGTTGATTTGATCCTCAAGCTCAACAAAATTTCTCTGTGACAATGCATCTCTGACATTGTGGCTTAAATGCAATTTCATTAGTCTCTAATTGTTGATTCAGAAATCATGCTGGATGAGAAGTTGGTCTAAGGAGAAGAATTTTTTACAAGACTTAAGGTTTTCCATTCTAATCCTTTCCTTTGACTATATGATTAGACTTGTATTACATTGTAATTGTACTACTGTTGATATGTATACATTTTGGGAAATAAATATGTTTAAACTAAATGGTCTGTCACTTGTGGAGAAATCAGGAATTACTGGTTACAGCAGTTATCTGAGAAAAACTGGCTTGATGGAACGACCATCCAGGTATGACCATGACCAAATATGTGTTGAAATTGGCATAAAAATCAGATACACAGTCATACAAACATGAACTGAAAACATGAAGTTCCATGTTGTAGAACTAGCTACTACTACTAACTACTAGACAAAGAACTAATGTAAAAATGGAAGCATAAAATCCTTATTTGTTACTTCAAATGGTCCATATTTTCAGATGACCCAATTAACCTATCATTAAACTAAAGACAACTTGTGATTTTGGTCAGAAAAAAAATTAAAATTAGGTAATGAATGTGAAAATTATGGTTATATAAATTATACTTTGATTTTGTTTTTTCAAATATGTATACATATTATTCTGGTACAGAAAATGCAGATGAACTGTGAGATTTTTTGAAATTCAAAACAAATTAATGAATCTATCATAAAACATTACTATACCAGGAAAAATTGCTCCAGAGTACATTCAAAAATCTCAAACATTTCATATTCATTGCTTTTGCAAAGTGACATTTTGTTGTTCATAATATTAGCAAGTTATTTGTACGAGATAAATTCTCTTCCAAATTCCCCTTCTTTCAAATGACTGACAAAATATATGTTTAAATGTTAAAAAGAATAAAATCCCGCTACCAACATGCATGCACAAAATCATTCATAACAAAATATTACATTTTCTTTACTATAACTACTATTACACTAACTTGTTAACTAATATTCAATACTGCAAAATGACATAGGATAAAATGGCAAGTCAAGATTGTACATTTTTAGAAATTAAGTTGAACACAATAACATAACATTTGCAATAATATAGGAGTGAAAATTCAACACTGTGAGATGACAAGATTTAAGCCAAAACTTTATATTTCTGGTAAAGTTTGATCATACTGAATTTATATTAACCCGTATCATGCTAATTATTGTAAATGGACTTGTCCATCCTTCAATGTAGACACAACCATTCATCATTTTTAGGGACAATTTCAAAATCAACTAGAACTATCACTAAATGTGATTAATACCCCCACAAGTCTGCTTCGGAAATGAGGATGTATTAGTAACAGAATACCTTGTTTTATTATAGAATTGAAACATAGAGTTATGGTTGAGGGCAATTAAAGATAATTGTGGTTCATGTATGTTGCATTTCCTTTCAATGTGGTTGGCCATTGATGAAGTTTAATTGAATTACTCTGTAATAAGTCCAGAAAGACAAAGAAAAAGAACAAAGGGCAATAACTCTATAAATACTGAAGATAGAGTTATAGTTCTTGTGCACTGCACTTCCTCTTATTGTGCTTGACCATTGTATGAAGTTGTTTTGAATTCCAACCAGTACGTTTTAAGTTATGCTCCGGACAAGGAAAAGTATCAAAGGGCAGTAACTCTGTATTTTGTCAAAATGGAGTTATGGCTCTTGTGCACTGCACTTCCTTTTAATGTCCTTGACAACTGTATGAAGTTGTACTGAATTCCAAACAGTAGTTTTCAAGTTATGCTCTGGACAAGGAAAAGTAACAAAGGGCAATAACTCTGTAATTAGTCAAGATGGAGTTATGGTTCTTGTGCACTGCACTTCCTCTTATTGTGCTTGACCATTGTATGAAGTTGTTTTGAATTCCAACCAGTAGTTTTCAAGTCATGCTCTGGACAAGGAAAAGTAACAAAGGGCAGTAACTCTGTAATTAGTCAAGATGGAGTTATGGTTCTTATGCACTGCACTTCCTCTCAATGTGCTTGACCATTGTATGAAGTTACAATGAATTCCAACAATAAGTCTTCAAGTTATGGTCAGGACAAAAGAAAGCAATGGAAAAGTAACAAAGGGCAATAACTCTGTAATTAGTCAAGATGGAGTTATGGTTCTTGTGCACTGCACTTCCCCTTATTGTGCTTGGCCATTGTATGAAGTTGTTTTGAATTCCAACCAGTAGTTTTAAAGTCATGCTCTGGACAAGGAAAATAAACAAAGGGCAGTAACTCTGTAATAAGTCAAAATGGAGTTATGGTTCTTGTGCACTGCACTTCCTCTCAATGTGCTGGACCATTGTATGAAGTTATAATGAATTGCAACAATTAGTCTTCAAGTTATGGTCCGGACAAAAGAAAGTAATGGAAAAGTAATAAAGGGCAATAACTCTGTAATTACTTTAGATAGAGTTATGGTTCTTATGCACTGCACTTCCTCTCAATGTGCTTGACCATTGTATGTAGTTATATTGAATTCCAACCATTAGTCTTCAAGTTATGGTCCGGACAAAAAAAAGAAGGCAATGGAAAAGCAACAAAGGGCAATAACTCTGTAATTACTTTAGATAGAGTTATGGTTCTTGTGCACTGCACTTCCCCTTATTGTGTTTGACAATTGTATGAAGTTGTTTTGAATTCCAACCAGTAGTTTTCAAGTTATGCCACGGACAAGGAAAAGTAACAAAGGGCAATAACTCTGTAATTAGTGAAGATAGAGTTATGTTTCTTACGCACTGCACTTCCTCTCAATGTGCTTGACCATTGTATGTAGTTATATTGAATTCCAACCATTAGTCTTCAAGTTATGCTCCGGACAAGGAAAATGCAACGGACAAAAAAAGCAATGGAAAAGCAACAAAGGGCAATAACTCTGTAATTACTTTAGATAGAGTTATGGTTCTTGTGCACTGCACTTCCCCTTATTGTGTTTGACAATTGTATGATGTTGTTTTGAATTCCAACCAGTAGTTTTCAAGTTATGCCCCGGACAAGTAAAAGTAACAAAGGGCAATAACTCTGTAATTAGACATGATAGAGTTATGGTTCTTGGGCACTGCACTTCCTCTCAATGTGCTTGACCATTGTATGTAGTTATATTGAATTCCAACCATTAGTTTTCAAGTTATGCTCCGGACAAAGAAAATGCAAGGACGTCTGGACCGACCGACCGACCGCCCTACCGACCGCCCGACCGACCGACCACCGGGTGACTCCTATATACCCCCCCAAACTTCGTTTTTGGGGGTATAATAATGACTGAATAGCTAGCAACCAGTGCTAACAATGATCATACAGCTAGGATAGTGCCGGCTGAACTTGGTCAGCACTGGCTGCATGGGATGAATCTTTTGTGGCTAGAAAGCTAAAATAATAAGGTGCAGCTTCTTTCAACTTTTACAGATGGCCAAAGCATACTTTGTACACTGCTTGTGTGTTACTTTAGTCTTAGTTGCCGCAATGACAATTTAATTAAATCTTCCCAATACTATGGAGAAACCTTGCGCAAGAATTTTAATGTCAATGACCTTGACCCTGTCACAAGTCTGGTTTCTTTACTATTAATCCAATATCCGCATTAGGGATATTTAGACCAAGAAAGAACATTTTATGTTTAAAGATTTGGGACATACAGAAAACAGATATTTTAGGATGACATCACTTTAACTGTCATATAATATCTTGTTTGTATCTTCACTTTTGCATAGAAAAAATCTGTAAGTTTTTTTTTCAAAACACCTCAAAATACTAGATCCTTTGAAGAACTAAAAAAATTGCTAAGTAAAACATATATTACATCAATCTATACAGAAACTGGTCATGGCATAAAAATTGTTGTTCAATAAACACATGATAAAGGTGATCAATCATACATTCATAAAAATTTGGGACAAATTTATCACCTCATATAGCAATTACATAAGGGTCAATACAAGAAAAATAAAACAACAATTGTTTTTACTTGCACTGGCCTATATACATAACAAAAGAAATCAAAAGAATAGAATGCCACGGAATGACGTTGACCTTTGACTAACTGACCTCCACAAGCAATTGGGGTCATTTATATGTCAAAACCAACCTCCCCACCAATCTAAGGCTCATAAGCCAAACCCCTCTTTAGTTATTTGTCTGACAAGTTTTTATGGTCAAGATGACCTTGACCTACAAACAACTGACCTCAAGATCAAAAAGGGTCATCTTCTAGTCAAGGTCAACCAACTGAAAGCCCAAGCATTCTTTAGTTGTAAATTATACAAAACAAGGTTTGACCTACAGATAAACTAACAAACAACAATCAAAGGCATTACTAATCAAGTCAAAACGCCCTCTTTCTGTTAGAATGACCAAAATAAATTTAATGACAGTTTACCAGCTACATTCATGAGTATTCAATCTAAATGTGGAGAGATATTATAGATTGAGCTAGTATTATAATAAAACTCGACACTAGGCTAATTCAACATTTTTTTCTCCATATTTTAAATGCCAACACAACTGCCTTTTCTGGCACAACATATAGAGGAAATTTAGACTCCAACCATTCCTCGTTATGCAATTTGACTAAGCATGAGAGTGTTTCTATTAGCTTCTGTCCCAGTTAGCATAATTATAACATCCTACACTATAAAACTAAAACAAAATCTGTTTTAACAAATATGACTCAATTTCCATGGAGAATAAGCAAAACTAAAACAAAATCTGTTTTAACAAATATGACTCAATTTCCATGGAGAAGAAGCAAATTGATTACAATTTTGAAACTAAAGGAAGATGAGCCATTAATTCTATCAATTTAATTAATGGTTGAATGTTTCCAGAATGTCTAGGCTACTTTGAAAAATGAAAAGGGTCTTTTAATATAATGGCAAATCTATATTGGCCCCTTTTGTTCTTACTTATGATTGGGAAAATATATCTAACTGTTATGTGGTTAAAGGCTTCTTCCATAATTATAAAAAATGAACAGTGGCATAATATATGCCAGATTTTTACTCGCTTATAGCAAATAAATAATCTCAAGGAATGATTAATTCAAAATATACATACATGTACTGATTTCTTCTTAATCAAAATATACATATTAACTTATTCTTAAACAAAATATACATAGTAATTAATTACGAAACAGAATATACATGTACATGTCTATCGACCAAATGAATTGAAATGCACAACTTTAACGCATTTTTAATCCATATCAATGACAGTCTCTCAAATGATCTTATGATAAATGATATCTTATCAAAAAATTCATTCCAAAATGACCTTTACAACAGAGGTCATGCATAAATATGCATATTCATTATGTAAAATGTTCTTACGAGGAATAGGGTTAGTCAGTTTTTAATTTTGGTGGTGTTTAAGTCGACATGCAGTCTAGCGATAACACTGTGGGACTATAAAATTCTTGTTTCTCCAGCTATATAAAGGTATTTCCAATGAAACAAAAACCGAAAAAAAATATCCAGAATAAAACAAGACATGTGTCCATGTGACACTGATGTTCTGCAACATGGGCAATAAGCTGACAAATATTAGTATTTTCTTTTCACCTTAATATGTACCGGTAAGTTTAAGGGCAATGCTTAACTACTGAAATATTAGTACAAACCAAATATTAATGTAATGAGTACTAAAAATATAACCATGTTAGCGCTGGGTTTTGAAAAAAAATTGTATGTGAGAACTGCCCCAAGTTCAATCCACTGTTGTGACATACTAACAAGGATTTTCTACACTTCTACATAACACATAGACTTCTTATGTTGCTTATGTGTTACCAATCATGCATGATTAACTTATGGACTTATAAATTCTAATGGCAGGGGGCATAAAAATCCAGAGGGTATGTACCCAAACGGCATTCACTTAAATATGCCTATACTCTCAGGTTTACCCAGTTGTTTTTTTTTACCTTGAAAGTAGAATGAACAATATTGGAAATGTCACTTTGAATCATACTCAACGTATTCTGACATCAAATCATACTTAACATACCCTGACATCAAATCATATTTAACATACCCTGACATCAAATCATACTTGATGTATACTGACATCACAATATCTAGCATTTATGATTTTGACAAGCATTGTGAAAAAGCACATTTAGCTGTGTGTCACAATAAATGTAAAGCATACCGTACATGTACAATACACCCACAGCAAACAATACAAAAACATGTATACAATTTCACATATTTTTTTCTTGTAAATTTCGTGAAAACTTACAACTTCAAACTTAATAATTCAGCATAAATGTTTAGAAGCAAAAATAAACCAACAAAAAACAGCTGAATAAACACTGTACATTTAAATTTAACCAAGAAAAAAATTTGAGAATACCAAAAAAATAATTTATCTTTTGTTAAATTTTATATATTTTTAAGCTGGTAATGAAATCTTCAAATTCTAATTAAAAAAAGAAAGATGGTCCTTCCTTTGTTCAAATTTACTTCAAGAAAAAAAAGGAATCTTGCATTACACAAATCTTATTTAAAGTTGAAGATCAATACCTTCTAAGTTTCAGCTTTATTGGCAGTATTCTATGTAATACGGCTAACAATGATTATTATTGCACAAAAAAATTAGTTTTGTGACGGCTATGGCACTTCACAATGTAACCCCTTGCAACGATTTTTCACTCCTAACAAAACATTCCAGAAATTTGGACCCCGTTTTCTAATAATATTAGAAGAAAGACAAAGGTTTAAAAAAAAATATGTTGATAAAGAGTGAGTAATCATGTAAAAAAAAATCTTTTTGAAGCAATAATCGCATGCCTCAATACTCCAATTAAAAAACTTTTTAAAAATCTGTAGTTAAATCATAGTTATGAAATTATAGTTTCAAATTTGAAGTATAATTTTTTGAAAAAGAAAAAAAATATCTGTATATGTCTCACAGTATAATATGCATCATAAAAATTTCATTTCTTTTGAAAATTTCACATGCACTCATAGTTTAATGAAATTTGACTAGTGTAATAGTTTCTATTTTTCAGCATATGTTAAAAAAATCTACAATTTTTTTCTCATACATTAAAGTCTTCCGCCACGTCATCATCCTCAAGCAATTTCTGTTGCATTCGAATGTACTCTGTATACAAAAGTCTTGTCTGGTGAAGAACCTTATTCACATTATGTTTCCGTACCATTTTGTCAAAATACATCGCTAACTCATCGTATTCCATCCCACTCTTCATGATCACGTCCCGATGCTGTATCAACACAGTTAGACAAAGAAACATGAGGAACGGATTCCCGTATCCAAACTCATCCGGTGAAGGCAGCTGCTTGAATCTGTCAAGCTTCCCTTCATCAGGATCTGTCGCCTCTATACAGTCACTGATTCCATTAGCATCCTTAGACTCGTCAGTTCTTGCAGTATCGTCACTTTGAATGTCGAAATGATCGACACAGAATGAAGGTGTATTATCAGAGCACAGCGTTCCTAAATCTTTTTTCGCTTTAGGAATCTCACATACCGTTTCTTTGTATTTCTTGTCGAAGAAGTCTTTCTGATCTTGTGTCAAAACTTCAAAAGTTTTTTTCATATTTTTCTGTTCAATGTCACTACTCTGGCTGACGCTCCTATTTTTAATACCATGTATGTGTAGCGAATTTGTTGACGATGTTAGGGAACCAGTCCCACTATCAGAATCAGCAGGTTCTTTTGGAATAGATGTCATGCTTTTGATCATTCGATTCACCTCAAACAAGGTATGCTCATCTCCGTTTTTAGGTGACAGTTTAAGACCATTACTTTCTGTGTTAGAATTGACTGTATTTGTCTCTTTTTTAAGATCTTGTTTCTGAACCAGTGTATTTCCGTTGAATCTCTGCGCTTGTCCAGGTCGCTTTTTTGGAGACGAAAGAATTCTTTTCATACCACTGAAAAAAGACCCTTTGATTTGAGGAATGTTATTCTTTGTCTTATCATGTTGTTTGTCAGTGTCATCTAGAGATAAATGAAACTGTGCTTGGTCTTCACTTTCTCCCTCAGATTCAGAAACTTGACTGTGTCCAGTGAAAATCACTTCCTGCCTGTCTGCAGACTGGTTATTATTTTTTGTAACCGAAAATTTGTTTTCAACCAATGAACCTGTCTCAGTTAGCGTTTTACTTTCACTTAAAGATAAAACCTCAGCCTCTGAGTCGTAGTCAGTTTTATCTTCAACACTTGCTGTTATTAGACTAGGAAATCTCTCAATTGACTGAGAAGCAGACATGTACGAGGAACTGTTACTACTTCCACTGCTTGTGTTGGCAACCCCTTCATCAGTTTCAGTACTGCTGCTTTCTTTCCCATTTTCATTTTTTGCCTCTTTCGAAATATTTGTGTTCTCACATTTATTGTGAGAATCTTCTTTTTCTGACAATATGGAACCATTCTGCTTTGATGTTGGCACAGCCTCTTCAGAAGAAGAGCTGCTTTCACAATTATTTCCTATACAGTTTTGTGATTCATGACATCTGACTTTTTCATTTCCATCACTTGCAACAGATTCACAATTTCCTTCTTTAACATTGTCGAGTCTTTTATCAGCTAATGATGAACACACTGATTTTGGTGATTTGCAAACCTTCTGGTCGGAACTTTCTTTTACATGAACTGTTGACAGCCTTCGTTTAGCAAGCAAATGTGCATACTGTGTTTTCAAGCCATAGGAAGGCGAGTTTGGGGAGACTGACATCAACAAGGCCGGACAATATTCTGCATCACAAATTTCAAGCTGACCTTCGGGTGGATTTGGCGGAAGTGTACTCCACATCACCTCTAACATATAAAGTGCATCTTCGAATGGAAACTCCCTTTTCATCTCTAACAGAAGCCAGCGATAACAGAAAAATAAATCTTCCGCCCCATGACTTTTCATATAAGCATTGAATACTGGATCGTAAAATTGCACAAGAGTAGATAAATGTTGTAACTTTGTTGTAATCGCCTCCCCGTCATACATAAAATTTGAACGCAGTCTTTTCATCAAGCCACAGAAACACAAGTACGCCTGCGCCTCTTCTTTCTGCACAACCAATAATGGAGACGCTATATCACTCATGCCTTGACAGTACGACACCTCAGGATGCGTCAATGCATACGTCACTAACAGATTGTATAAAGCTACCAAGTTTTTACTATCATCGCCACCCGAGTAATATTTATGCGTTCTATCTGTCCGTAAAACATCTTTCTTCACAAGACTTGCTACATGCTTAGCTTCCTCAGACACCTGTCGCGTACTGAATAAATTTCTCCATTTGTCCCGAAGCTCAAAATACTCTTTCTCTTTCTTTTTCATATAATCAAATCTTTCTCTACCTGACATATCTTTGGGGAAGATGTTAAGAAGATGGCGCCATACAACTCTTCGTAATGAAGGTTCTATCCCACCCTGGTATATACTCAACCTGAATTCTTCCGGTTTGACCATGTGCCCGTCTGAGTCGAGATAATTACGGAATTCCATATCTGTCATAGGAGATTTGATTGGTCGATACAAATGCTCATCTTCCGACTTAATACCTATATATAGGAATCAAATAATTCAATGATTATTTATTGATCAAAGGGTTGCATGTTATATTCTTACAATGCCAACACAACTACATAATTATAAAATATGTTTGATAGATACTTTAATTGGAGGTTCTACGTAATAGTAATTTATACCTGACATGTTAAAGTAAGTACATTTTTTGTATGTTGCTTCTGAATATGAGGGTCTTATAAAAAAAATCGTTTCTTGTCTCAACTTTGATAAAAAAAAATCTGGATTTCCATTGGCTACTTAAAATAAATAAATACATACATGTTCAAATATCTTACTAGGAAATGTTTTGATATATTCATATAAATTTGATTAGGGAAAGCACTTGATTTGTAAGCCATGGGACTCTGGTTCAATCCTCAGACGAAGTCAATTGATCCCAGACATTGAGTCTTAATTGCTTAATTACTGATGGTAATTACTAGTTAGTTATCCAGGAAAGCGAGTTAGGTTGAACAACTCCAAGATATGACCAAAAATATGTTTGAAATGGATATAAACCAGACAAACAAACAAAACAAGCCATCAGTTTGACAGAATGCACAACTTTTCTCAGTGTTTGATAATAAATCAAGAGTCTGGAGTATAAAAGGGCCATGATTCTGTCAAAATCCATGTTTAAGTTATTGGCTTGGACAAAGACCTTCTATTATGTTCTCAAATACATTTGTGATGTTTCGACCCTTTCCCTTCAAAAGTTTTGGAGATATCAACTTGCACACAAAATCTTAACCAAAGTAGGAGGGCGATGCAGCAGGACAACTGTATTTTTGTTAAAAAATCTGAAAATAACTGCTAACCAATGACTCTTTGCACTGTGGAGACAGTTCTTTCCACTCTGTTGGAGATGGTACCAGTAATATTGCCTAAGAATGTCCCCCTGTCAAGGAATGCCATACGATACTGAGGTATCTCCACAGGGGCAATGACGTCCCAATCTTCTAGCGCTGAAAAAGTTCGTATAAACATGATGATTTATAATAATAACAGTAAAGTATTCATGGCCTTCCTGATAAATTAAGCATCTTGAAGTGGAAAATTGATGTACAATGCAGTAAGCATCGCTTACTTAAAAAAAAATTTAACTGCATTAATGGAGAAGATAAATTAAGGGGAGACAAATGGAGAGTGTAAATTCTATTGTTCTTAATCAGAGTTATCTTTCTGATAATTATTATATTTTCACTAGCTAATAAGCTATATATAAAAATTAAAATTTTAGTGAACTAGAAATGTGTCATCATGCCACGGATGCCCCCGCATGCAGCCAAAATTTCAGATGTTATAATATTTAGTTCCAAATTTGTTTGCACAAATTATTGTTTTCATTTTAAGTTCAAAGCCCTTAAAACTTTTCAACGTTTACACAAACCATTTTCATACAATGTTCAAGGCACTGAAATTATTCAGTCTTAACCTTTTGAAAATAGCATATTTCATATTTGTAGCCAAAATAATGGCTACATACATTTCCACAAAAGTATGAGTGCTGAAACTGAAAGTTCAAATTTTTTCCAATTTTCAAGAAAGATAAGTTTTTCCAAAATCATTGAACCATGACCAAATTCAAACTTAAACTGCTTATTCTTAAGATGTATCTATATTATTTTCAAAGTGAAAGGGACATAACTCTGCCAAAAAATCATCGAACCATGACCAAATTCCAACTTGACCTGCCCATTCCTTTGACATATCCATATGTCAAATTTGAGTTGAATATGTAACGCTGTTGGGTAGATAATGAACAGAAACTGTTGACCTGCCCATTCCTTTGACATATCCATATGTCAAATTTGAGTTGAATATGTAACACTGTTGGGTAGATAATGAACAGAAACTGTTAATTTCATATTATTTTCAAAGTGAAAGGGGCATTACTCTGCCAAAAATCATTGAACCATGACCAAATTCGAACTTGGCCTGGGCATTCCAAAAACATATCCATATGTGAAATTTGAGTTGAATGTGTTGTACTGTTGGGGAGATAATAAACAGAAACTGAAAATTTCATATTATTTTCAAAGTAAAAGGAGCATAACTCTGCCAAAAATCATCGAACCATGACCAAATTCGAACTTGACCTGTATTTTCTCATGACATATCCATATGTCAAATTTGAGTTGAACGTGTTGTACCGTTGGGGAGATAATGAACGGAAACTGAAAATTTCATATTATTTTCAAAGTAAAAGGGGCATAACTCTGCCAAAAATCATCTAACCATAACCAAATTCGAACTTGACCTGTATTTTTTCATGACATATCCATATGTCAAATTTGATTTGAATGTGTTGTACCGTTGGGGAGATAATGAACGGAAACTGAAAATTTCATATTATTTTCAAAGTAAAAGGGGCATAACTCTGCCAAAAATCATCGAACCATGACCAAATTCGAACTTGACCTGTATTTTCTCATGACATATCCATATGTCAAATTTGATTTGAATGTGTTGTACCGTTGGGGAGATAATGAAGGGAAACTGAAAATTTATATTATTTTCAAAGTAAAAGGGGCATAACTTTGCCAAAAATCATCGAACCATGACCAAATTCGAACTTGACCTGTATTTTCTCATGACATATCCATATGTCAAATTTGATTTGAATGTGTTGTACCGTTGGGGAGATAATGAACGGAAACTGAAAATTTCATATTATTTTCAAAGTAAAAGGGGCATAACTCTGCCAAAAATCATCTAACCATGACCAAATTCGAACTTGACCTGTATTTTCTCATGACATATCCATATGCCAAATTTGAGTTGAATATGTGCAACCGTTACTAAGATAATGAACAGAAACTGATGATGACGGAATGACAGAATGACGGAATGACGGAATGACGGAAGGACGGAATGACGGAAGGACGGAAGGACGGAACAGGGTAACACTAAATGCCCCGGCCATTACATGGCGGGGGCATAATAAAAATCAATATTACCGGTACTTTCAATCCCTTTTATACACATTTTTATATCAAAAAATGGGTCAGGGGAGTGCCTGCGTCAAGGCAGGATGGGATGACATTAAAATTATGATTAATTTCACATAATAAAATTTTTAAATATTTGATTAATTTTACAATCAAAGGAGAAATCAAGTATTTCACAGTAAATTTTCAGCAGGAAGAGCCACTTATAAACATACATGTATATTCATACACCTTACATAACCTACATTACATAATTCAACATGACACAACTGAACTTTCTCAGAAAAGGAGCCCATAACAAAGAGGGATAAGAAGTTCGGAGACAAAGACTTAAATATACTCTATGCAATGAATAGAAAATTTTGTTGATTTTTTTCTTTTAGAGAATTTTAAATCCAACACTATAATAGCCATATGGGGACTTCTCAAGCTTTACTGGGGAGGAAGACCTCAGGTGCCCCTTTGTGAATTATTTAAGGCAAAGCGGCAACTGATAGAAGAGTAATACTAGTCTTTTACACGCAAAATATATACATGTATTTCTACATATAAATACAAATGTAGTCTTTACTTTTGACAAATATGTATCTAAATATAAAATATTTACTTTCATCAAATGGTTTGAGATCCACTTTCAGTTTAAGACAAGGATCTGACGCATTCTGGAATGCTGCATCCATGTCCCAGTCTGACAGCATACTTAGGTATACGTCTTGACCTCCATCTTGTGACAGGTAACTAATTGTGAAGTCACTGAAATATACATGTTTTAAAGGTCATTATAGGTCATTATATCATTTATCTATGTCTTATCTTTTTCAGGGAGATATTGAAATTATTCAGCTAAATATTTAAATCTTATCAGTGAAATATTTAATTTATCAGTAAGATTATGAAATTTAACAGAAAAATATTGAATTTTTATCAGTGAAATATTGAAATTTATAGGTGAAATATAGTAATTTATAGGTGAATATTGAAATCTATAAGTAAATATTAAAATTTACCAGTGAAATTATGAAATTTATCAAAGAAATATTGAACTTTATCAGTGAAATATTGAAATTTATAGGTAAAATATTGAAATTCATAGGTGAAAAATTGAAATTTATAGATGAAATATTGGAATTTATGGGTGAAATATTAAAATTTTCAGTGAAATAAATTTGAATTTCATTTCAAAAAATTTCTACTATATTGAAAACTGGTTTAAAATCTGTAAACTGGAAGATAATAGTGAATAACAGATCAATCAATGAATAATTTTTAGATGTTTTATGTAACAGTGATCTCATATTACTAAGAGCTGTTTTGTGCAATTGTTGGCTGTGAAACACAGAATAAGATTAAATAAATATGTCACGTTTATTTCTTCCTCTCTTTTGCAAAAATAAAGGGTTAGTTTACAATTTAGGACCCCTTGCCCTACTTGTGAAATTAAGCTGATCACATCTCTAATTAAAACTTTCAAAACTTCAACAGCCAATTAGATGAGAGCATCAGCCAAGGGATAATTACATTTTATCACCCTTAGATTTCCAGAAGATACTAAACAAGTAAAATTGTCCATATAAGTATGTACACAATTAAGTAACAATTATTACAATTTTGTTGACATCTATTTACCCTTGGGCAGATAACCTTAGTGCATCTTATCAATGCTATTGAATAATAAACTGTTTACCATGAAAGATGACAGATATCCCATAAAAATTAATATGACCTTATTCCATCCAATAAAAACATCACTAAATGACCAAACCTTCAAAAGGTTTTATTTTGAAATGTCTCAAGTACATCTTGAGATTATCTGGTGCACATACATATACTTTGTTGATAATTTCAGCAATCTTTATACACCTGACAATCTTAACAATTTTTTGTTTTAAAAAAAATAAGAAACAACTTTCTTCTCATTAAATTCTGAAATGTATACTTTTATATTATCACAATGATATTACATTATTATAATTATTAACAGCATATTATAAAATATAGCTTTATATGACATTACATTTTAAAATAATACTTCCCATCTCATTTTGAAATATGGCTTTTTATCTCATTACATTCTTAAATGTAGTTTTTTATCTCTTTTAACATGCTAAAATATAGCTTTTAATATCATTATATTCTTAAATCTCTTAACATTTGTAAATGTAGCATTTTATCTCATTACATTCTAAAATGTAGCTTTTATCTCATTACATTCTGAAATGTAGCATTTTATCTCATTACATTCTAAAATGTAGCTTTTATCTCATTACATTCTGAAAAGTAGCATTTTATCTCATTACATTCTAAAATGTAGCTTTTATCTCATTACATTCTGAAATGTAGCATTTTATCTCATTACATTCTGAAATGTAGCATTTTATCTCATTACATTCTAAAATGTAGCATTTTATCCTATTACATTCTAAAATGTAGCATTTTATCTCATTACATTCTGAAATGTAGCTTTTATCTCATTACATTCTAAAATGTAGCATTTTATCTCATTACATTCTGAAATGTAGCATTTTATCTCATTACATTCTAAAATGTAGCATTTTATCTCATTACATTCTAAAATGTAGCATTTTATCTCATTACATTCTGAAATGTAGCTTTTATCTCATTACATTCTAAAATGTAGCATTTATCTCATTACATTCTGAAATGTAACATTTTATCTCATTACATTCTGAAATGTAGCTTTTATCTCATTACATTCTGAAATGTAGCTTTTATCTCATTACATTCGGAAATAAAGCTTTATATCTCATTACATTATGAAATGTAGCTTTTATCTGATTACATTCGGAAATAAAGCTTTATATCTCATTACATTATGAAATGAAGCTTTTATTTCTGAAATAAAGGATTTTTTTTTTATCTAATTACATATCTGAAACATAGCCTTTTACCTCATTACATTATAAAATATAGCTTTTTATCTGATTACATTCTAAAATTTTGCTCTGTAGCCTATCATATGAATACAAAAATTTATGATAGGCAAACAGTTCTGCCCCTTCATGAAAAGAATATTACATAACCACATTGCCCTGCAATGATTTCTCTTTTAAAATAATGTTTCATAGTTTTAAACTGTATGCAATACATAAAATGTTACTGACATAATATACCTTTTGATATCAAAAGCTTTTGCGAGTAGATTATTCAACATTTCAAATGATGTAATCTGCGGGTCGATGGAAAACTTTTTTGATTCAGGCTGCATCATACCATCGCATTTCTGAAAAATTGAAACAAAGAAATTATCTATCAAGTCTATCAACTTAGAGAAACTACAACTCAATCTGATATTTAAGTGTGAGAGAATCGGTTTCAATGAACAACGGGTAGATATTCTTATTTCTATATAATGACAGAATGTCATTTTAGATATTTTGATAACAAAAATATCTTCATCTGAAGAAACTATAATTGGTTGTTAACTATAGTTAAATGAATGTCCTTGAATGTTATGGATTTTGGACAAAAACATATGCAAATACTTTGAATTAAATTGGTATTTGAATGCCATATTGCATTATCTCATTGCTAGGAAATATATTACATTATCTCATTGCCAATGAGATAATGTATGATTGCCAGTAAATATCCTGCATTATCTCATTGCAAAGAAATATATTACAATATCTAATTGCCAGGAAATATATTGCAATATCTCATTGCAATGAAATGTATTGCAATATCTCATTGACAGGAATATCCTGCATAATCTCAATACAAGCAAATATTCTGCATTATCTCATTGCAAAAAAATAATCAGATATTTATAGTTAGAAATTACATTGTAACACCATATTGCCATAAACAGATATTGCAATATCTCATTGCCACAAAATATATTGAAATATCTCATTTCTAGGAAATATATTGCAATACCTCATTGCAATGAGGATATACAACTTTTTTGCAGTATCTCATTGCTAGGATATACATGTATAGTAAAAAATAAATTATCTCACTACTTCAATATATATTGAAATATTTTGTACACTTAAAGCACATACAAATGTGATACAATGTTAGCTTTTATTATGTAAAAACTCCATATTCACTCAGTCATTTCAATAGAACTTTCAATCGATATACTAAGTACTTATAGCGGAATTAAGAATATTTTGGGTTTTCCCAGCGGGGAGGGGGTATAAATATACTTTTACCATTACAGCTTAGGAAATAAGTGCAACAAGTTAACTAATCTAGACTAATCTATTGTACTATGAAGCTATAACAGAAAGTTTGTTTGTACCACAGGATTAGCTTCAAAAACCCTACTTTTGCCTTGTAGTAACTACCTTACTACATAACTTCATTTGTATTAACATAATAGTATTTAGCTAAGCATCACCTGAAAATGTGATATCAGAAGCTAAATGGAGGGCATTGAAAATTATTCCCATTTTGATAACCCCAACACCAACGCAATCCCCCCCCCCCCCCCCCCCACCTCAAGCCTTTGAGTTAACCTTTGGCTTCAGTCTATTGAGGTCTGACTGGTCGGTCATTATAACACTTTGAGATCCTTAGTGCTGTAGCTCAATTTTCTTCAAGATTTTACAATTGTGTTCATTTTCAAAGTGTGATCCTACAAAGCAAAATTACAAAATAATTGGCCTCACTTTGTACTTTTAATATTCAACTCTACGCTTAAGTACTATGACATCGTTAATTAGTGTAACTAAAGTACTATTAAACGACAAAGAACAGAGATAAATAAAAGTGTGTTTGTCAGCCGTTTCAAATCAACAGGAGTTGAATGTCCAACTTTGGCCTATTATCTACAGGCTATATAGCCAATCGACCCATTTGAAAAACCTTTTTCTGACATTGAACTTGAACTTGAATGATAATAATGATAATGATGTCCCGATAGTAGAGCAAGCTTCTGATGTTGTTATATAACTATGAAACAAACTTTATCCCCGTGAAAACAACACCATGTTATAAAAACAATGTTCTGAAACAAACTTTATCCCCGTGAAAACAACACCATGTTAATAAAAAACAATGTTCTTTACTATGCAAACATTGCTGTAAAAAAATGTACATGTAAATTTATACAATAATCAGCTCTTTTTTTGAAAAAAAAAAACAAAAGAAACAGTACAATTGAATATGTTCACGTAATTGTTTCTCTCTTTCTTTCTAAAAGGCGAATACTTGTGTGCATTCAACCCTTTATCCTACCCATGCCACCAGTGCAGCCAGCACATCTACCGTATGTTGTTTAATCATGCTCTGCACTGTTCTCTATTTAGTACTTCCTTTGAAATTTTCCTTTAAAAAAGTGAATGGTTTTGTAAGGATATTAAGGTGAGACAAGTCTTTTAACATATTTAGTGCTGTAAGTGTTATTAAATTAAATATTAGCCCAAATTAAATTAATTAACAATTTGAGTCTGTAATTTACAATTATAAGAACACTAAAGGTGCATGCCTTCAGATGAGCCAAAGTGTTTCAAGAAAATCAAACTTGAGAAAAATGCACAAAGTAAAATAGATTAAAGTTCCAGTAATAATTTACATGTAAAATGCGATTAACAACTGATTTTGCAGTATTTTTCACCATATTTCTACTGCATGTCTAACGCAGTAAGGGCTTTTGCATATTTTGATCTCTTTTTGGTAATTTACGTGGATTATAAGTGCCATTTTGCAATGTGAAAATTACTTTCTTTGTTTACATCACAACATCTCCTTTTAAATACATTGTACTACATTGTAACTCATCGGAAGCATTAAAATTCTATAAAATAATTCAATACTTTTTCCGACAGTGCTCTTCAATAGTTATAGACCTACATGTATGGTATGCCTTATGTTTTTGTCGTAATGACAATAATGTAAGTGCAGAATACCAATGACATATTAAAGCCATTTTCATATTTTTGAGAAAACTGCTGTGCTACTTAATTTAACCCCTGGAATTACATATATTAATATTCTTCGTATGACAAGCCTCAATTCATCACATTTTAAAACTTGACTTCATGTGCACACCCACAAAAACGCATACATACACACACACACACTTACACCACAAAATGCACATGAAGAAAACAAAAAATAAAAACACCCATCCTAAACAGAAGAAAAAAAAATATTGGGCCCAAATTGCTGCTAATTGTCCCCAATAAAACTTCCCCAAAAAAATAAACAAAGTATCAAAATAAGTATATATTTCTACACTATTTTTAATTACACCATTACCACGTCCTAACAACAAAAGGGGCATTGGTTCCCAGCATCATTGCATAATATATCAATTACGTATTTATAGAGATTGTTTTACTATATTGTCTGTATTTCGATATCAAACATACATTCAGGCATACATTTGTGCATTAACGTTCCTTTTTCTGAATGTAAAATCTATATGCATTTCTTGCTACACTTGGCTAAAGCCTATGCAATATTGTTTTCTTATACACATTGTTTAGCAAACACATAAAATTGTTTACTATATTAAGATAAAGTTACAAGTATAAGAATACAGCAAGATTAAATTCTGTAACAGAAATGTTCTTCAAAAGCTATGGTGCCTGATAGTAAAACAAGAGCCTGGATAATGTTTATTCTTTCAAAATCCAATGTTGTTACAGTGTTACAGTTATGGAACTTGGACAGTCAGCTCCTATTATGTTCTCATATAATTGTGTTAAGTTTCAATCCATTCCCTGCATCAATTTTGGAGATTATAACCAACTTGCAAGCAAAACTTAACCAAGGTATGATGCCAAAGGAATACAATAGCCCTCCATGTTCTTCGAATAGTCGAGCTAAAAACTATAATTATTATGCCACCCTTTGGGGTGAACTTTCAAATAATATCCAATCACAAAATAGTTTTAACCATACTTTATTTATTTTTCATAAACATTAGACAAACCAGTGTGTGCACACCTATTATATCAAAGACATACATGTAGGCATATACATTTTGTCACCTTAGTCCAATAACAAATTAAGTCCTTCTGAATTTAATAGGAGTTAACCAGTTATTGCACTAAGGTGATGACCATTTGTGTACCATTGTAAAGCCTTTCTTTTGGTCAAGTTAAAGAAAAACAAAAATTACATGGACATTATCAAAGATTCTGGGAGATTAACAAAATCAAAGCTAAATTTATATCAAAATGATAAAAAAAAATGTATGTGAACTGAATCAAAATTGCCTTAGTAATTCTATTCTATGTCACAAGTACATGTACACTCTCAATGATGGAGTTTTACTTTTATCATTTATGTCACCTATACTTTCCAGTTATCTTACTTCACGTCATTTAAACTTTTTGCAAATGAAAACTGATAAAGATTTCCCTTATTTACCTGAGATAAACCTTTAACTATGTCGTTTAATGTAAGTTTAATCAGTTCAATGAAAACAAACGCTTTTCTCTAGCTTTCGACGTTTTTTAGTCTTCTTCAGAAAAAAAATGATTTTTTATCTTTTTATTCTTTTATTTCATATATGTAAAATTTTCATTTAAATCATGTACTACTAAATCATTTAATTTCTCCTAAGAAACAACCTACTTTGCAAAATACTGACAAAAAAAGATACATGCAAAATAGGATTTTAATAATTTACGTGAATTTAACTTTCTTAAGAAAAGATCTATAGAAAAAAATAAACCTAATTTAAGTTATATGAAATTTATATATCAGAAGATACAGTACATACAACAAAGCCTAATAAGAAATCAAACATTTTCATGAGTATTTCGGACCACACATGTATCTAATCTATCAATTATCACATTTTCTATTTTTAAAGGGACTCCACTGAGGTTTTTTGACATGACAGAACTGGAAACATTTTTTTCTAGATTAATGTTCCTTTTGATGAAGGTCACAGCTGACCAATAACTACTAAGTGTCTTTCATGTCTTTCAGATCATTCGCATACTCCATTTTCATTTTTCCAGAATAGTTAATCTGACTGTGAAAATATTAAACCCAAAATTGAAAATCATTGTGACACTTTTCACTCAAATCGGGGTAAGAATAGCACAAAATGCTATTTAATCAATTATTTCTTTTTATAATTCTTAGTAATTTAATCTAAGTAATTCTTTATGATTTAGGCTTTTTGGACTTTAGTGGAGTTCCTTTAACATTGTCAATTTATTGAGTAGAATTCAGTGTTAATACATGGTCAATCCATATTAGAATAAACCAGGTTTAAAAATATCCACAGATAATTTTGAAACTGAGAAATCTTGGAAAGAAATGTCCTATTATAAAGTAAACAATATGTTTCTTTTGATCAAAGTCTTCAAACTGATCCTTCTGTCCGTCTGTCTGTTTTTCAGATCAAATATTACCACTAACAACTTCAATGATCCAGAGTTAACCACTAGTGTCCACTTGGGAGTAATGACCTCGACAGCCTTATTAAACCAGTTAAAACCACTGTCTTCAATATAACTATATGTAACTTTTTCTTTAGGCTGCTGTAAAAATCAGATTTGCTTTAGATAACCTTTGACCATTTTTTATCAAGGCCATGAAATGTCTCATGAAAATCATGCCTGTTCTTTATAACCCACGAGTGTTTAATACAGTATCCACGTGACCTGACAGGGACAACAGAGTGTACCTACTATTCATGATGATATGATAACTGATAACAGTCATGAAATTTAAGGCCATGCAAAAAAATTCAAATTGCTTTATATAGTACAATAACATAATAACTCCTTCACTGCTAAATTTATATAATATACTTGTACATGTCCTGCTTTTGAATTTGAAACAGTCCATGCCTTGTTAATATTAAGGTCAAGTTCTGTTAACAAAATGCGAAATGAAGCAAGCAACTGTATAGTGGCTCAGGTCAGACTAAATGGTTGTGCAAACCTTTTACTGCTAAGTAATAAATACAAATACACAACCCTGAAACTGAAAGTTTACTCTGGTAAAAATTAGTTAACTTTTTACCCTTCAGAATAATACAGTATTGGTTACATTTATTTTGACAAGTGCTGCCTTTTGGTTTTCTGCTGCTGTTTTTTCTGATTTTATATTTTTGTGCCCCAACTTAAGGGGGGGGGGCATTTAGATTTACTCTTGTCCGTCTGTCCGTCCTTCCGTCCATTCCCTTTTTGTGTCGCACGTAACTCAAAAAGTAATTGACCTAGAGTCATGAAACCTTACAGGAATGTTGATCAGCATGTGAAGTTGTGCACCTGGGTATTTTCATGTGGATATATTTAGTATTTTTAGAGTTATTGCCCTTGAATTAGTAAAAATTTCCAATTTTCAACTTGTGTCGCACGTAACTCAAAAAGTATTTGATCTAGTCATGAAACCTTACAGAAATGTTGATCATTGAGAATTGTTATTACGGGGAAGTCAAAGACCTGGCCCGCGAAGGAGTCCGGGCTTTGGCTTGCCCGGCTATAGACTACAAGTGTATATTTAAAAGAAAATCAAATAAAAAAAACAATTAAAAAATATATAGAATTCTATACCTATCAATGAAATTTTCAGTGTCAGTTCTAGTCGGGTGCCGCCATTTACAATGTAACTCATTGATAATAGGCGGGGTATTCCGATAACGGAACAAATCTCAACATTTCGGATAAATAATAATCGCCGAGTGTTCCGAGTGAAAACGGAAGCGATGCATTAAATACCGAAAGACACCTTTAAAACGGAAAGAATGAAAATAAATTTTTTAACGACTTCCCCGTTCATAGGCTTTGCCTTAATTCATATTATTTCATGCCACACACTGAAGCCATACAATATTCCTGCATTCAATTGCTGTAATCTTTGCATTTTGACCAAAGAAAAACATGCAAATAGGAAGTCAAAATGTTACATGCGTATTCAAGCTTATGTGGCAAATGTCGCATTTTATAAATTTGACTTAATTTGACACTACGATCAGTATCTTTTCTAAATTTGTCTGCAATACGGGTGTTATCCGGGTAATACTACACTTGGTACTTACTTTGACATGCACCCTGATCACTTCCCGATTATTATCTATACCGTAGAATCCAGACATAATTGCAAAATTTATATATCTGTTTAAATATTTAAGTAAATTAGAATAACAGTGGAATGAAAATTCATTTTATGGAAACAAAATTAGACGTCATAAATCGATGCAATCTTTCAGCGATGAAAACTAAACACTTCCGCACATAAGGCATCGGATAAATAATTACTAACATAAGGTTGACTGTGTAAAAGGTCAAACATCCAAAATATCTATGAGTCAGTTCTCGGACAGAACCTTTAATCATTTTTCTAAAGAAAAAACACATTGACAAACAGATAGAGAAAGTAATGTATACAAGGTCAATTGGTAGATGGGTATTTACCTCACCAAAAATAACAATAATAATCAGGGGAGGGCCGATCGCTAATGTCGTAAGAACTTGGGCCCAATCCTTTTGCTATTTGTTATTTCGAAATCAATTTGTTTCTTTGTATATTCACGGATTTATATTATAAATCCGTGGTATATATTAGCAATAAAATATGATTAAACCTAAAATCTAAACCTAAAGCAAAAATATCGTAAAATCAAATCAAAATTTATTTATTGTCGGTAAACATATATAACATTTTACATCTGGACATAAAAAGTTTCCTTCTAGTGCATTATTCTTTAATTACTTCATTTACATGTTAAAATATTTTATTAGCAATTAAAAATGAACGCATTCGCTTAATTTAGATACTATCCCTTTCTTGGCATTGTTAAACTTGTTGTTTATTCATGCATTTGTATACAGTACATCAGAGATGTACATAGATAACATTACTTTTAGCAAATTGACACAAACAGTATATGTGGTTTATTGTATTGTATGAAAGGAAATTTTGCAAGGATTCAATATTTACTTTGCAAGTTTACTGTTTTTACCGTATACTGTCCTATATATACATGTATCATGCGTCAATTATGCAGTTAAGTATGAAATATAAAATTCTGAAATGGAAATCAACGTTCAAAACTATTTTGGATTATTTACAATATTGTTTGTTTGCTTGGTTTTTCCCACATTAATGTCAAAACATTGTTGGGAATCCAAATATCGCTTGCTTAAAAAGCTATGATGATCAGAGTCACAATATTTTTCCTCATAAAGTTTTCATATTCAACATGAATTTTTATTATAAACTTGAAATGACTTAAATGACATATTTCAATAAAAAGTAATCACGATTACTTTATATCATATGTGCCTTTAAAAGTTTGACTTGATTTTATTCTAAAATTAATCCTAACATCGGATCAATTATTATTTTACTTGTGTTCAATATTAGGCTTGTTTCTTTTCAAATCAGCATTTTTTTGCACATTTTGTTCAGGTTTAATACTATTTTAATTTTATCAATGAGTCACAGGTTGATTTATTTGTTACGTTAAGTGTTCATTTTGCCGTGCGCTGTTTGTCAATTAGACGCGGGAAAATTATACTTTATTAATGTCCGCGCATGCGTCAATTGTCGTCTGTGTCTTATCGTCTGCTATTGTATTTTAACGGATAGTTTCGTAACGTACGCTTATAAGTGGAAATGCACGGATACATCCGAGACAATTCAGATACGTTTGTATCTTGTGCATTTATGTTAACTCCTTCTGTATCGTGTTGTACGTTGTATGAAAGAACGAATTTTCTTGTAATTAAAGCTGTGATGAAAGGGATCTTTACATTGCGTTCTTCCAAATTCCCGCGACCTATCTTTCTCCAGATATTACTTATTCTTTATTCTCTCGCAAGTATAGATACATAAATTCTAGTTACATAAATTTCTATACGTTTACTTGATAGAATTTTAGATAAGAAATATAACTTATTATCTCTGACAGAAGAACTTATTGTTAAAGGCGAATGGAGGTCTATAATTTATATTCCGTTACAAAAGCTGCTTATCAGAAGAAGTGAAGATACACTTGTATCATTTCCTTTTTGAGCCACTTTGATTATACTTTATCTTCTTTGTATGAATGACTGAATAACTCACATAAGCAAAACTACAAGGAGTTCAAATTAAAGGGGTACGTTCCATGAATAAAACCCAATAGTGACATATATAATGCAAGGGGAGCGGTGGCCTAGTGGTTAAGGTGTCTGCCTCTCAACCCTTCGAGCCCTACTCGGGTTACGACCATGGTTCTTCATATGACACCAGTACTGGTTGGTTCCAGGAAGCGGACTCGAAAGTGATTAATATAAGTTGCAAGAACTTGTTTCGAAATCGAGCTTAAATAAATATGTTTAAACCAATATAATGCTCTTTCTGATCTTTAAGTATTGAATGTCAAAGATAGAGTTAGGCAGTTCAGACTTGCAACATGCATAAATTTTGTATAACAAAGTCCCGTCTTAAGTGTGATTTATTTACGATATGTAAATTTACAAAATTGCCACAATGTTGCACTTACATTTTTGTCTACGCCGCAAGAGATTGTTATTCTTCACCAGACAACATTAAACCAATATATAAAATATAGAGAATGGTAAAAATGTGAATTGTTTGTAAATCTTTGGATTCAGGCGTTGATATCATTGCTAATTCATAACATACACGCTATTTCATAATTGTTCGTGATTTGCCGAATATAAAAATCGACAGACTGGAACCCAGGCTATATTACGAAATAAGTTTTTGTGTGGAAATTCATTACATTCTTATGATAGAATATTTCTAAATGTTATACAAATGTACAATCACATGTGACAATGCATTTTATCTCCGGCCCAAAATACATAGTATACATACAACAATTTTGTAATATGGTTGCGTCACCTTAACAATGTTTATAAATGTGAACAAAGACTAGTTGTTTATGTTATCCATTAAAACATATACATAAAACATAAGCTTCCTTAATGTGGTTGTATCACGTGTACTTATTAATACATAAAAACCATGTAGTTCTTTTCCGCCAAAATACCAATTGAATAAATAATTATCACGGATTTGTTTGTATTTTTTACATATAAAGAAAGCATGGAATTCACAATCTATACTATCATTACAAGTTGTACACAAATGTTCTTCCCTTTGGGATATTATTATGCCTGCCTATTTCTATACCTAATTTATGGTTGGAGCAACGAAAATTACAAAACGCTTTTTTATGTTTAAATGGTATTTCTATTAATAAGTATCGTTCAACATTTAAAAGTGATTTAAATTTATTGACTAGAATTCGTTATATTTTCATACCATTGTTGAGTACAACAATCAATAAGTGAGTGTTGTACAATTGTTTGAAAAAAAAAAATTCATTTATTTTAGTTCTTACATCTATAATTCTATTTAGTGTTTCATAAGCATGTAATTTCATAACAGGATTACCTCCTGTTCTATCAAGAGTATTTTGTTGAATTGCTTATCAGTAGAAAAGAATGGGGAAAAAATTATATGTTTCAATACTGATATTTTTCTTTACTCTAATAACGGCTTCAATTACTGTTGTGTTCTGACCTATAGTTCTAATGTATGTTTATAGTTTACATTTCATAACACATCAATAAATCAATAAAAAAGAGAGTTATTTATTTAACTAATTGACAAACTACATGTGTACGTTTTTAAAGTGAACTGTGTAATTATAAGCTGTTTTTATATTATTTATTTAGATACCAAAATAAAGATGAAAAAATAGCATCCTTATAATAATGGCTTTGCTCTAACAATAGTGAAAAGAGTTCCTTAAATGAAGATGTTTTGATGCTATACCTTTTCATATTCTCATTTAAAGCCAATCATCGTTTTCACTCTGTTGCTCTACACTACCAAGTGAAAGGTAGTGGAGCGTCAGTTAGGATATGATTTTAGTGTGATTGACCATTTCCATACCAAAATGCGTATGAATTGCATGCATGAATTGAACAAACTGCACCCCACACACACACACACCACAAAGAATATATTTTGATGAAACAGACAGCAAAGCTTATTTTGTAAACATTACAGTTCATTAACATTCACAAATGAACTAAATACAAATCAAATTCCCTGAATATTATAGTCAAATTGTAATATTAAAGATGCATGAATGATTTCAACATTTATTCAGTACCGTAGAAATGGTAATAAATGTAATAAAAAATTGAAATTATATGTTAATGTATTGTGTATAAAATGATGATTGAATCCAAATGAGATATTAAGATAAGTTCAATTAATTACGTCATTCCTGCTACAAATTGTGTGACCAAATAGTATATGTGCTTATGCATAATTCCATGATATTCAATGGTGTTACTGACTGAAAAAATGTTTGACAAGGCCTTTCAAATAGAACTTCTATTTGAAAGACCCTGCTTAAAATAAATGTGTCATTCCAGCATTATTATGTACAAGTAAAATAATCCAGTCGAACTTCCGACTTATCGTCTACGTGTGTCCCATTTTCCGTCTTACAGATTCGTGATTTGTGCTATTTTAGTCTATACCGTTAAAACCCAAATTATTCGGAAATGTTTTGTTTTTTAGGTTGAAATGTAAACAAAAATGGAGGAGGAAAGTGAAGAAAATTTGACGTTAGCCCCAGATTCCCCCAAATCCCCTACTGTCTTACCATGGGATAGATTTTCTAATTGGCTTCATTGTGCCTGTGTCGTTACTTTTGATTTAGAATTAGGCCAAGCCATGGAGGTCAGTGAAATGGAAATCTTTTGTGTCTGTGAATTTGTAAACAAAATTATTTTTAACAGTGTTTTAACAAAGCCCCACAGTAACTTCGTTGCTTTGCCGTTGTTTACCCCCAGCAACTTTTGTCACTAGTTGAATATTTGTCTCAATCTTCAACACCTACACTTTAAAAAGAAATCCCATTCACCCGTCAACAGATCAAGTGGCAAGTCTTTTATGAACAGGCACAAAATTGTAATTCATATGGCACGTAGCCCAAGATTGGTAAAGGGTCAACACGGCCATATTCCAACTCGTCATAGGTCAACGTTGCACTCTATCAAAAACTTAAAAGGATATAGTCATATAGATTCTCTAGTTAATGGCAAATAACCGTAATTAGACAAATTTAGAGAAACTCAAAAATTTTCCATAAAATTTAATAAATATGAAATAAAGACTACAGCATATTGGTTGGAATATGACCTGACTACTCCTGTTATACCTCTTATGAAATTTCAATAAAACTACAGGATTGATCAGTAGCTCAAAATCTTGTGCACAGGTCTTTAGGTTGAATGATTTTTGTTGAGTTATGGCCATCAGGAGACGACACATGTGATCACTGTCACTCACTGATCACTCTTGTTTAAGTACAAATGTTGCAAGTTTGTAAGCAGAAATCTGATCTCATTAATCAGAGGAGAGAGTTATGACCAATCGGATGTCTGGATATGAGCATTCACATTTTGCATTTGAAATGTTTGATGATTTATTGTTGTTTTAATATTAATAAGAAGAAAAAAATTAGGGTTTGATGTTGTTAAACTATACAAAGAATAATTTGCATATAGAACTTTTATGAATACAACTTTCTATATATTATCATTACAGATTATCTACCCCAGCCATATAAGGATGACAGAGAAAGAAGTAAAGATTTTTACTTATTTTTAAAGTTTGACTGTTGTGTAAATTTTGTTTGAAACATCTGGTTTTTTGCCGAAATAGAATTGAATTTTTTATCACTGATAAGTGGTAGCCTAAGTGTTCATATAAAAACACAAACTTTGATAATGCCCAAGGTTGCTTCTATATAATATCTGTTAAAGAGATAACTTAATAAAATCATATAAAATTTATATTGATTTGGTGGTCTATTAATCCATAAATGGTATATTAATATTAATTATTATTATATGTTAAGAATATTGAATTGAAATAAGATCAAATGCATATTTCCATTTATTTTTTTTTCAATTTGATAATTTAGAATTATATGATTTGCTACTTTTTATTTTACAGAAGATGAATATTTGCTACCTGTCATTTCCAGATTCTAATTCAGGTAAATATAGAATTATTCCTCAACACGTTTTCATTGGTGTATCATTCACAGAGATTAAAGCATGCACTTATCAAATTTATTATACATATCCTTCATTGTTTTCAGCTGCTCACTAAATTTACTGAATGTAAACAGATTTTTTTTCAGGTTTTAAGTGTGCTGTACATCTCTTTGCAAGCATAGCCCACAGCTTTTTGTTAAGAGAAAGTAAAGTTTTCTTCTTAAAAAGGGGAAAAACACACGTATTGTCGCTAGGAACACCCCAAAATTGGTTGTCAAAATAGCCAAAAATACTTTAATATCTTTCATTTATGAAAGGCATATGTACCGTATTTAAGTAATAGTAAAATATAAAATTTATCATTCACTAACAGTAGTATTAGTATATTTTTATGTTATTTGCAGGTTGTATGGGTGATACTCAGTTCCATTTCCGTATTAGACAGTGTCCCGGAAGAAAATACATCAACAAGTCCCATATAGAATATAATAAAGATTGTCCCATACAGCTCAAGGTTGGTATAAATATATTTGTAACATATAACAATACATATATAACAAAAGATACATTGAAACTCTTTTTAGAAATACTACAATTTTAAAACTCCTGTATACATATCATTTATCTTAAGTTTCAGGCAAAAACTATAATGATTAACAAGATTTGCAGACATGCTCTGTTAAGTCTACTCTTGTTCAAATATATCCTCTAAATTGTTGATATGATGTAGCAACTGATGTATGATATATAATCAAAATTGTTTTGTTACCTGTATTGTTTCATAACTTAAATTGTCTTGCAGGGATGTTTTTTGGCTTACTTTATAGCCAATATTCTGCCATATTCACAACTGAAAATAGTGTATTATTTTCCCAATCCACAGGAAAATATTCCAAATTGAAAGTTATAGAATAAAACTATTGAATAAAAAAACTCTAAAATCTTTGAAAATAAAGGCTTCTTCATGGTTAGAGTGCACATATGTTTGAAGATGCCATCCTAGACAGTGATTGTTTACATGCATTAATCACTGCAAAATTCAGGTCATGCATTTTTTTCCCAATTTTTAACAAAATTATTGCTAAAATTCCAGATTTCATGGGTATGGGTCATGTTCCCAAAATCATGGGAAAAAGTCATGCTACCTAAAAAAATTTTAAACCAAAATTGTTTCTTTTCTTTAATTGTTTCATTACCTAAATTGTTTTGAAACCTAGTTTGTTTTGTTACCTGTAAATTCTTTTGTTACCGTTACAGAGCGATGAAGCACATTATTACGGCTTTGTTTATTTTCGGCAGACAAAAGACAGATCTATACGTAGAGGATATTTTCAAAAGGTAAAATTAGTGATTATTTCAAAAAGTATGATTGTAAGATTCAGGTAATAATATCTTTTATTCCTCCAATATTGAAAAGCATAATACATGTAACAAATTATAATATTTTACAGACAGTAAATAGAGATATATGTACAGATCAATCAGAATCAAAATAGCAAATGCGTCCTTAAGAATCTCACAGTCGTCTAAACAAAGAAATGAAGATCGAAAATGTCAGACAAAAGCGTTATTCATAGTAAATTAAGTATAAACAACTGACAAAAAACAATGTCCACTGGTTCAAAATTAACTAGATATGAAAACGAAAGGCTAGTCAATTTACAATGGAATTTGTTCCTGCATATTTAAGTATAATTAAGTTATAAAGCTATAAATAGAAACTATGACGAAAATACATAGCTACATTACATATGTAATTTGAATATTTAAAAGTATCTGATATAAAGTGAGTTTGTTCTATATCACACTAATCGAACATTTTGCAAACACATATAGTATAATGTATATGTTTAAACATATCCCCATCAATTGTAACAGCTAATCTTAGCAAATAATCACACTGTTCAGACGGTGTTAACAGAACGAATGAGATGTAATCACAGTGACCATTAATTTCTATCATCAAATTCCACAAACGTTCACGTAAGATAACACTCATATCATGGTTTGCTCAAATAAAGAGGTACATGTATAAAAGAAGATTAGTTAGTGACATGGCCAAGTCAATAACATTGTTGTTTTAAGAATGAATGGCTGCTATAGTTCAAACACACTCAGAGACAAGTTGTTGTTTCCTTTAGCAAGAAACTTTACACTAATTGCTCACTCATGGTTGGTTCCAGGAATGAATTGAGTCAACAAGCTTATCATTTCGTACACAAACTAAAATAATTGAACTATGTAAACTGAGAATGATTGTTTGCATTAAGATAAAATGTAATTGTGTTTAAATCTAACGTTTTTGTTTTTATCTATTTCAGTCTGTTGTTTTAATTTCCCGATTGCCGTTTGTAGCTTTGTTCTCTCAACTAGTCAACATTATTGCCCCGGAATATTTTGATAATGGTGAACCCAGTCTGGAAGCAGGTATTTTTAACCAAAAAGTTTTTTTCCCCTACTTTATAGGCAATATAGTTTTGTATTGTTTTTTAATAAAGGCAGTTGGCAATATAGTTTGTTATTTTTTTTTGCAGAGGCAGTGAAAAAAGCAAGCCAATTTACCAAATTTTAATATGTACATGTAACAAGACTGGTTTGTTTATGAGTGCCTAGATACATTTCATGATTATGTACAGAACTGGTATTATTCAATTCTTTTTATGTATAAGTAGAGAAAGAACAGTTTCAAATATTATTTGTTTTTTGGCAGATTGGTATATTCTATAATTATGCTGTACAGGGCTATTTTTTAAACCTCAAAAATGCAGAGTTGTTAGTGGATGCGAAATGGGGTTTGTTTGTGTCCTGAGGGCATATAGTGATTGTACTCTGTGCTGATATGTAAATAATGTTTGACTACATGTGGATACTTTGACTACTTGACTGTTACTGTTGAGTTCTGTCTTAATTAAAATATTTATACTTTCATGCTGAGTTAAGCTTAGACCTGAAACAGTGTAAACATAAACTTAAATCTTAACATTTTAGCCCAGTAAAATCTATCCATACTGCTGGTGCAGGCAAAAATTAGCATACATGGCATCTGGTTTTGTTTGCACAGTAAGCTACATTTGTATTCAGGCAGTACTTGTTATGAAATTTTTCCTAAAAGGAAAGATTGGATTTCTTGAAATATTTTGGCTCATCTGGAGGCATGCAGCTTTAAAGCAAATAAGTTTCTTAATAAGGCTCATATAATTATTAAAACATAACTGTTAACCCAGATATAAGTTCTTTTTGTGTCTTCATTACAGCTTGTCATGATATAGACCAGTGGGGACCCCCAGTTCCAGGGGAAACAATGAATTTACCAATATTTGGTACAGTTCTGCAGGTATTCTTTCTTTACTTCAAGCTTTCTTTTGTTTGGCTCATTAGAAAAATGTATAGAGACTTTTTAGAAGTTTTTTTTTTTAATCAGGGCTTTATATGTTGTGTTAAGATACCTTGTGGTAAACTTTTGATACATTAATTCTTTGGTTGCCTAGAGATGGCAATGGCATACCTATGCCACCTAACCTGCTAGCGGCAAATGATTCTGCGCATGCAACCAGTGCAGACCAAGATCATCAGGTACCCCCTTGCTCTGTCCGAACATGGTCTGCACTGTTCACTATTTAGTCAATAAGTGATATTGAAAATCTCCCCTAAAAATGAAGAATTCATGATTTTGTCCAGATTAAATAATGGAAAAGTCCATTTAAGATATATAGGGTGGTCAGGGTTAAAATGGCCTAAATATGGTGCATGACTACAAAGACAAGAAAACTGTTTTATAAAAGTCTCTATACTTTTTCTTATGTCCTTAAATATAGTTCCTGTGGGCATGGTGTATTGTATGGTCAGTCTTTTTCTTATTTCTATATTTATCTCCATTGATATTATTTAATTCCTTTAATAAAATGAACCGGATATTGGACATGCTTATTGTATGTTTGTCATTTTCATTGAATGATAAGGTTACCAAAGCTTGATTATGGGAAGATTGGTGGTTTCCACATGCCAGCTTGTGCATGGTATAATGTATGAAAGGACACCAAAGATCTATTGATGTTGGTCTCCTTGGTAACCTTTGGCAATAATTTTATGAAATCTTCAGATATTTTGCTATTTTTGTGCTATAGGAACTGGTGATTGTTTTAAAACATGTTGCCAGTGTTTCCTTCCACCTATAATACTAAAAATTTACAATTTGACCTGTACATCGATGATGTGACCTAAAAGCTGACCAAATAATAAATTAATAATAGGATTTTAGTTTCCTTGATTAGAATCTTTAAAGAATTTCTTTTGTGATATATCACAATCTATTTTTGAAAATTTATTTCAAGTTAGGGCAAAAATTGAAGGACTACTGAATATTCAATTTTTATGGTGACAAATAATTAAGTTACCAGTAGTTGTAAATCCTTTGTTTAATGCCCATGTCTTGATATAAATAAATTAATTATGTTTTTGTCTGGTATATCTGTCATTTTGTCCCTGAGGATAAGTTTGACCTTTGACCTTAACATCTTTATTCTAGAAGCTAAAGCCTTCATGCTTGGTTTCAATATACCATGGGATGAGACATTTATTTTCTATTTTAAAATATGACCTCGATTCCTAAATAACCTTGACCTTAAGGTCGATTGTCCAAAGAATCATGAAATTTCAACTTGGCTTTGTGTTTTGCAAACATATATTGTTTTACTTTCTTTTTCCTTGTCTTATTGGTGTTGTACATTTGAAAGGGAAGATTTTCTTTTTAAGTGTTTGATGTAAAAAATATTTTGTTAAGTTTAGATATTTATTTTTGTAGATGGGCATTTTATTTCTTACTTTTAAGTGTAGTTTTGAATTTGTGTTGCTATTTTTGTTGTTTAGGTCAGAATTCCGTCCCGCAGTGATAAATTAGTCGGTACTCAGCAACCTAGATCTCAAGCTGCGGTAAGTTGTACGAAAACCAAAGATGTTTCTTCTGTCAGTTGGATCTTTCCCAAATTTCGCGAGCATGTTTTCATAGGACATTTTTAAATGCAATGATTGTTAGAGATTTCTTTCTCACTTTTTAATTGAATAAAAGGGGGAGCTTTTCTTCTCATCTGGGTGTTGGTATCTTCACCCCACTTTGATTAGGTTTATGAACTTTGGAACTTTTTTATTAAACCTGTTAAGGTACAGTTTTTCTATTACTTTTCAAACTTGGAATACTTGTTTTATTAAGATAAAAGCATGACTTTTCAATAGCACTAATTCTGTTGGGTAAGGGTTAAAAAAATAGTTTTATAATTGTATATAGTTTATTTCTTTATTATAATTGTGTTAATGTTTTGAGTGTTGATTTCTTAGGTTATGGAAAAATGACGTCTTAAAATTATATGCTTTGAAGGTGTTGGGTTTTGTATGGATTAAATTGAGATAAAACAAGATACACACAAATAGCATAGATTCGAGGAAGGTGTTCTTGATATAGAAATTAGAAGAAGTAATACTATGCATATAGGTGCTGACAATTGATCTATGACATTGAATCAAATGGTCAATTGTCTCTTACCGCTGAAATCAGAAATCATGCAGGATTAGCAGTTGGTCACTTGTCGAGAAAAATTGGTATTTGCTAGTTACTGTAGTAATCCAGAAAAGCCGATTAGGTCGATCTGTCGCTGAGAAATGACTACAAATATGTGCTAAAGTTGGCTTATGAAACCAACAGAAAATCAAAATAAAGAGAATATGGACAAGACCCTTATCATTTTCAACATGTCATCTGGAAACATGAGCAATTGTTTTTCTTATATTTCTTTTAATTTATTGTATTTTCATGTATGTTATTTCTTGAGTAAATGTTGTTTTCTTTGATTATTTGGATGAATGCTACAATTTTGCTGTTATTTTTCTTTTGTCAGTATTTATTAAGGGATTAGGGTATATTTTCCACTTTTACAAAAAAAATGTGTAATATATTTGGATAGAAGAGAAATATTGTTCTTAGAGCAGCTATTCCTACACTTCCCATTGGATTTCAACCAAATTTTCCAGTGTCCTGACTGAGTTTTGCGATTAAGTAATTTTTAGGGAAATTATTGCCCTTTTCTTTTTTTTTCTGTCTTTTTTTTTCCTGTGAGCTACCTAGTGCCATTATAACTGCCTTGTTTATATAGTGACAGTGAATTAACATGTATAATTTGATTAATTATCTTTTATGAATGTCAAAAAAAAATAAGAATTATTAGTGCATTTTATTCTTTATTAATTTCAGCCTATACTTCCAGCTCAAAGTATATTACCCTCTTTATTTGAAGTTGATATCTACAGTGCATTTCAAAGTATTTTACCTCATGTACAGATGTTATGGGAGCTCACCCTGACAGGGGAGGTAAGTGAATCAATTCATATCGCTCACATTTTGTGGGCACTCTCATAAAGATGGTAAGAATGCTACAAAAATACAAAGTATATTGCCTAATATACAGATCCTATTGGAGCTCACCCTTTTATGGAGGTCACTTTTGTAGGTGAGGTCACTCTTGTAGGGAGGTAAGTGATGTACAGAAATCAATGTATATTGCCTCCTTTAAATGATTATCTAAGGTCATTCTTATGTAGAAGGTAAGAGATCTGTACCACAGACTTACATCATTTCTAACACACTTCACACTATTCCCCTATCAGATAGATAGGACAATTGAGTGCATTATTACATGATATATGCACAGCATAAAACAAGAAATTAATTGAGTGCATTATTACACGATAAATGCACAGCATAAAAAAAATCATTTGAGGGCATTATTACACGATATATGCACAGCATAAAAAAGAAATCAGTTGAGTGCATTATTAGACGATATATGCACAGCATAAAAAAAATCAATTGAGGGCATTATTACACGATATAATTATGCACAGCATAAAACAAGAAATCAATTGAGTGCATTATTACACGATATATGCACAGCATAAAAAAGAAATCAATTGAGTGCATTATTACACGATATATGCACAGCATAAAAAAGAAATCAATTGAGTGCATTATTACACGATAAATGCACAGCATAAAAAATCATTTGAGGGCATTATTACACGATATATGCACAGCATAAAAAAGAAATCAGTTGAGTGCATTATTAGACGATATATGCACAGCATAAAAAATCAATTGAGGGCATTATTACACGATATATGCACAGCATAAAAAAAGAAATCAATTGAGTGCATTATTACACGATATATGCACAGCATAAAAAAGAAATCAGTTGAGTGCATTATTACACAATATTTATACAGCATAAAAAAAAGAAATCAATTGAGTGCATTATTACACGATGTATGCACAGCATAAAAAAGAAATCAATTGAGTGCATTATTAAACAATATATATACAGCATAAAAAAAAAGAAATCAATTGAGTGCATTATTAAACAATATATATACAGCATAAAAAAAAAGAAATCAATTGAGTGCATTATTACACGATGTATGCACAGCATAAAACAAGAAATCAATTGAGTGCATTATTACACGATATATGCACAGCATAAAAAAGAAATCAATTGAGTGCATTATTAAACAATATATATACAGCATAAAAAAAAAGAAATCAATTGAGTGCATTATTAAACAATATATATACAGCATAAAAAAAAAGAAATCAATTGAGTGCATTATTACACGATGTATGCACAGCATAAAAAAGGAATGCTTATACATCATATGAAGTCAAATATGACGTCAACAAACCAAATGACTGGGGGAAAATTACTTCTATGCTCAATGTAGTTTCACAAACGGTACTTTTATCAATTCTCTTTCTTACTAGCGTGTTAGATAGGAAATAGATATTAATTTTTCTTGCATTGTAGTATAATAATGCACAGTTTATCATCTAAATGCAAATGTAATTAATTATATTCCTAAGCATTTGAACTAAAAACATGCATTATTCAACAACAATGCACTTAAAATTGATATCTATTTGCTACGTATACCACTATACCATTGGTTATTCATGAAGTATACCACTGATTATTCATCAAGTTCTTGTATACCAATTCACAATTCATCATGTATAGTGCATAAAGTACACATTGGCTTTCCATACTGAAAATATTGATATGTTTATTTGAGTTGATGTTAAACATTTTCACAGTACAGAAATAGGTATTGTATGTCAATACCCAGTTTGTATGTGTTGATGTAAATTTGATTGATCATTATATTTCAGCCCCTGGTTGTCATGGCAGCTGCACCATCTGTCACATCAAATACAGTGCAATCTCTTGTCAGGTTAGTACATTGTACAGTCAAACCTTAACCTGCTGCATCTGTGTGAATCTGTGTAAAAGATTAATCTTTATTTTAGTCAGGAACAGTCTGTTTAAAGCTGCACGCCTGCAGATGAAGCAAAATTATTTCAAGAAAATTTGAGAAAAAAAGTACTGAGATTTTAAGAAAAGTAAAAAGATTCAAGTCAAAAGTAATACCTTCATGTTGTATGCGATTTTTTACTGATTTTAAAGTATTTTTTACCATAGTAGTATTCTACTGCACTACTTATGCAGTATGGGCTATTTTTAGCTCACCTGACCACGAAGTGGTCATGGTGAGGTATAGTGATGGGGCTATGTCCGGCGTCCGTCGTCGTGCGTTGTGCGTCGTGCGTTGTGCGTCGTTCGTCGTCAACAATTGGGTTGTTAACAGTCTAGCAGTCACAGTTTTGATTGGATCATCATCAAACTTTGTCAGAATGTTTGTCTCAATGAAATACAGATCGAGTTCGAAGATGGGTTATCTCAGGTCAAAAACTAGGTCACAGGAGCTAAAAATAGAAAAAGCTTGTTAACACTCTAAGAGGCTGCAGTTTTCATCCAAATATTCTGGAAATTTGTCAGGAAGGTTGTTTTGATGATATCTAGGTCAAGTTCGAAGATGGGTCATCTCTGGTCAAAAACTAGGTCACGAGCTAAAAATAGAAAAAGCTTGTTAACACTCTAATAATTGGGTTGTTAACGGTCTAGCAGTCACAGTTTTGATTGGATCATCATCAAACTTTGTCAGAATGTTTGTCTCAATGAAATACAGATCGAGTTCGAAGATGGGTTATCTCGGGTCAAAAACTAGGTCACAGGAGCTAAAAATAGAAAAAGCTTGTTAACACTCTAGAGGCTGCAGTTTTCATACAAATATTCTGGAAATTTGTCAGGAAGGTTGTTTTAATGATATCTAGGTCAAGTTCGAAGATGGGTCATCTCCGGTCAAAAACTAGGTCACAGGAGCTAAAAATAGAAAAAGCTTGTTAACACTCTAGTGGCTGCAGTTTTCATCCAAATATTTTGGAAATTTGTCAGGAAGGTTGTTTTGATGATATCTAGGTCAAGTTCAAAGATGGGTCATCTCCGGTCAAAAACTAGGTCACAGGAGCTAAAAATAGAAAAAGCTTGTTAACACTCAAGTGGCCGCAGTTTTCATCCAAATATTCTGGAAATTTGTCAGGAAAGTTGTTTTGATGGTTTCTAGGTCAAGTTCAAAGATGGGTCATCTCCGGTCAAAAAACTAGGTCACAGGAGCTAAAAATAGAAAAAGCTTGTTAACACTCTATAGGCTGCAGTTTTCATCCAAATATTCTGGAAATTTGTCAGGAAGGTTGTTTAGATGATATCTAGGTCAAGTTTGAAGATGGATCATGTCTGGTCAAAAACTAGGTCACAGGAGCTAAAAATAGAAAAAGCTTGTTAACACTCTAGTGGCTGCAATTTTCATCCAAATATTTTGGAAATTTGTCAGGAAGGTTGTTTTGATTTTATCTAGGTCAAGTTCGAAGATGGGTCATGTCTGGTCAAAAACTAGGTCACAGGAGCTAAAAATAGAAAAAGCTTGTTAACACTCTCTATAGGCTGCAGTTTTCATCCAAATACTCTGGAAATTTGTCAGGAAGGTTGTTTAGATAATATCTAGGTCAAGTTTAAAGATGGATCATGTCTGGTCAAAAACTAGGTCACAGGAGCTAAAAAATAGAAAAAGCTTGTTAACACTCTAGTGGCTGCAGTTTTCATCCAAATATTCTGGAAATTTGTCAGGAAGGTTGCTTAGATAAATATCTAGGTCAAGTTGGAAGATGGGTCATCTCCGGTCAAAAACTAGGTCACAGGAGCTAAAAATAGAAAAAGTTTGTTAACACTCTAGTGGCTGCAGTTTTCATCCAAATATTCTGGAAATTTGTCAGGAAGGTTGTTTTGATGATATCTAGGTCAAGTTGGAAGATGGGTAATGTCCGGTCAAAAACTAGGTCACAGGAGCTAAAAATAGAAAAAGCTTGTTAACACTCTAGTGGCTGCAGTTCTCATCCAAATATTCTGGAAATTTGTCAGGAAGGTTGTTTTGATGATATCTAGGTCAAGTTGGAAGATGGGTCATGTCCGGTCAAAAACTAGGTCACAGGTGCTAAAAATAGAAAAAGCTTGTTAACACTCTAGTGGCTGCAGTTTTCATCCAAATATTTTGGAAATTTGTCAGGAAGGTTGTTTTGATGATTTTCAGGTCAAGTTCGAAGATGGGTTATCACCGGTCAAAAACTAGGTCACAGGAGCTAAAAATAGAAAAAGCTTGTTAACACTCTAGTGGCTGCAGTTTTGATTAAAATATTCTGGAAATTTGTCAGGAAGATTGTTTTAATGATTTCAAGGTAAAGTTCGAAGATGGGTCATGTCTGGCCAAAAACTAGGTCACAGGAGCTAAAAATAGAAAAAGCTTGTTAACACTCTAATGGTTGCAGTTTTCATCCAAACATTCTGGAAATTTGTCAGAAAGGTTGTTTTGATGATTTCTAGGTCAAGTTCGAAGATGGGTCATCTCAGGTCAAAAACTAGGTCACAGGAGCTAAAAATAGAAAAAGCTTGTTAACACTCTAATGGCTGCAGTTTTCATCTAAATGTTCTGGAAATTTGTCAAGAAGGTTGTTTTGATGATATCTAAGTCAAGTTCGAAGATGGGTCATCTCCGGTCAAAAACTAGGTCACAGGAGCTAAAAATAGAAAAGCTTGTTAACACATTAGGGGCTGCAGTTTTCATCCAAATATTCTTGAAATTTGTCAGGAAGGTTGTTTTGATGATGTCTAGGTCAAATTCGAAGATGGGTTATCTCCGGTCAAAAACTAGGTCACAGGAGCTAAACATAGAAAAAGCTTGTTAACACTCTAGTGGCTGCAGTATTGATTCAAATATTCTGGAAATTTGTCAGGAAGGTTGTTTTGATGATTTCTAGGTCAAGTTCGAAGATGGGCCATCTCAGGTCAAAAACTAGGTCACAGGAGTTAAAAATAGAAAAAGCTTGTTTAACACTCTAGTGGCTGCAGTTTTTATTCAAATATTCAGGAAATTTGTCAAGAATGTTGTTTTGATGTTTTCTGGGTCAAGTGCTAAGATTGGTCATGTCTGGTCAAAAACTAGGTCACAGGAGCTAAAAATAGAAAAATCTTTTTAACACTCTAGTGGCTGCTGTTTTGATCCAAATTTCCTGGAAATTGGTCAGGAAGGTTGTTTTGATGATTTCTAGGTCAAGTTTGAATATGGGTCGTGTCCAGTCAAAAATTAGGTCACATTGCCCAAATATGGAAAAATCTTTATAACACACTAGAGGTCACATGTTTGACTCAGTCGCATCAAACTTGGTCATGATGCTTGTTTAAGACATTGCTTGGATGCGGTTGTGTCAGGTGAGCGATCCAGGGCCATCATGGCCCTCTTGTTTGTATATTTTGTTCCTTTTGGTTATTTACATGGGTTGTAAGTGTAGTTTACAATCTGAAAATTATTTTCTTTGTTCACTTCACAATATCTTATTTTTTAATACATTTTCACAATTTTTTTATGAAAATTAGCATGAATCTTGAAGCATGCCGCTTTAAAAATTAAGGGATTAAAATATAAAAAATAGAAAAAAATGTGCTACCAACAGTATAAAGCCTAGTCAGACTGTTCAGATGTTCAGGCTGGCCTGGCTCTGTACTGGTGGCAAGGGTTAAATCAATCTCAGTTCCGACACGTTAAAGATTAATATATTAAGTTCTTTGTTTGTAAAAAAACAAATTCTTTGTTTGTAAAAAAAACTTGTGTAAGTGCAAAACTGTACTTTTCATCTCATTAAAGTTCCATAGAACTTCCAGTTTAGGGGGTTAATTAACCCTTTCACTGCCATAGGGACGGCTTATGCCGTCCCTGTTATTTTCGGCGTATTTGCCATATGGACGGCTTTAGCCGTTTCTATAATGATAATAGTAATAATAATGAATTAATAATAATAAGAATAAAAATAATAATAAATATAAAGAAAATTATACCATTGACAATAATTATTATTATACTAACAGATTTGGAAACACATAGAATTATTATAGTACTAATTACAAATAATAATAATTATATTAATTAATAATATAGTAATTTCTTAGAAAACCCTATCAATAACAATAACCCTCTGGCAGCGAAAAGTTAAAATATTGATAAATGCATGTACTAAAAATCAGAAATAAATTTTGTCTGCATAAGATATATTTTTGCGCATACATTTTATCTTGCCTGGTGCAAATTTAGGTGAACGCTTATGTCAACCAAACAAAGTCGCAAAGATGTCTGAATTTACAACAATGAAAGGATTACAGACTTGTGCTGTTTTAGCTCAAATTTGGCATTTTAGTATTTGTTTATTTTTAGCTCACCTGAGCTTGCTCAGGGTGAGCTTTTAGGATCGGTGAATGTCCGTCGTACGTCCACAATTGCTTGTGAACACTCTAGCGGTCGCATTTTTGCCTCAATCATCATCAAACTTGGTCAGGATGCTTATCTAGTTGAAAGCTCGGATGAGTTCGAACATGGCTCATCTCGGATGAAAAACTAGGTCACAAGAGCTAAAAATAGAAAAACCTTGTGAACACTCTAGAGGTCACATTTTTGACCCAATCATCATCAAACTTGGTCAGGATGTTTGTCTAGGTGATAGCTCGGATGAGTTCGAACATGGGTCATCTCGGATGAAAAACTAGGTCACAGGAGCTTTAAATAGAAAAACCTTGTGAACACTCTAGTGGTCACATTTTTGAACCAATCATCATCAAACTTGGTCAGAATGCTTGTCTAGTCAATTGCTTGGATGAGTTCGAACATGGGTCATCTCTGATGAAAAACTAGGTCACAGGAGCTAAAAATAGAAAAACCTTGTGAACACTCTAGTGGTCACATTTTTGACCCAATCATCATCAAACTTTGTCAGGATGCTTGTTTAGATAATAGCTCGGATGAGTTCGAATATGGGTCATCTCGGATGAAAAACTAGGTCACCGGAGCTATAAATAGAAAAACCTTGTTAACACTCTAGCGGTCACATTTTTGCATCAATCATCATCAAACTTGGTCAGGATGCTTATCTAGTTGATAGCTTGGATGAGTTCGAACATGGGTCATCTCGGATGAAAAAGTAGGTCACCGGAGCTAAAAATAGAAAAACCTTGTTAACACTCTAGTGGTCACATTTTTGCATCAGTCATCATCAAACTTTGTCAAGATGTTTGTCTAGGTGATAGCTCGGATGAGTTTGAACATGGGTCATCTCGGATGAAAAAGTAGGTCACCGGAGCTAAAAATAGAAAAACCTTGTTAACACTCTAGTGGTCACAATTTTGACTCAATTGTCATCAAACTTGGTCAGGAAACTTGTCTAGGTCATTGCTGGGAATAAATCGAACATGGGACATCTCGGATGAAAAACTAGGTCACAGGAGCTAAAAATAGAAAAATCTTGTTAACACTCTAGTGGCTACTGTTGTGATCCAAATATTCTGTTAATTGGTCTGAAAGTTTGTTTTGATGATTTCTAAGTCAAGATCGAACATGGGTCATCTTGGATGGAAAACTAGGTCACACCGCCCAAATATGGAAAAACCTTGTTAAAATTCTAGTGGTCACATTTTCGACTCAATTATCATCAAACTTGGTCAGGATGCTTGTCTAGGTAATTGCTTGGATGAGTTCGAAATCGCATGTGAAACTAGGTCACCGGAGCTAAAAATAGAAAAATCTTGTTAACACTCTAGTTGCTACTGTTTTGATCCAAGTATCCTGGAAATTGGTCTGAAAGTTTGTTTTGATGATTTCTAGGTCAAGTTTGAATATGTGTCACCTGGGTAAAAAACTAGGTCGCACTGCTCAAATATGGATAATCCTTGTTAACACTGTAGTGGTCCAATTTTTGACTCACCTGTCATGAGACTTGGTTAGAATGCTTGTCTAGGTAATTGTTTGGATGAGTTTGATAAGTCAGGTGGGCGATCTAGGGCCATCATGGCCCTCTTGTTTTAAGAACTGTCATATTTGGGAATGGGTATCGGATTCCAGATGTCATATTTGAACTGACTTCAAAATGAAATGTTTATATTTTCAGCTTGATTTCTCCACTCCATTACTGTTCAGACTATAGGCCTTATTTCACTATACATGACAGCGAGTTTAAAGAATATACAACAAGAACTCAAGCTCCGTAAGTATCATGATGATTTTGAAAAATTTCCTCACTGGCTTTAATATTATAAGAATCTTACACTGGCTGCTGGTACGGCCTGGAATATCTAGCTCGAGGCCATAATGAGGCTCTGCCAAGTTTCTGCAAAACAGTAACCTGAAAGCTAGATATTCCTGTCTGTACCGACAGCCGATGTTTGAATTTTCTTGCATATTACATGTCAATTATTTTCATAACAGAAATTATTATAGTAGCTTAAGAATTTACAAACTTCATTCATAATGGTAAAATGACGTTATCTTAAGATCTCAATTCATTCATAAAGGGAACGCGGCAATAACGTCATTTAAAGCACGCGACTTGTCTCACATGGGAGTGTAAGACAGGTTTTTCTAGCACCGGTGTAAATGGTAGGTAAACCTGTCTGATATGCAGGAATAAAATGCCCTGCCATTAATGCAGATTTATTTGTAAAAATTCTAATTAGACTGTAGTTAAGTTGATATGTCTGATCCAACTATGATGCATGAATGTGATCCTGAAAAATGAATCTTGTTCTCAGGCGTTGCATGAATCTTGTATGTAAATTTGATTCTTAGAATCAATTTGGTATAAGGTGCATGAATCTGGTCTTGAGAAAGAATGTGAATCTGGTCCTGATGAGGTGGGTGAATCTGGTTTTGAGAAGGTGCGTGAATATAGATTTGATAATGTGCTTGAAATTTGTCTTGTTAAACCTGGTCTTGATGAATTGTTGAATGTGATTCTAATAAGTTGCGTAAATTTTCCAAAGGGTGGCATGGATCTAGTTTTCATAAACTGTGAGAATCTGGTCCTGATAAAGGACATAGATCTAGACCTGATAAGATACATAACTCCAGTCCTGATAAGAAGCTTAAAATTTTCCAAAATTTTAGTTTTTTGTTTGTTTGTTTTTTTTGGGGACAGGGGGTGGGGTTATCTTTTTGTCTGTAGATTACGTTTAATGAAGTAAAAAATATAAACTTGAACAAATTTGTATTCTAATTGTTTTTCCATATATCTTGTCAAAGGTTTCGTTCAGCTATTGTCAGTTATGTATTTTTTTTATAATTTATAAAAGACGCAGATGATATTTTTATTCCAGACCTCCAGTGATATTGGGAGTGACAAATCCATTCTTCGCTAAAACATTACAACATTGGCCACACATCATCAGGATTGGAGAAATGGCAGGAGATGGTAATATTTTATTATCTCAACTTATCAATATATCAAGGGTTGATTGCAAAACTGAACTGTTGTAAGTCCTTCTTTATTTCATAATATTATAAGTTACTGCAGTTTTGCGATCAAACCTCAATATGCTTTCCCTAATTTTATGTTTACCAAATAGCAACATGTAGATCTATTATTCCCAAGTATTATAATACTTGATTAGATTGGTTCATAATGACCATATCTATTTGAAATGGACCAATGGTAAGACGTTTTATGAAATTAAAATTCTGTCCCAGAACTTCTTTCCAACAATGTAGACAGTAATAGTGTTTGAATTTAACCCTTTACCTGCTGAATTTGTGTAATGGATATGCCCAGCTTTGAATTTGGAACAGTCCATTCAAAGTTGAAGGGATTTCAATATGACAATACAAAAATTGCTACCAACAGTATAGAGACTGGTCAGACGGCACAGATGCACAATCTAGACTGGCTCTATTCTGGTGTGGCCGAGAATCAAACTCCTCACAGTGATTATTTCCCTTGGCAGATTGTTATCTCAGCCTTAGCAGACGTCACATGCTGATGAAAGTCACATGACCGTTACATAGAAAATCTAACATCATTTTTCTCTTTCTGTGTTATCTTTAACTTTTCATACCTACATTTGTTATACAAAAATGTAGTTTTATCAAAAAAAAAAAAATATCAAAACTATACAAAAAAGTGGAAAATAAATTAAAAAACTAAAAAATATAAAATAAAATAAAAATGTGTGTGGTGGCAGAGATATATATGTACTGATAAGGGGAGATCACTGTGTAGGAGATTGGCAGGGAATAATCTCTTTTGGTTTCAGCAAGTGAAAGGTTAAGAAAAAAAATAACCATAGTTTTGGAAAACTTATTTAATGACTGTAGCTTATATTATCAATAGGACTAAAAGGCAATGAAATTATAGGTAAGCAACTTCAATCTCAGCTCAGTTAATGCTTTTTATTTCAGTTTAACAGCGGGAAATGAAATGATTCTTGTTTTCAGTTTTACCTCTTATTAGTTATATTCCTTGCAATTTTTCTTTTAAAATCTGCAAACTTTTTTGTTATTTTTGCACAAAATGTTTAGCAAAAATTCAGTTACAGAGCTGGGAACACGCTTAATCCTTGGCATTTTATATAAAAGCTTCAACAAAGTTTTAAAACATTAAACATTTAGGAAATGTAGAAATATTCACAAATTGTTAATTTTCTACATGTCATGTGCAAAGTTTGACTGAATTTATGGTATCTCATATGAAGTTTAAAGTAACTAACAGAGTAAAGACTATTTTGACGTATTTTAGGTAATACATGGTTTGTCGTTACTTTTTACTTAAGTTACTTTATTATTTGTTCACTTGATAATGTTTTTATCTGTTAAAATTTTTATGAAGTTTACTGTTGTGCAGCTTAAAAAATGATATTTTATGTTGACAATGTATGAATTTTGTACTCATGTCACGGTCTTGCATGAAAGGCTTACCAAAATTATGCAGTTTCAGTTATAGTTGTGAACAGTAAATAAAGCATCTTGAAGAACTTGTGAAGATTTATAATGAAGCTGATTTGTATATTTTTATAGCCGCAGTGCCAAAGGGTTTCAACAAATTAAAAAAGGCGAGCTCACTCAAAACATTAGATTGTAAACCAGGTAGGTTGGCGTTGTTTTATAACATGGTAAATAAACAAATGGAAATATCCTGAAATAGACCTTGCAGTTTAATCTTAGAACATGTACAGTCTTTTTCTGAAATGAGGTATATACTTTTGATAACACCCCAAGGAGAATGTCAAAGTTTACAAATAGTTCTACCCTAAGCCCGATTTGAATGAAAAGCATTGCAACGCTTTACAGTTTTGAATCAGTTTTCATAATTAGAATAGCTATTCTGAAAAGACAGAGTTAGCAAATGATCTGAAATTTTGCACACAAGTTATTGGCATAGATCTACATCAAATGGAGTATTTATCTTAAAAAAATATTTCCAGTCCTGTTATAACTCTTTAAGAATGACATCTTTTTGAGAACTTTCATGATACATACTTTTCTAGATACTTTTTGAACGCCCTTTGTAATTCAGGGATGCAGTACATTAATCTGTAGAATTATTACTAGAATGTGAAAAGCTTTGCCGCCAGTGTTATAAAGTGTCATACTGTTCTTATATTTCAGGTGTCTACACAAGGTATAAACCTTTACTTATTAAAGATAAAGGCATTCTCAAGAGATTGATAAAGGTATGAAATAATTGTAACTAGTCAACACACATTACATTTAATGTATTAGCAATGAAAAATCTGAAGCATTGATAGTGGTTTTTTGACAAATTTGAACTAGTCAATTAGCTAGCTGTCACATGATTTGACTGTTCTTGCAATATCTGTTTACATCCCAGTAAGGTTTTAAGAATGCCTCCACTTAAAAAAATTTTTAAAAAAAACTTGTGCCCCCCTCTCTTTCATTTTCAAACACTTATGTAAAATAAATCAATAAAAATGTAAAAAAGACCAATGAAAATGAAATATTAAACTTTACTAAATTTGACAAATGAACTGTTAAGATTGCATATCTAATTCCAATTTATCATACTGAATTCTAACAACATACATATGCAGTTAAATACAGTAATATTTATTCCTTAACAACTGAAAGTACAAAATGAAAAATTTTGCTTCTAAGTGGAAATGTGGGATTCTATATATTAATGCTCTTCCTCATAAAAAAATCATGAATCAAAATATTTTTTATATAATTTTTTAACCGATGGTTTGATTAACATATTACAACTCCATTTTATTTAGGGCATGCAGTCAAAGCGGCCAGTGGAAGCACAGAATGCGATATTGCGGCGACATTTCCTCGAACTTACTCAGAGCTTCATGATTCCATTGGTACACCTCTTACTGTTATAACTTTTCATTCAATTTTACCACCACTGAATTTGTATAATGGACTTGCCCTGCTTTGAATTTGGAACTGTCCATTATCACTTTTAGGGTTTTCTATGAGCAAATGAGCAGGCTGGCCTAACTGTACATAGGGGGATTGGGGGGGGCAGAGGCAATATATTATTATTGTCGCTGTTACTGTCAGAAGGTTTAACAAGGAGAGGATGTTTTTAAAACGTGTCCATGATAATGTTTTTGTAATATCTGAAAAATAGTTATATGTGGTCTTAGATGTTGATGACAAAAAAATATATACGGGTGTCAGTCAAAGGGAGGTAATAAAATATTTTCTAGGTTTATTTTATAGAAGTTAAGTGTATATACTAAATTTGAATTTGTCTTTTTTGTAAGTAGCTAAAACAATTTAATCATTTATTTTACAGGAAAGATACATGGCCAGCCTCATGCCTTTACAACGAAATATATCACCTCACAAGGTAAATATTGCCTACAATAGAAACCTGTTTATAAATACCAATCTGAGGCCATAAACAACACTATTCCTAATATGTCACCAGTTCTGGTTAGCTCCAGGAAGCAGACTGAGTGTTATTTAGATTTTCTACAAGCTTCACATTCAAGCTGAAATTAATAATGTTTCTTTTAAAGTCTGAATCCAAGTCTACAATTTTTAGCTTGACTATTTGAAGAATAGGAAAAGTTGTTGTACTCACCCAGGCGTCTGCTTTTCCATCACACTTTGGTTAAATTTTTGCATGCTCCAAAAGTAAGGAAGGGAATGGGTTGAAACTTCACTAAGTGATTTAGGGGCATAATAGGTCACTGACCAAAGCCAATAACTTTAACATGGATTTTGACAAAATAATGGCCCTTTTTGAACTAAGAAAATTCTACATTATCCAGCCCCTTATTTAACTATTCAAGCACTGAGAATAGTCCGGCATGCTGTCCTACCATCAGCTCTTTGTTTTCATTGCTTCACAGGGATCTACCCTCTTTCGGTTTGTTTGTTTTTTTACGAAAAGTGATCTTTAGAACAAGCTTGACAATTTAACTATTTTCAAGTTCTGTGTTTTCCAAATCTGAATTCCAGTAAGAAAGGACAACCTCAATGTTTACACATAACTTATCATTTCATGTGTTGCTTACTTTTACAGGGGCCTCCAAGTTTGCGGCAGTTCGATGCAGACGAGTTTATAAAATCATTAGATCAAGCAGGGCCTAACCTGACCTCAGGGGTCAAAGGTGACTGGGAGGGGCTGTATAGAAAATTCTTCCGCTCTCCAAATTTTGAGGGTTGGCTTTACCACCGGCAGTTTGAAGTTAATCAAAAACTACAAGTTTTACATATGGAGGCTTTATGTCAGGCGGTAAGTCACATGATTAGATACATAATCAGGTTTATAGATCTAAACATTGCAGAGTAGTTTCCCCTGAATCATTTAAACATTGCAGAGTAGCTTCCCCTGATTTCTTGTTTTGGTGTTTGTACTGATATGGAAGGGCCGTAGATATTATACTTTTCTAGTTTACTTGAGTCGTTCAAGTATATAATGTTACTGCAATGACCACTTCACTTTCCGGTGGCGAGGGTAAACACATTCCGGTGGCGAGAGTAAACACATTCCGGTTGCAAGGGTAAACACATTCCGGTGGCGATAGTAAACACATTCCGGTGGCAAGGGTAAACACATTTCTGTGGTGAGGGTAAACACATTCTGGTGGCGAGGGTAAGCACATTCGCGGTGGCGAGGGTAAGCACATTCTGGTGGCGAGGGTAAGCACACATTCCAGTGGCGAGGGTAAACACATTCCGGTGGCGATAGTAAACACATTCCGGTGGCAAGGGTAAACACATTTCTGTGGTGAGGGTAAACACATTCTGGTGGCGAGGGTAAGCACATTCTGGTGGCGAGGGTAAGCACATTCTGGTGGCGAGGGTAAACACATTCTGGTGGCGAGGGTAAGCACATTCTGGTGGCGAAAGTAAACACATTCCAGTGCAAGGGTAAACACATTCTGGTGGCGAGGGTAAGCACATTCTGGTGGCGAGGGTAAACACATTCCGGTGTCGATAGTAAACACATTCTGGTGGCGAGAGTAAACACATTCTGGTGGCGAGGGTAAGCACATTCTGGTGGCGAGGGTAAGCACATTCTGGTGGCGAGAGTAAGCACATTCTGGTGGCGAGGGTAAGCACATTCTGGTGGCGAGAGTAAGCACATTCTGGTGGCGAGGGTAAGCATATTCCAGTGGCGAGGGTAAGCACATTCTGGTGGCGAGGGTAAGCACATTCCGGTGGCGAGGGTAAGCACATTCCAGTGGCGAGGGTAAGCACATTTCTGTGGTGAGGGTAAACACATTCTGGTGGCGATAGTAAACACATTCCGGTGGCAAGGGTTAACACATTTCTGTGGTGAGGGTAAACACATTCTGGTGGCGAGGGTAAGCACATTCCGGTGGCGAGGGTAAACACATTCCGGTGGCGAGAGTAAACACATTCCGGTGGCGAGGGTAAACACATTCCGGTTGCGAGAGAAAACTAACTAAACACACACTTCACCTAGCAGTCTAATAAACACATTGTGATGTGATACAATAAATATAACTGTTGTTTCCTAAAACAAGAAACTTGTCACTCATTGCTTAGTACTGGTTGGTTCAACGAACAGATTTGAGCATGTTTCAGTAAGCTTATACTTCCAACACAAACTAGAATAAATTTGTATAAACTAAAAACTAATGAATATAAATGTGATGTTCTCTTTTGTAGCTGATGCTTATAAGTGTTTAAATTATTTTGATGCGATTGGCTTTAGATATCATGTGAAGAATTTGGTTATGAAACAAATTAATCTTTGATTGACTCTCTGCAGGGCTTACTCTGTAGCAAAGTTAATATGACTTTTTAAATATCTTACAAAATTATATTGAAATAGCATAACATTACAAATGTAATTAGAAATCCTGTAACCATTTTATATTTCTGTACTGCTGTATCCATTTAATATTTCTGTACTGATTTTAATAAAATCTTAACAAATGGCACATTTCTGTCAGACTGCATCAAAACAAAAAAATCAAATTTTTCCAAAGTAAGACTTTACAATAAATTTTACCTCTCTAGGACAACACCTCTCAATAACAGCCAAAATCTTGGCCTTTCATAACGGAATTCCTCTGAAGAGGTTTAAGTGTATACTTTTGTTATCAAATCTATATTGTATTTGTTGTAGAACTTATTGGACTGGATACAGGATAAAGAAGAAGTGGAGATTGTAGATCTGGTTCTAAGGATAAGAGAGAAATTGGTATGTTTTTTGATCCTGCTAGATAATATTTTCATGTCTGAACCCTTAATCAGATTGGACTAAGATCGATGAACAATTGCTACCAGCATAGAGCATGACTGGCCAGTATTACCATGCAGTCTGGCCAGGTTCAAACTGTTTGAAGCTCCAATTTTGTCTTTCATTGATATCATAATGGACTGTTCCATATTCAAATTCAGGTGGTTAAGGGCTAAAGTTCAGCCTTGAAGTTGTATATTCTTATCTATAATACCCGTTCCACCTCACATTTAGTTGTGAAAAAAGAACATTTCTTTTATGTTTGATCTGATTTGTTATTACTGTGAATAGCAAGTCTTTAATGGAATGGATTGGAACCTTTTACGTAACTACATGTATATATAAAAATATGCAGAAATATGTATAGCTCAGCGCTGAGCTGCCACTCTTATCAATAGTACTTCAGACCACTTGCCCCTCACCACTGTGGGTTCAAATCCCGACAGGGACTTTGGATTCTTTCATGTGAAGAAGCTATCCAGCTAGCTTACGGAACGTCGTTGGTTCTACTCAGGTGAACGTTCGTGCCTGAAATAATGCACAGAAGGGCACCTGAGGTCTTCCTCCACCAGTAAAAGCTGGAACGTCGCCAAATGACCTATACTGTGTCTGTGTGACGTAAAATCCAATCAAACAAAAAAAACTTATAAATAGAATCCTAGTGAAAGCTTCAATTGAAATAGAACTATAGTCTAAAAGATGAATGTGTTGTTAATTTTACATATTTAAGTTTGACAGGCTTTGTTTATCATGTAAGAACCTGACCGGGCATCCGAGGCCAAGTGGTTTAAGTCACTGACTTCAAACCAATTGCCCCTAACCATTGAGGGTTCAGGGACTTTTGATTCTTTTATGTGAGGAAGCTATTCAGTTAGCTTGTGGAACATTGGTGGTTCTACTCAGTTGCCCCTTTCAGGCCTGAAATAATGCATGGAAGAGAGTTTGATGTCTTTCTGCACCTGTAAAGCTGGAAAGTTATTTTATGAACTATGCTGTGTTGGTACAACATGAAACCCAACACCTAAAAAATCTGACATGTAATTTTGATACTTATAGTGTTTGTTTTTTTGCCAGTATGATAGATATTCCTGTTTTCTTCTTCTTCAGAAATTTGCAACAAATAACAGCATTGCAGTAAAAACAGAAAGTATTAATAAACTTGAGAAACATTTGAAGGCTATTATCTCCTCCCTACCTGAAGATCTACAATCAGTACTCAACACTTGACATTAAACCCAAAGGATAATTAATGAACCTAAAGTGCTTTTTCAAAGTGTAATATATATAAATAGAGCAAAAATTGAGAAAAGTAGAATTCTGACTGGTGATATTCTCAGCAGTGATGGAATATTGTAAAATTTAACCCAGAAGATATTTAATTCAGATATATTTAACACTTATCATGAACATTAAAAAGTCTGAATATGTGATAAGCAAGATAATCAAGTATTGAATGAGCCCAGGACCCTTTCATTTCATTGTTACTTTGTCAATAGACTTAGATGATATTTATTTAGTTTTGTTCGTCAAAGTCACCAGGGTTCCAATGTTATTTGTCTCTGGTTGGTTCTTCAAAAAGGATCAGGCCAGAAAGTAGGCCTTTTCTATGTGTTTTAGTAATGTTTCAGGGTTGTAAGAAAATAAGTAAAACCGAATCAAACATATTTTTCTGGCCTTATTACTTCATTTGTGCACACTTTTACTTCATAAATAAGTGTGCACCTTATTCACATACGATCTTGTGTGACATACATTTTATGAAATGTAGTGCTGATTACATTTCTAGAATGGTGTGCACTTTATATAGTGGTGATCATAGTGCATTTAAGGGTTTATACCTTAAATAGTGGGTGTGTATATAGATCACACGTATATACTGATTTATCTATAAAGTGGTGATCATACTATGTACACCATATAGTGTTGTTCACACTTATGTGCATTAGATATAGTGATGATCACACTTAAACAATGGTACACACCATACATAGTTGTGGTCACACTTTTTAGTGCTGTGAATCTTGATATGTTATGGCGTACACATTATTCACTGACAGACTCATTATAATAAGGTATACACCTAGTGTACACTATACACCTAGTGTACACCTCAACACTGTTTTAACACATAATGGTCTATATGGCTCATCACATATGTACTCATGAATTGAGATGCTTAGTTTTACCTTGAGATTATATTTAGACAATTTCATGATTATATTTAGACAATTTTCAGGAATACAGACACACAAAAATAGGGTATCTGCTTAGCTAGTGCAGGTATATTTTCTTTGCTTCATATTTAAATGCTTTGCTTTGTGTTTTTTTATATTGTATGTTACCGAGTTTTATGGATTCTGCTTCACATTTAGCCCTTATCATGCTAACTCTCTTAAAATGGACTTGCCCATCTTTTAATGTGGACAAACCCATTTATCATTTTTAGGGAGAATTTTGAAATAAGTTCTGATTGAATAGGGCAGACCATGATAAGATGGCATTCATGTGCCTGTAATCTTGGTCTGCACTGGTTGCATGGGTAGAATCTGTTGCCGCCAATAGACAAATGGTTCAAGAGACTTAATATTCAATATTAAAGGCACATTATGTCTCAGAAATGTATATGAAAAAATCTTAAGAAAGAGCAAACATGAGTTTTGTAACTTTTAAATTATGGTTTCAGAGCATGTTACATGTAAGATACTTTCCGCATGAAGGAAGTAGTGCTTAATAATATTTGAAATTATTACTCAAAAAGTAGCAAAATGTAAAGGAAGTTATATACATTGATTTCCAAACAAAATATGTAAAGTTGTAAACACTTGAACTGTACTAATTGCCAATAAAAAAACAGAAGCCAAAATTGTTAAGGCAATTGGTCAATGAGTTATGTTTTTGCAAACTAGAACAAGACACCAAAAATAAATAGCTGTCATGAAATAAAACTATTAGCATTTTTGAAGGTAAATGGGCCTTTAAAATGAATGAATACTGAGCTAATATCAACAAAAGTTGTTGAAGGTTTTTGTGTGTGTGTGTGTTTTTCATTCACTGCCAGAGGTTATTGTTAAACAGTTACTGTATATTTGTGAGGAAAATTTCTAAGAAGTACTTTTCACTGATCAAAGCTGGGTGGACTGTTAGTATAATTTTCATGGACAAAGTTAAAAAAATTAAATGATTTATTTTATATTTTATTATGATAGAAACAACATGACCAAATTACATTGAAATTTTATGCATATCAAAAGTGTTATACACGTCTTGTAGACTGTGAGTGATCGGTTATATCCATCTTAGATTATCAATGAATAGGTTATATAACTATCCATAGTTCTGCACATTTGTAATGTCACTTTTCATTGGATAATTATGACATTTATGTAGCTTTATATACACAGCTGCTGTCAAATTATGAAGAAATCACATTTTTTCTTCAAGAAAAGGAAGTTTGCTGTATTATATATAAATTAGTTATTAAGATTCCTGACAGTTAAATAGCCATTATGTAAACAGTTGTTTGCAATATAACCCTTGCTTAGGTGGCTGGGTTATATATACAAATTACCATTTATATAGGGTCATATAACCAAAAATCTTTATGAACTTAAAATATCTAGAAAGGTTGTAAGGTGTTGTTTTGCCAGTGTGTGCTAGTGCATTTTATTTATTTTATATGTATATAAAGATGTGTAATAGAGTAGAGGCATCACTAAAAGATTTGTAATTCTAGTCCAATTAACCATGTGCTAAGAATGGTGCCTTTATTTAGGGGAAAAAGGGTTATGTTTATTTTTAAAAAAACATGGTTATTTGAATAAGGTTACTTTTATTGGAATAAACATGTTTATTTAGATCAGGTTACTTTTATTGGAATAAACATGGTATTTTTAGCTCACCTGTCACAAAGTGACAGGGTGAGCTTTTGTGATCGCTTTTCGTCCGGCGTCCGTCCGGCGTCCGTCCGTCCGTAAACTTTTACTTAAAATGACTTCTCCTCATAAACCACTAAGCCAATTTCATCCAAACTTCACAGGAATGTTCCTTTGGTGGCCACCTTTAAAAATTGTTCAAAGAATTTAATTCCATGCAGAACTCTGGTTGCCATGGCGACGGAAAGAAAAAACTTTAAATATCTTCTTTTAAAAAACCATAAGAGCTAGAGCTTAGATATTTGGCATGAAACATCTTCTAGTGAGTGTCTACCAAGTTTGTTCAAATAAAAGCCCTGGGGTCAAAATTGGCCCCGCCCCGGGGGGTCATTGATTTTCCCTATATGCATATAGTAAAAACTTAAAAAATCTTCTTTTAAAGAACCCAAAGAGCTAGAGCTAAGATATTTAGCATGAAACATGTTCTAATGGGTGTCTACCAAGTTTGTTCAAATAAAAGCCCTGGGGTCAAAATTGGCCCCGCCCAGGGGGTCATTGATTTTCCCTATATGCATATAGTAAAAACTTAAAAAATCTTCTTTTAAGGAACCAAAAAAGTTAGAGCTAAGATATTTGGCATGAAACATGTTCTAATGAGTGTCTACCAAGTTTGTTCAAATAAAAGCCCTGGGGTCAAAATTGGCCCGCCCCGGGGGTCATTGATTTTCCCTATATGCATATAGTAAAAACTTAAAAAATCTTCTTTTAAAGAACTCAAAGAGCTATGGCTAAGATATTTAGCATCAAACATGTTCTTAAAGGTGTCTATCAAGTTTGTTCAAATAAAAGCCCTGGGGTCAAAATTGGCACCGCCCCGGGGGTCATTGATTTTCCTTATATGTGTATAGCAAAAACTTAAAAAATCTTCTTTGAAAAAAACCCAAATAGCTAGAGTTAAGATATTAAGCATGAAACATCTTTTAGTGAGTGTCTACAAAGTTTGTTCAAATAAAAGACCTGGGGTCAAAATTGGCCCCGCCCGGGGGTCATTGATTTTCCTTATATGTGTATAGCAAAAACTTAAAATTTTCTTGAAAAAACCCAAATAGCTAGAGTTTAGATATTAAGCATGAAACATCTTCTAGTAAGTGTCTACAAAGTTTGTTCAAATAAAAGCCCTGGGGTCAAAACTGGCCTGGCCCCAGGGGTGTCATTGTTTTTAACTATATGTGTATAGTAAAAACTTAAAAAAAATCTTCTTTAAAGAAGCCCAATGAGCTAGAGCTTAGATGTTTAGCATGAAACATCTTCTTATGGGTGTCTACCAAGTTTGTGCAAATAAAAGCCCTTGGGTTAAATTGGCCCTGCAACGTTGGGGGGGGGGGGGGGGCTATCTACAGGTGAGCGACCTCAGGGCCATCATGGCCCTCTTGTTTATATTTAGTGACAGGAGGATTTCAGAATTTATTTAATTTGCATGGAAAATTTAACAGAATAAATAATAAATCTAGAAAGTGAAATATTTACATTTGTCCACTCTTTTGATTTAAAGAATTAAAAGGAATAAAATTTGAAAGAATTTCATTTCAATTATGTTTTAAACTGTAAAGAGAAGACTCATAAAACATTTGAATTTGTGTCATAAATTTTGATAATTTTATGAAAGTATTTTATTTGTCATTACGTCATGAATTTTAATTAAAAAAATCACTGTGTTTATTTATTGAAAGGAATGAATTAGGAAATAAAGGCATGCTTTACAAAAATATTATATAGTAATGAAAAGCACAGTAATATTTGATGGTACATATATTTTTCATCAAATGTCATCATTTTTTTTTATACAAACACAAAACTGTATGTAGTAGATATTTTGCATCTGTTAAATGTTGAGAATTTGTTAAAAATTTGCTAGGGTAAATAGAAGTACCGTAAAATTCCTGATAAAGGTCCTTCTAACAATAAAGACCATTTTACTTATTTCAAAAATTGATTTGCTTGTAGACATTTTCCAATTAAGATGGAATGAAAAATTGTTTTTCAAGTTTCAAGTTTTATTTAATATATATCTCACTTTGCATTTTTACAAAATAAAATGTTGGCCTTCTTAGCTCAATATGGTTTAGGCACCAGACTTGCAGCGGCCATTTAACCCTGCATAATCATAAGATGAGACTAAATTGGTTTGAATTGCCAGAGTCTATACGTCCAGCAAGTGAGTTGGGTTTGATCCCGACCAAAGTCATCTTTCCTGTTTCAGTGCCATGTGGCCTTAACTGTGTTTGTGCACCCTAAAATCGAACAAAACAAGAAAAACAAAAAAAGTTTAATAGGGAGAGCATCAGATCATTGGGTAAGATAAAAATTCTTTGTGATAATTGATCTCAGACATTGAGTCTTGTGGTCATTTGTTTCTCACTGCTGATTCAGATAATTGTGATTGAGTAATTAGTCATTTGTGGAGAATTTGGTATTTACTGGGTAGTTATCCAGGAAAACCATTTGTCAGGATTGGTTACTGAAATATAACCAAGTCATGTGTTAAATCGGTATGGAAACCAGGACACCATACATAATCTATTTCTCATAATAATGAATAATTATAATCATAGACAGTCACATGACTTTGTGAGTTCAACATTGAATTAATTTATATTAATGTGAAAAAGTATTCTTCAACATTTGAAATTATACACACCCTCTACTGTTGTAATTGTAATAATTAATACCCTAGGGCATGCTTATTAGGAATTTTATGGTATATGAGTTATTATTGCTATTGAATTATTTCAGAAATAAGGTGCCAAATATACAACATTTTATACAGTGTTTTTAACATGCATGTATTTTGTTTTTATGTCCCTGAAATAGTATAATTATTAGCATGGCTCATATTATATCATTTTCATCATGTGTGAACTTTTAGAAGGAAAAACAATTTAATTTTTTGTCACATTAGTTCTTGCATTATCTACAGTTTAATGATTTAACCACCTCACCCCCAAATTTTGATGTTAACCCATTACTTCATGAGCATTTTGTGAAAAATGGCTGTTTTCATTGAAAAGTCTCCCGTTACAAGTTCAAATTGCTATAATACTATATAAACTGCTTCAACACTAATCAAACTTGACACAAATGTTGACTGGACCATTGCCCTTGAAACAACATGCTCAGGCTTAAATTTTCTGTTACCATGGCAATGAGGGGACATCTCAAAATTGCCAAAAATCACTATTTTGCGTTGATTTTTTCCATCAAAATTGATTTCAAAGTGCTGCAACTTCTCAATGAATACAGATAGAGTCAAATGCTTTTCAGCGTTGGTTACACATTACCTTATGATCAATCTGGGGTCATTTATAGCCTCTCACAAGTCCAAAATTTTCTTGGCGCATCCCCCTTCTGGCAACCCCCTGATGTATCTTTTGGTTGGGGGCCGCGCCGAAAAAGTGGTCACTTTTTTTAACAACATTGCTCAAACAAAAACAAGTGTTGGGGGCCTGAATAAGGCATTTTTTCACCATTAGAGACAACAAAAAAGGGGGGGGGAGTGAAAAAGGCGTGTATATCGCGTAATGGGTTAAGGACTTGACCTGCTTTGAATTGGGGCTGTCCACTATTGATTTAAGGGATCTCAGTATCAAAATATTAAATCAAGAAAATAGATAACATTTAAGGTAGCTAATTAAAGGCACATGAAGCGTGATAAATAACTTCACTGTTCATTTTGTAGAAAGAGTAAACATGTGTTTGATAATGTTGTAATTATAGATGTAGAAGATGTGAGATGTTTATAGCCTGACAAAAATAGCCCTGAATGTGACATAATTAGTCATTAAGGAAACAAAACATAAACAAAGCGTTTTTTAACTTCGATATAAAATAATTAATCACTATAACTATACTAATTGCAAAAACACAAAAGAAACAAAGCCAGTTATATGGCTAAGGAGTTCAGTTTGGAAACTAAAACAGAACACCAAAAAATAAAAAATAAAAATGATTAATGAAAATAATTATACTTTAAGGCTTAATGGGCCTTTAAATTATTATTTACATTGTATTTAAAATCATTTTTTGTCTGAAAAATAATTGTAGATGTTTGATATAATGTATTTTATATCATCATGTAGTAATCATTCCTGTTTGTGTAAATATGTAAATTATTATATGTGTTGAACATAAATTGTCAAATTTTCTGAACATAATTTGTCAAAGTGTGTTGTACATAGCTTGTCATATGTGTTGAACATGATTAAATTTTGTCATATGTGTTGAACAATTCAACATTATTTGTCATATATGTTGAACATCATTTGACAAATTCCTGTTTATGTAAATACTGTATGTAAATTTTCATGCATTGAAAATAATATGTCAAATATGTTGAACATAATTTATAATATGTGCTGAATGTAACTTGTCATATACTTGTTTTTAATATAATTTGTCAAATGTTAAACATAATATGTCAAATGTGTTCAACATATCTTGTCAGTTGTGTTGAACTTATTATTTGGCATATGTTTTGAATATAATTTGCCAAATGTGTTCAACATAATTTGTCAAATGTTGAACACTATATGTCATATGTGTTGAACATATCTTGTCAGTTGTGTTGAACTTAATTTGGCATATGTGTTGAATATAATTTGTCATTTGTGTTAAACATATTTTAGCCATTCCTGATCACATACTTATTAAGTTTTTATAAATAAGCGATCTATTCGCACAACAAAAAAAAACAGCATGTCTTTTTCATTTAAAAAAAAACTGCACAAATGTATTAAATGTTCTTGTATCTGTTTTCTTTATAAAAATATATTTGTTCATGAATATTTAAATTATGAAAAATTAAAATATAAGATGGATGTTATTATTAGAAATGATCATAATTCAGTTTAAATTTTAAATGATATCTATGAAAATGGCATGGATTTTAAACAGTTAAATAATGAATATATTTATAAAAAGTCATAGCTTCCATGCACTTTATTTTTCCTTTCCTTTCAATGTATTTTACTTTAACTTTTTGGTCAGCCCATATCTGCAACACACCTAGAGAGTTATTTATTAGTTTTATGCGTTCTTCATTTTCATTTAGTGACTGATGCATTTACGACTTCATTTAGTCTTCCGGCTTAAGGAAATAATAATCCTCGGGTCGCACGTTTGATCCTCAAACAAGAGGAAATTTCTCTGTGATGATTCATCTAAATTTAAATGGTCAATTTGTCTCTCACCACTGATTTGGAAACTGCGTGAGTAGTTGTCGGTCACTTGTTGAGAAATTGGTAATTACTGGTAGTCGGTTAGATAGATTGGCCACCGAGATAAAACCAAAACTGTCAAAACATGATGTTATATTGTCGTAAAAACCAGAAAAACAAGCAAACAGTATACTGCCATTGCTTTATGTTTTCACTCATTAATTGTATGGACTTTTTTTGAAATTGGTAATTACTGGTAGTCCGTTAGATAGATTTGGCCACCAAGGTATGACCAAAACATGATTGTGATAAATCGGCATAAAAAACGCAGAAAAACAAGCAAACAATATACTACCATTGCTTCATTTTTTTAATTAACTAATTAATTAATTATATGGCCTTTTTTTAAAATGATGGAAATAATCTGGATATAGAAATTTCCATCCTAAATAGTGGCTCTAAACTATATCATAAAATATTCATGTCTGCACATGGTAGATAAAGTATTATTTTCCGTATCTGCTCAATTTTGAATTTATGAAAAGTAGCTTTTTTGTGGTAGCATATACCTCGCAGCTTTGTGTGACATATGAACTTTAATTATTCTAAGTGGCTTTTGAATGATTACAAGAGATCTGTTTCATAAAAAAATGCTATATCTGTTTTATAAAAAAAAAGCTATTTTTTACTTTATCTCTTCAGTAGAAAAAATATTTTCCCAGATTAACAAATTAAAATTTAATGATTGTGTTTAAAATAACCCAAGTTACAATTCAAGTACAGAGAAGGTTTTAGTTAAAAAAAAACAGTTATAAATACAGGGAATTCAGTATTGCTTTTGCTCAAGAGATGGTTTACCTCCCGTAAATTGCTTTTTCAGAATATTTTACAATATTCTGTAATGGTTGTCTCCCTTAGACCATTATTTTACATTATAGAACTTTAAATAAAAACTTTTAATAACTGGTCTTATACCCTGGTAGATTATTAAAGGACAGAAACCAATCCTTTTGATTTACAATCTACAAAAGAATTTAAATTTAAGTTCTAACATTTTCATGACAAATTAATTATTTTCTTCTTTTTTTCTTATTGGTGAAAATGTCAGCTATTTTTTGACATAATTTTTGATAAACATAAGAAAAATTGTTCACATTAATCTATCTGTTTATTTGTGTACATATTACACATCTTTCTTATAAACATATTTGTTTTCTTTCACTAAATGACGTAGAAAGGATTTTGTTCATACGTGTATGGTAGTTTTGATTTAATGACAGATGCCACAAATAATTTATAGACATGATTGTTTTATTTATAATGTTTTTATTTTTATGACTATATGTTGTTCAAGTGCAGCGTCTGTTTTTATTATGTATTGATCATGAACTATTGGATTAAAATTATGATAGAAAAGATATTGTTTTCTCAATTGTTTGTTGTAATTTTTTATTTATTTTATTTATTTTATTTATTTATTTTTTGAAAAAGGGGAGATCAATTTTAGCAAAGTTTTAATGGATTTATTTTGAATTGCTTCCCTTTGATTGCAAAACAGTCCTGCTATTAGATAGACAAGGCCAATGATGATGATGACGATGATGATTTATGTATTGATCTTTTTATGTTGATAAGATTTTTTTGAAAAAAGAAGATTTTTTTTTTCATTTTCACTGTGTTATATTGTTGTTTCAAAAAATTTGAATTCCCTTGTTTAAAATTTGAACTGAATAAGAATTTATGGACAATGTTTCCATTAATGAACAGTTTAATTTTTCTTTAAGAAAAATTAACTTCTACTGCTCTTTACCTTACACAGAAACATGCCTGGTCAGTTATAATTGAAAAAAAAATTGTTTCCAGTATAAAAGAAGAAGAAAATGCCCCATGAAGTTGAAAATTTGGGATACAAATTGAATTCTTTTACAGGAAAATGGCTTCTATGTTATATATGGAAATTTACCTACTATAACAGCTTCCAGAATAAAAATGGTGGAAAACAAATTGCTCAAAACTTGAAAAAACCCATGTATTCTTGTTGGTGTGGGCTAGGTTACCTCCCTTGCATAATAATTTTTTTTGGCTTAGTAATAAATGGTATTTTTTTAAAACATAACATCAGAAAATTGTAGGATAAAATGAAAACTATTTGTCACACTGAATCTTTTTTATTGAAAAAAAAAGAAAAGAAAAAAGAATCGGCATTTATAAATTGTATTTTAAGGGCTATCTGCAAAACTGTCATAACTGATATGAAATGAAGGAGGACATACAACAGTTTAGCAGTCAACCCTTGATTTGTATGTTTAAGGTTACTTAAAGATTTGTCAGTTATAACTTTATTTCTTCTTTTATCTGATTTTTCTTTCTTTGAGAAACATGAACAGTTTGTAATGAAACTGCTATTATCTTGTTGCATATAACTAAAATTACTTGCATATAACTTTTTTGTTCACATATAACTCAGTTTAATCACAGATGACTCAATTTGCTCCCATATAACTCAATTTGCCTGCATATATCTTGGTTTGCTGGCATATAACTTGGTTTGCATATAACTCAGTTTGCTCACCAATAACATAATTTACTTGCATAAAACTTGCTAATAATTTATGGACATGTTTTCTTTAAAACAATGGATGATCCAAGAAATAAAATAATTTGGTATGGGAAAAACATGGTCTTATTTTCCTTGCATAAATATTTCATAAGTGGATTTTTTTTTTCTTTTATGCTTTAACATGTTTGAAATTTGATATTTTACATCTTTTTAAAACACTGATAAAATACCTCCTTAAATACTTCCACTGCTGTACTGTTGTAATGCCTCTATATTTTAATGTTTTTTGGTGTGTTTTTTCCAACCACTCTTAAACTCCTCTGAGAATTTATTGATAAACTTTTGTCAAATGAATTCATTGGACAACAAATACAATCCATTAGCATGTGTGATACCTATAATTTAAAAGGATTCATTGATTTTCTCTCTCTTTCAGTTACCAGTTCAGTCAATATTATGAATGGAAGATGAATATTTTATACCAGATCAATATAAAAATATCTGTACTTTTATCAATCCGAAATATATTAGATTTAGGTATAACAGCTTTGAATGTGGAGAATTATCTTTTGTGAACATGAGAGGGGTTTCTGATATATCAAAATGCAAAAATAAGCAGTCAGCTGTTTTAAAAATGTGGTATCAGATTGCATGAATGTGCATGCTGGGTTGGCTTAAAGGCACAGTATGCCCCAGTAATCCATATTTTTCCATCCTTTAGAAAATGTCAAACATGTGTTTAATAATGTTTTGATAATGTTTCAATAATGAATTTAAAGCATGTTACATGTATAAATACAAAATAAAGAAGCGCTGAAAGTGCAGTATTGTGTTGGTAAGGTAGCAAAATATAAACAACTACCATACAAAATACTTATTTACTATAATTATACCAATTGCCAACAGAACTAAAGATGCAAACGATAGTTCAAGGATAAAGCAATTAAGCTTATTTTTTTGGAAACTGTAATAAGATACCAAAAATAAAAACGTATTTTTAGAGAAAAATATTATTGATAGCATTTCTCAGGCATAAAGGGCCTTTAATAACAGTGATATTATTAGCAGGTAAATAAGTCTACCAGTCAAAACAAACTACAAAATAACAACTCTCAGTTCAGAGTTCAAATGTCCATCTTGGGGTGTCTTTCTCCATCATTTAAGCTGAGAAGTTGTTATTTTGACTTTCAAATAAATTAAGGATTGACTTGACTTAAAAAACTAACCAAAAATGAAATGTTTTCAACGTTTTTATGGGGCATTTATACATTATATACTGGCATCATTAAGTATCTCAATAAAATAGATAATTAGAAGAAAGAATGTTTTTCAAAACATTTACATGTATTCCAATTTTATGTTTTTAGGTTTTTGGACCTTAGTGGAGTTCTTTTAATTAAGGTATTATTCATAAAATCAAAATTTGACAAGATATTTATGTATGTTTCTTTTTCTTTAAAATACAAACAGTGTATACAACAACCACCTTTAATATATGACCACATTACTTCTGATACTTGACGTTCTGGCATAGACATGTGAGGCATATATTTTAATATTAAATTTTCATGATCATGTTTTCATATTAAACATCAAAAGACCCAACTTCTTTTTATTCACTTTTTTATTCTTCGGGAAAAATTAATTTCTACTTAACATTAACTAGGCACCGCTTCTCAAATAGCATTTTTTATCATTCAAATTATAAATTTTAAAACGCAGTTCGTCTATTATAATGAGTTCACACTTAAGTAGGTATTTTCAACCAAAAATTCAATATTCAATGTCAAAAGAAATGACATAGCTTGTATTATATTTATAGCTTATTTTAATCTAAAGAAATAATAACCGTATATATTATTTTCAATACAAAGATTTGATCAATACCTGATAAAGGATTGGTAATACGGCCTGCGTTGCCAGTGACAAAAAAAGTCAACAAACAACAATGGGTCATTTGGTAGTTATGGACTATATTGACATACTTTAAACGTACACGGCATGTTTATTCTTGTATCTTATGTTAATTCAGAAAGAAAAAAAGAGCTTTTTAAGGGGATTATATTGATCGGCGTAACATTACTATAATGTTAAAATCTGCCATTGGCATTGACCGAAAAATGACCATATATTATTAAATTTTCTCATATCGGGGCGTACAGTAAAAATAATGTTGAAGAAATTTTTATAATCAAATGAAATATTTCAACAGATTACGTTGAGCATACCATTTCAGTGATAAGATTATTTAAAACTACCAAAGTGTGTCTTTTTATCAAATCATAAAAAAAGTATATCTCCGTGTTTTAGCTATATAAATAAGGTTTACTTCTGTTATCTTTCAGATGACCCTGCCACTTTAATATAGGTGAATCTCCCGTCCAATCTGTGTCACATTCTGACTTTAGTCCTGCGATCTGGTATTTTAGTTAAATTGGAAGGTTGGGAGGTGGACAGGACCTAGTTTTAAATCAACATTTGTCGTAAATTAAAAAAAATTATCGCCACATGGGACGCTAGTTTTGCGCCACTATATTTGTATGTCGAAATCTAAAGCGCAATTAAATAGCTTCAGAGCTGCACATTTCACCATGATTGTAATTTTCCCTTTGTAAGGAGGGGTAATCGGTTAAGATTATGAATATTTTAATTTAATTGACGGGGATGGTTTACTTCGGACAACAGATCCATTCCGGAGTCGAAGTAACCAGAATCTAATAATTCAGAGCTTACTATTTACCATTACTTGTAACAAACATTAAGTTTGGTGGTTTACTGGACAACGAGAATTACTCGTACAACTCAAACTATGCGACGTTAGTAACATTAACTCGTCCAATCAAATTATGACGTCACGTAAATTAACTCGTCATACTCAAAACTCTGACGTCCGTAACAGTATTTCAACAACTTCAATCTTACACACTAACTTACGACGGTTTCTCGTAAGTATTTATTGAATATTACTGCAAACACCATCGTCAACCGCACATAACCATAGTTCTTGTATAACCTTTGCAAACGTACAGACGCATGAAATTTGGTAACTGTCCACTACTGCAAAATACGGTGAGTTTCTGTTTAACATATAATCATTCACATTAAACTTACGACAATTTAGTGGAAGGTTATTCAAACTTCAACTTACAACGTCATGATGTCTGCTGTTTTCCAAACTGGAGACTTCGGCTCAGTAAACATGTTATCAATAAAAACCAAATTACAGTCACGTAATCTTCGCCGAGTAACTTGTGAAAAGCTCAAGACTTCGAAGTCACGTTACTTTAACTGCCAACATTCACAACTTATCTATATCATTAACAGTTTGTATTTTACTCGGAAACAAACTTCTACATACTCAAACTCATGACGTTACGTCACATCTAACTCGTCCCCACTCAAAATTATGACGTCACGTATTATGTAACTCGTTCATTACTCAAACTTACGACGTCCCGTAACATGTTACTCGTTCATACTCAAACTTTCGACATCCTGTAACATGTAACCCGTTCACACTCAAACTTACGACGTCACATAACATGTAACACGTCTACATTCTAACTTAAGACGCGAAGAAACATGTAACTTGAACACACTCAAACTTATGACGTGTTAAAACCTGTATCTACTCAAACTCACTATGTCAAATAACTCATAACTCGCACACAAATTTACAACGTAATGTAACTCGTAGAACGTGATGAAACTTACACTCAAACTAACGACTGTAACTGTACCATGTTTTTTTTTTGTTGTTGTTTTTTTGTTGTTGTTTTTTTTTTTTTTTTGGGGGGGGGGGGGGCATCTTTTTTATAGTGGAAGATAATTAAGTATTTTTAGTGCATGATTTCCTTGTTCTAATGAATCGTATGAAAACATAGAATATGATTTCACTTAGAAAGAAATCCGTACTTTAAAAATTGTCACGATAGCTAACTATTTTAGTTATTTCAATTTTAGACTAATGTTCGATGATTTCGTCAATTTAAACTTTAAAGGGCTTATTATGCGTGTTTATAACATTGAGCTATTTAAACATGTCACACAAACGGTATTTTGGATATCTGAAACTTTTTTAAAATCATCTCGGTCATTGTACTTGGCTATTCAATGTTTGTTCAATTGATAAACAATAAAAGCCGGGTCGATCTATTATGGATACGGTAACGACAACAATTTCTACATAAGTAGTTTGATCGCATTTTCTGACACGCTCTAAGACCCCCCTTTAACCGAGTATCGTGTTGCGTTGTAATAACTTTTAGCAGACGAATTTTTGTTTAAAGCAGACGACACTTTTAGATTTTTGTAGCTTTAATTGATATGACTGCAAAATATATGTTTCCGTTTTACTAACACATTTTCGTACTTATACTTTTGAAGTAACAAGTTATAGGAAAGGGCCCCTATATTCAAAATATTATATTTTTTTATAGTTATCGGCTGTTTATTTGCAACGAGGCATTCTTTATCAGAACTTGTTCTATCAAAATACCAAAATAACATCAAAGGAAGTCTTCCGCCGTGAGTGCAGCTGGGAAATTTGCTATATGACCTTGAAAGGTGCCCGTGTGACTTAAACCCCAACAAAACAAAAAAAAAATTGTTATATCAAATTAACCATTTACCCTGCCTTCATTTTCACTGTATGGAAAACAAAAAGCATTTTATTTATAACCCATAAAGAGCTTGGTGAGCAAAATGTCCGTTTAGAAATAAATATTACTGTATTCAAAATATGATCTACAATTAACCAAAAGGGTGTTGCGTTTCATTGGAAATCCTAAGTCTAAAATATGTATTGAGACCAAAACTGGGACAATTAACATTTCGAAGACAATGCCCCAACTTATGACTTTTGAATTGGTGAATAGCGATGCAGACGAACATTTACACACTGAGGATTGAAGCGGGTGCCATTGCGTTTTGCACCTTTCCTAAGGAGAATGAACTGAAAAGTTGTCTAAAACTTTGACTAAAGATGAAAATATGTATTGAAAATGTCTAATATTTTGGTCCTAGGACTTAGGACACACTTACGACTATCTATGAAACGAAGCCCGGGCCCAGTGACCTGTCCCTTAAAAAATCACTCTCTGCGCAGGGCGATCCGTCTTTGGAAAACTACCATGAACTCCACCATGTTTGATTTTGGAGTGGTTTTGATTTAGTACAATCATAGGATACCTTTAAAACACTCATAGACTTAGGACTGTTTTTGGTCATTAATATAATAAATATAGGAGTCATAACTTAGAACCGTCTTTAAGACTTTCTTTGAAACGCAAAATTGCCTCAATTTTTATCCTAGGACCGACCTAAGACTTAGGACTCTCCATGAAACGAACGCAGGACTGCATTCTATTATTCTAATGTAACACATGTAAACATGTTATTCAAATAAATTAAAAGGAAAAATAAACCGGTATTTGGCTTAAAATGCTGGCAATCTTTTGAACGCTCAATGTTAATTTGTTGTTTTGATAGTTTTATTTTTCAGTGACAATGTTGGTTTCATAAAATTTCAGGACGATGGTAACTGTTATAAGATTTCAGCACTAATGTACAGATATATAATTTCAGCACTAATGTACAGTCATAAAATTTCAGCACTAATGTACAGTTTTAAAATTTCAGCACTAATGTACAGTTATAAAATTTCAGCATTAATGTACAGTTATAAGATTTCAGCACTAATGTACAGTTATAAGATTTCAGCACTAATGTACAGTTATAAGATTTCAGCATTAATGTACAGTCATAAAATTTCAGCACTATTGATATTACAGTATGTTTATAAATGGTTAGGTCGTATCAGGTCTAATGTACGGTTGTAAAATACCAGCACTAATGTATACTTACAAAATTTCAGTAATAATATATTTTTTTATTAAATTTTAGCACTTATGTGCAACAAAAAATATGAAATTTCAGTACAAATGTACTGTTTACATAAAATTTCAACACTACCGTAAAAGAACGTTTATGAAATTTCGGTACTACAAAATACGAGACGGAAGTCGTGCTGTTGTCAATCGTATAGTCAAAGAAACACACCCACAATATATATGTCATGTTTAAATGATCTGTTATGTATGTCTTGTAAAATGAAAAACTTTATTGAAATCCTACAGTAGGTTATGTCTTTTGTTTTAGTAAAAATGTGACCATTCAGTCGGAAAATGAATGCTCTCCGTAGGTTTGAAATTCAATATGAAAAATATGTTTAAATGTATCAAATTGTTTTCTTTTTCTTTTTTTTTTGAAAGGCTTTCTTACTTATCTAAGACTGGTTCGCTGGTAAAAACAAAGGGAATGAAAAGTTTTCAATAGTATCCAATGGTTGGAAAGAATAAATAAATAAAGTTTCCTTATTTATACGACCGAGACTCCAACATTACCCTCACAACGTTCTTTGGAAACATAACCTTCACTTGGTTTGAAGTTCTCTGTTTTCGTAATAAAAAAGGAGTAGCAGATTCAAAATGACAGTAGATTTAGTAAACCGTGACCCCAACGACATTAATTGTCACATCAAGGTATGCTTATGCACAAGCCAAAAATGCACGAGCTCGAAATGCACGAGACATCATTAACTTATTACCTTCTTGTAAAAGAATCGTCGGAGAGCATTTGCTCCTTATAGATCATAAGCTGTAAAAATAACTTAATATTTCTTTTAAATATTTGTTAACAATTTTAAAAGAGCATTAGAAATAAAAACTAGAATAATTTTGTTAAAACCATTTGCATTTTATATGCTGTTTGTGTACATGTATACTTTATTCTGATTCTTCTTCTTCTTTTTTGTATTATTATTATAATTCATTTTATGTGGTTGTGGATTGTGATTAAAGGTATGTGAAACTAACATAAATTTTATGTATTTTACATCACTACTAACTTATTTACTGCATTTCAAAAATAAGAATAATTTATTTTGAAAGAAACGCAATTCTTTCTTTTTGAAGAAAAGGGAGATATATTTTGTTCTTTTCCAAGGGTGGGGGTGAGTGAATGAATTACACTGAATAAAGAAGACCATACTAACATAAAATATTCATCATTTTATTCATATGAGCTCCTCATTTTATTCATTTTTCTTTTTTCTTTTTTTAATCAAATACAAAGTTTTCTTCTATTTTTTTTCACAAAAAAGGTTTGTGTGAACAGGTTTTCCTCTATCGATAATTAATACTTAATACATTTAAATGGAAGGACAGCTGGTCATTTTTTTCTGTCTTTAAGCGTGCGCGTGTTTATAAACTGTACTGATATGCGCCCATTCCTGCCCGTACTTGACATTACTATTAGAAGAAAGGTTAATCATGAAATTAATGAAAATGAATGGAAAACATATTGAGTCTTTACTCATGAAAACTTCACAAAAATAAATATGTTATGTTTTAAATTGTACACACTATAAGTGGTCACAATATGCACATAAAGTGTCATTTTAAAAACTGGCAGTTTTATTTTAAAGAAAAAGACCATTTTTGCTTGTACTGTAATAGGGAACGCATCTTCCCATACATAGTTAATTCATTCTTTTATTTAAATAAGACACATTCAGTAAGAATTTCATAGATTTTAATAGCTTTCTGTGATTGAAATATTCCACTCAATGATGGGCATAGTATATCTTTAAATTGAAACTTCAAAGTATTGCATCGAACGCTATTTTCTTTTGAAATTATAATAAAACTTTGCAAGTTTTAGATTTGGTCCATTGGTTTCAAAAGAAGATGACGATTTCTTAAAGAAAAGTTAAATCAGATGAATTTAGATATTTAAATTCATTTGAAAGTATCATAAGTTTTAAGTTGCTCCTAAGATTGGAGTTAACATTTAACATAGAAAGGAATAAGGAATTTTAAAATGGGTCCCGATTTAACAAACCGTGACCCGAATGAAATTAACGGTCACGTGAAGGTAGGCTTCTGCACGGGATATAGGCCATTAGATGCACGAGCAATGCTTTTTTTATATTACAGTAATTTGTCTTGTATACTTTTTTGCGCTTATACAATGCTATACAGATAGGGTAAAGCTTTTAAAATGATATTATGATTTGAAATTAAAATGTACAAGCAAAATATGTTTTTAAAAGAATGGAATTGCGTTTTTCTAAATTCTAACAAACGATTAGTCAATGGCTCCCTCATATATTAGGTCTATATGATCTAGACACAGTTCTGTTGTAATGTCGTGGTGAAATGTGGCACTTGCAGCACCTACTGCACGTGTTTTCTCCCATTCCATCACTTGAAAGTAAAACATGGCAAAGTAAAACAAAATCTCACTGAAAAAAGCCATTTATACACTATCATTTACTCAACAATCATATTACGATGGCTTTATGGGAGCAATTTGGATATTGAACTGGTATTGAATTTAATTTGTACAACATTAAATTGGTCATTCTCGTGTCTCAAATACAATTATTTACTTTTGATAATCTGGCCAAACTCCACTTTTTCATAGTATCTGAATTACTTTTCATTGAGAAGGTTACAATTTCATTGTACCTTTTACATTATTACAAGGTATTGTTGGCATACTTTTACCAATATTTGAAATGCCCTCATTAATTATTTTGCTAACCTTGTGCTATTGTATTGGTTTGATTTTAACATACCTGGGAGGGCGTTGCTACCAACAGACAAATCCTGTGTCCAAAACATTCATTTATTGAATTGCTTCAAACACGCCAATTCATTGCCGTCTCTTGTATACCCTATTGAAATTTGTCAAGGGTTTACAGTTTATAACCGCTCCCGATACATACATAAATAATTAACACATGTTGCTCATTAAAGAAAAGAAGAAATAAAACAAAACTAATAATAATAGAACGACTATTGAATTACAATGTATATTTCATGATTTCAAAAACGTATTACCGAAACAAGTAAAAGCTAAGTTTAAATTAAGGGCCTAGCAGCGCGTAGTCTGTACATGAACGCAACGAAATTTTTGTTGATGATGATAAAAACGGGTCTGTTAACAATAATCAAATTCAAATTTAAAGCGCCCTGTCACTTCTGTAACAAAGTGTTATATATTTAGGACATAAAATAATTAATGTAATAGTATATAAAGAACTTTTATATGTTATTCTGTTGTTCGAATGTCATATTTAAAAAAAAATTCAAAAAACAATAACATAAAAATACAAAAAAAACAGCACTTTCACATAAAAAGATTGGCTGGTTCTTATCTTATAGCTATTCATATTAACGAGTAACATTTACACATCACACACCAGCCTCTGAACTATGCAAGAGTATATTTGAAACCATAAATAAACTGCACATTGAAGCAACTTAATTTTTCATCAATAAAATGTGGATGTTATTTACATTGTTGAATGAACTTAACAATATTTGCATTTACTTAAACCATTACGTATTACTAAAATTTGATACTGATTATAGTAATAAGACATATTTAGGTTTTTAGCATGCAAACTCAAGGCACACATTCATGTATGATTCTTGCAATGCACCCATCCCTCCCTCCCCGTACAGCCTCTCTCTTAATCTTCAAATTTTAAAATTAACACATATTATTAAAGGACTTAAAATATGTTTTTTTTCTGTTTTACCGTTTTTTTGCTTTGACTCTATAGTTCTTCAATAAAAAAACATTGGTAAATTATGGAATTTCGTGTCAGTGTTTACGAGCGGGAATGTTTTCGTACATGTTGCAACATTTCTCCAAATATAGCCTTTCCGTGACACGTACAAATCTAATTCAACGATTTTAGAACACTCTTAACAATTTAAGGTCAACGCTTAATAATAAGCCTTAGTTACAACCCAAATATTTACCCCACTATTGTCCCGTTGCAATGGCCTATATTTGTTAATCTATATCATTGATTTAACCTTACAATGGAATCAATCGATTAGGCATTCCCTCTATACGTTAAACAAGATATCTTTAAAGTGCTATGGGACAGATGTATGTGAACACAGACCTTTTGATTAAATCGGAAGAAACAATATGCCTATTAGTACATTTTATGGTGTAAAACGTGAGCTACTTGAGCAATGAGCATATGATAAAACTTGTTAAACTTTAATCACCTCTCCTATATTATCAACTTTTGCCTGTACTCCTTACCGTATAAAACTAGACCAATGTAATTCATAACTTGAGGCATAGTATCTTAAAACGCGCGCCTAGGCCCATAATACCATTAAAATACCATTAAAATCCCATTAAGATTTAATTTTTCTACAATGCTTAAAATTTTTATAATAATAGAAACCAACAATTTATCAATCTCTTTCATTTCATTAGGGCTTGGTCTTCTGTTATCAATCGTCTCTTTTGTATAAGATTCATGATGAAGCAGACTTTAAAAAATCTTTAATGAAAAATTATTTGTTCACAGAAAACAAAGTTATAATTTACTGTGATAATACTTGTTATTGGAAGATAATTAAGAACGAGAAAAAACAACTTCCACTTAAGTTTATGTGGTTGAGCTAAATCATTTCTTAAATGAGTATCGTGATTTGAATCAAAGTCCCCACTTTTGTTTCATTTGTGTCTCCAAAATGTGTTAGATAGTGGGTTTAACTATCTACATATTCGGAAATGGTATAGTTTTCATCACCACTTTAGTCTCGCCTTTGAAGTTATGTCTCGCCTTGATTTGTAACGCGTGTTTGTTTTTCTCGTCTGCGTGATAAAGATCGAGTATATACATGTTGGTAGGTAGGTTGTCAATGGTTTAGTATTGTTATGTTGTGTTTGAATGTCGCTATGGTTCAAATTGGACGATACTTACCCATGTCATTATTTCTACATACCACAACATATTTATTCTAAAGATTATAAACAAGAGAACAGATTGGTTTTGTTATTCTATACATAAATTACCCATTGGAACGTCTAAACCGATAAAATCAATAATCCATTCAAACAATAATCAACGAACTATTTCAATATTGATCTTTGGACTTTAGTGGCCGTACGAATGTTCGTTTCAACTGTTTTTTTATTGCAATTTTATAATTTTCAAAAAAAAGAAAAGAAAAAAATATCCAGAAAGCAGAAGAATATTTACCTACAGTGTTGAAACATTTAATTTGAAAACATATTACAATAATTTTTTATGTATTTAACCATTTTTTAAACGCGGTGATTTTTTTTATACATATTTTACTTGAAGACCCCATTAAAAAACTTATCCATGCTTACTTCAGTCCAGAATGTATGTTGATATCTATGTCTTCCATAAAACGTAGATTGAGACTACACCAAAATGGCAAACTATGAAATTCGGAAAACATTTTGCTCTCAACAATAGAATCGATGGGACAATTATACAGAGATTTTGAGTATTATAATCTATAATCAAGTGGCGGCAATTATAGACATATACGACATGTTTTATAGTCAGTAACCACCAAAATGAAATCTGCAGATTAATTACCATTATTGTTTTTTTATCATTTGTATCAAAATGCATAAAGAAGCTCTTTTTAATATAAAATTTGCCCTTAACTGGCGCTGCGTTCTGTTATTAACTTCGGTCAAAGAAAACGAAATAAAGCCAAAAATAGGCCTAACTTTTTAGATTTACTACCTATGGTGGGTGATTTGTGCCATTTGTGTTTTCGCCCCGCGACCCCGCCAAGCGAAAAATCGAAAATTAACAAGTTAAAATGGCGGGGAGCGGAGCGAAAACACGCTAATTAGCGCGGGGGCGGGGAGAAGTTTAATAAATAAAACTTCGCCACGCACCCACGCTTATTAGTGTGTTTTCGTCCCGCGACCCCGCCAAGCGAAAAATCGAGAATTAACAAGTTAAAATGGCGGGCGCGGGGTGCAAAAACACGCTTATTATCAGGGGCGCTTATTAGCGTGTTTTCGCTGCGCGCCCGCGCCGTTTTAATTTTTAAATCTCGCTCCGCGGCCCCGCGCGGCGAAGTTTCATTTATTAAACTTCGCCCCGCGCCCTCGCTAATTAGCGTTTTCTGCGTCCCGCGATCTTGCCATTTTAACTTGTTAATTCTCGACTTTTCGCTTGGCGGGGTGGCGGGGCGAAAACACGAATTGCACAAATCAGCAACCATAACTACCAGAGTGGGAACATATCCTCAGGACATGTGAGAAACTTTGCAATGCAACAGTGCAATTAAGAAGGTAGTACCAGTCTTCTTTACCTTTACACATTGTTTTTTCTTTCAACTGATATATATATATTTGTTTTGCTGTGAAATGCACGAAGTAATTATTTGTTATAGATGATGTGACACAGTATTATCTTGCCAGAAATAATTCTTAAAACCACGTTATTTTTATTCCAGGCAGAGTTTGAAGATGTTCTTGGTGAACCCGAGGGAGTTCGGTCTATGGAATGCATCTGGAAGTTGTCCTACAGATGTTTCAGCCTCTGGAGGGATTGCTGTTACAAGCTGGCTACACTGTTGTGCGGAATTTGTATGGCTGCATGTCTCGGGTGCCAGTTTGCTGGTGTAGCTCTTGAGCATATCTGGTGTGTTACTCCAGGAATGAGGATGTGTGAGATCAATTGTATTGTATTCAGGAAGTGTTACAACATGTGTATCGACTGTTGCGCTGGTCCAATCTGTGAGGCTGCTGGTCTCTGTTTGAGCAAGATAAAAATAACTAAAGCTTAGCCAAGTGAAATAAACTAAGACACAATAGCTGTGTAATGTATTCTAAATATAATCATGTTACAGTGTAAAAATATTTATTATAATATCCGGCAGGCAATGTGTATTTTAAGACTTGTGAATGACTTCTTTGAATGAACAAGAAAATACAAACAAACATTGCAAATGAATGAAAGAATAAAAATAAATGATCAATTATTAAAGTTTTCGAGTTTCTTTTATTGTGTATGGTCCATGGCCAGCTGTCCATTAGCATACATATAAATGTAGGGAACAGCAAAGTAAAACAAACAGAAGCATATATATATATATAATTCAAGAATACAATAATACAAGGATATAAGACTATAACAAATTCATTGACCACACTATCAAAACCATTGATTCAGTCAATATTGCAAATTGTAATTATAAGCTGCATGTCTCCAAATGGCCAATCTATTTCGAGAAAACTGAACTTCAGAAAAATGTACTTAGATTCTAAGGAAAGTAAAAATATTTAAAAATGAAGTAATAATTTCCAAGCAATGTGCTATTATGGACTGTTTTTGCAGTATTTATAGCCATATTTCTACTGCGTTAATAATACAATGACAGCTTGTGTTGCTTTATATACATCATTTTGGTAATGTACGTTGATTGAAAGTGCTGTTTGCAAATTCTTGGTTCATTTCACAATATTTTACTTTTAAAAACAATTTTAAATTTTTTCAAAAAATAGCATGACACTGAAGACATGCTGCTTTAAATTATCAAATACAAATGCATGTAAAAAGATACATTTTTACAACTTCTTTGAATGTAAACTTGAGACCGCTAGAAGATGTAAATAGCTTCTTTCAAATATTTTCAAATCAAACCTAAGAAATAATTCAAAATGAATGAGACACAAGCGTGATACCTTTTGCTTTGATGAATTTTCAAATATAATGTCAACTTTTAAAAAATGAGTTCGCGAAAAAGCATGTATCCTCTTTAATAGAATACGCCACGTGAGTTTGAAGATGTGCTTTGTGAACCCGAGGGAATTCGTTCCACTGAATGTTATTGGAAGTTATCCTAAAGATGTTTCAGTCTCTTGAGAGATTGCGGTTACAAGCTGGCTACACTGCTGTGTGGAATTTGTATGGCTGCATGTCTTGGGTGTCAGTTTGCTTGTGAAGCTCGTAGGCATATCTGGCTTGTGACTCCAAGAATGAAGAAGCGTGAGATCAAATTCATTGTACTCAGAAAGTTCTACTCTATGTGCATTGACTGTTGTTATGGTCCAATCTGTGAGGCTGCTGGTCTCTTTTTGAGCAAAATAAAAATAAAATGAAATAAACTAAGACACAATAGCTGTTAAATGTATCTTTAACATTATCATGTTACAGTGTACAAATATTTATTCTGAGATCCGTCAGGCAATGTGGTTTTATTCCGAAAAGAAAAACAACTTGTGAAACGACTTCTTTGAATGAACAAGAAAAAACAACAAACATTGCAAATGAATGACTGAATGAATGAATTAATTAATAAAATAAATGATCAGATATTAACGTGTTCGAGTATCTTTCATTGTTTGTAGTTCATGGCCTATAATCCGTAAGTATACATAAGTAAAGTAGGGAATATAAAAGTAAAACTAACAGAAGCATATAACCAATCCCTTTTTAAACTATATTGACCGAATACAAGACTCTAGCAAATTCACTGACTACAAACAAACCATTGATGCGGCCAATATTGCAAATTGTAATACAAATTATTAGATACAAATGCATATAAAATGTGGAAGTTTTACAGTCATGATACAGATGTCTGAACAATGGCATTTTATTTCGATCTATTCGTGTCTGATCTTTACTCATCATATCCTTCTTCTCCTCCGTTCTTTTATCACCTTTTGGTTGAGGATGTTGCAACTATTCTACGTACAAGGAAACGTATCATCATCATAAACAGTGCCCTTAAATACCAATGTCTGCCTTCTCATGACTAATTATAACCACTTTGTGTTGATGATCGTTGGGAATGGACTAGTGTTTCAAACAAATTAATCTGTTCATGGTAAGATGTTCTGATAATTTATTGGAATACTCAACGTTTACCCATAACCTGCTGATATTTATGTAATAGATTGGTTCTACATTGAATTTATAACAGTTCATTTAAAGGGATAACAATATTATAATATAAAACACTGAGTAAGATACGGTATATATCCTGAACACATGGCCAGACGGCCTGGATGTGCAGACTGACCAGTCTGTACATGGCTAGGCTAAAGTAACATCAATACTTTTTCAAAAACAAAGCACTGCTTCGGTTTGAAGTTGTTTTGAAGCACAGTTTTAAATTTACAAGGTATGTTGTTTCTCTTACATGCACAACTTGTAGTTTCTTTATAAAAAAATTAATATTTTACAACTTCCAATCTTTGACTTCTTAAAATGTAAGGTAGAGACCGCTAGACGACTGAAATTACTTCTTTCATTTTTTTTTTCAAATAAAATCTAAGAAATGATTCAACATGAATGAGTTGCAAGCATGACATTCCTTTTCCATGATTTTACTATTTTAAAATCTTTTCAACTTTAAAAAAAAATGATTTCGCGAAGCCTGCTTTCTCTTTTTCCAATACATGTAAATAGAATACGACAAATAAAGAATTATTTAAAGTCTTCTTCTGAATCAGCGATAGAAAAAACTTGACATGTAGATTTACTCTTTTTTTCATAGTCAACGATGCAACTGCACATATTAATTTTGGTAGCACGTTTTAAAGCAATCTGGTTTAAGTGGTTTTATGGAACAGTATAATAATGCAAATGGCCCCTTAATAGAAAAATTCATAAGTACTTTTATTTTGGTTAACAAACTAATGGCTTAAATGTAATGCAATATTAAAAGTTTCCTTCATACCATTACTTGAGTGTATAATCTGAATATTTATTAGGCAGAGTTTGAAGATGTTCTTGGTGAACCCGAGGGAGTTCGTTCTATGGAATGCGTCTGGAAGTTGTCCTATAGATGTTTCAGCCTCTGGAGGGATTGCTGTTACAAGCTGGCTACACTGTTGTGTGGAATTTGTATGGCTGCATGGCTCGGGTGCCAGTTTGCTGGTGTGGCTCTTGATCATATCTGGTGTGTTACTCCAGGATTGAAGATGTGTGAGATCAATTGTATTGTATTCAGGAAGTGCTACAATATGTGTATCGACTGTTGCGCTGGTCCAATCTGTGAGGCTGCAGGTCTCTGTTTGAGCAAGATAAAAATAACTAAAGCTTAATCAAGTGAAATAAACTAAGAAACAATACTCTTTAACCTTACTTGTAGAAATATTTATTCTGAGATCCGTTAGCCAATGTGTGTTTTCTTTAAACTTGTGAAATGACTTCTTTGAATGAACAAGTTAAGAAAACAAATATTGCAAATGATGAATAAAATAAATGATAAGATATTAATGTGCTTTGAGTTTCTTATTTGACCCATGAGCAACTGAATATTAGAACATATTTTAAAGAAGGCATATTGGGAAAAATATGCTGTACGTTTAGTCATATAATTGTTAAATGTACAAATTAGAACCAACTGTATCTTCTTAAAACATGCCGATTTATCTCATGAGCTTAGCCTTTATTAGCATAACATAACATAAACGGGTGTGTTATAATTAAAGTAAAATGAGCCGTGTTACGACAAAACCAACATAAAGAGTTTGAGACAAGAATGGATCCAGACCAGCCTGCGCATCCGCGCAGTCTGATCAGGATCCATGCTGTTCGCTTACAAACCCTATAACGAGTATAGAAACTGATAGCGAACAGCATGGATCCTGATCAGAGGGCGCGGATGCGCAGGCTGGTCTGGATCCATGCTGGTCGCAAACCCATTATGTTGATTTTGTCGTGACGCAGCTCAAATATCTTTCACACACACAAACACAAATGAATATGCCTTGCATCTTACTTTTTGTAGACGCGAATTAGATGCGCCTTGATTTATTAACATCAGCTACTTATTAGAAAGGAACCGTGATAGAAAGCCTTTGTTATTCATATTAACATAGCACCTGTATTTCATTTTACTTAAATAGGAACTCTTGGAAGTGTAACACATGCTACTTGATATCCGTGTATACTTTTAATTACGTTTTTTACAAAACAGTTACCACATACAGCATAAAGAATCATTTAAAATTGTGCCTGCCTTTCATTAACGGTATAGATTTATAAACAGGGTACATTTGATATGATTTTTTTACTTTTATGTCATAATTTGGTTTGTTTTTTATTCTGTGAACCGTTTTATGTTAACATATTTGACTTTCATTTCATAATTTGGTTTGTTTTTTATTCTGTGAACCGTTTTATGTAAACATATATTTGCATAAATGTGTTTGAATTTAATACCGGTAATTTGATTAAAGATTTGATTGGCATGTCAATTATAATGCAACATTTTCCAAAATGACGAGTGGAAGTGGAACTCCAATGAGGTTTATATAACCGCAATGGATTTGGTAATATATTTTTCCAGATTAATACCGTTTATTAATGGTGTATAGTAAACCAATAATTTGTGTGCAAAATTTCAGATCATTCGCTTACTTTGTTTTATTTTCATGAATATCCATATTCATTGTGTAAAATGACCAAAAATAAAAAGAGTTTAAACCGTTTTCACTCAAATAGGGATGAAAAAATAGAAGGCTTAAAGTCGATTTTAGAATTTATTTTTAGTGCATTTCTTTTTTAATATTTTTCAATTTAAAGTGCTCAGTTGGTCTTTTCAACCAGATTTTATGTTTTAGCGACCATTGAGTTACTTCAATTACTTCAATTTATAACAGTTCCTAATTTCCATGTTTCCTTTAGATTGACTTCCATGATTCATTTGGTGAACCAGACGGAATACATAGCATTGACTGTGTGTGGACACACAGTTACAAATGCTACACATGTGGAAAGAACTGCTGTTACAAAACAGTCACTCTCCTCTTCGGCATCTTTATCGCTCTAGCTTGGGGATGTGAGTTTGCCATGACCGCATTTTGGCATATCTGGCTGTGTACCCCGCAGTTGAGATGGTATTCTATATGGTGTGGAATGTTTCAGAAATGTTTTGGTACAACAGTAAACTGTTTCCTTTCGCCAGTCTGCGAAGCGTGCGGCCTGTTTCTCAATAGCATGAGATTGAGACAAGATCGATGATGACTTAAATCACTTTTGTATCCCCAAATCTCACAACCGCAAAATTCTAAAAGCAAACATTTAAAGTAACTGCTGGCTCAGATAATGAATTGACGCATATAAAAGATAGCTGGTAAATTTCTAAAGACTTATTTTAAGTAAGTTTGATATATCGGAGTCGCAAATTGCGTGAACACAAATAGCACTATTAGCTTTTTTTTAATTTTCGTTACTAATGACCACTACGAGAGCTAAATCTCTGTCATTATACGGATATCAAAAATAGATTCAGGTTAATGTATAGATATATATACGTGGCTAATTATCTTGAAAACTGAAAAACGTCTTTAAAAGATTTTATGGAAAAAAAAACAAACTTTGTGAGTGATATTTTGAGTTTTATGATGCATTTTTAACATTTAAACCAGTAAAAAATACCACATAAACAGATGTTTTCCCCTGAAACGAAATTATTTGTTGTTTTCTTCTAAAACAACACAAATCATTGTCGTAATAAAGCCCATTAACCATCGGAGGTTGTCCCGTACAGACGGAGTGATAGACCAACGGACGTACGGAGTGACTAAGCAAAATCCCTAGGCCCTCGAACTTTATTAACTAAATAGGAACTATAAGTTCACATTTTAGAACCTAACCTAACTATACAGTTTTAAAAAAAAAACCCAGAAGTATCTTGACTTAAGAGTATATTAAGAAGAGCTGGAGAGAATACTGTTTAACTTTTCTCATTAAGGATACTGTTTAACGATCCTTATAAACAACATAATAGAAAAGTCAGAAAATGTTATTTTTTTACGCTTGATAAAGCTTGTTCTTAAATATACTTCAAATACGACTAGAAACGCTTAAGAACAATTCAAATATATTTAAAAATAGTCTATGATATTATAAACTGTTTTTTTTTTACAAAAATGTAAATTTTATCAATGTTCATTTAGTCCAAACTCTTAACATCGATGACACAATTACAGTGAATTAGCTATGTGGTGTAAAACATTTTCAGGTTTACTTCTTGGTCAGCAAACATAACATCAAATCTATAAAAATCAAATTTGAAATTATACCAGATAGTTAAATATCTTAATATCTAAATGTGCTGTATTTCAAGTTTCAGTGCTTAGAATCGCGTTTCAAATAATTGGGGAAAAGGCGGGAAAAGTCATCACAATAATATTATTTGCAAATATGTCGTTATCACCTGTTTGAGGAAATTTCTATTTAATCAATGTCAAAATTTCAGAATTGAACAAAAATAGTAAACAGTAATGAAAAAATATTAGTATATATCCCACCATATGCGGTTCTGCGGAATTGAGTCTGGTCCCCACAGGGGCCAGCCGGAATTGGCCAGATATGAGCTGTATAGTACGATTTTCGGCACAACGTCGGCAAAATACCAGGACACACAATGCACAATACATATATTCTTCAATCTGTTGTCGGATTTTCTTTCATCTTATATAGCCTTGATTTCTGTTTTTTTGGCTAGCCGTAATAGCCGGAGATCGTTGTTATAAGTAATTTGACATTACATTATGGAATAATCCAATGGTCTTTTGCACAAGTTTTACCGTATCATCTATGGCCAGCCTGTATAACCAGAACCGGATTCCGGCCAGCCGAAGTAGTCGGAACAGCCGGAGTTGACAAAAATAAATTCCGGCTGTTCCAGCTGTCTGGCTACTATCACGAACATTCTTAATATATGTATTGTTTTATTATCGTAAAATCCTATCTTATTACATAGGTTTTAAACTGCTTTTTTCATATATAAAAGAATGTATTTTACATGATCAAAAATCCGATTTTTATTGTTGTTGAAGACAGTATCACGGTTAAGTCTTGATACATACAATAGGTAGGACAAAACAAAAGGATTGTTTAATTGACAACTGAATTAATTAAAGTATAAATGTAATTACTTTGTAAAAAACGTCCAGTCGCTTGTTGAACACACTCACGAACAGAGCAACCGAAACTTTAATCGAGGCAAGATGGGAGATGTTGACCTTATAAACAGAGATCCAAATGCTATCAATCCGCATTTAAAGGTAACATTTTATTTTTTTATATAAAATATTCATCATTTCATTCATTTTTCAAAAAAAAGAATCATTTATTTACCTTTATTATATATTTTTTTCAAGTTTTTTAATTATTTTTAAAATGTTCATCGTTACCCGGATTCTTTTCATACAAACACTTAACACAATTTTAAAATGCATTTCTTTAATTGAAAGTGTGAAAAAAAAGAAAAGAAATTTTGTTCTTTATATTCTTGAATTGATTAAGTGTTATTGTTTATTCAGTGTGCCTTCGAAGATGTTTTGGCTGAACCAGATGATATCCACAGCATGGATTTTTGCTGGAATCTATCCTATTCCTGCTTCAACTTCTGGAAGAACTGCTGCTATAAGCTCAGCACTTTCTTGTGTGGTTGCTGCATAGCTATCGAATTAGGATGTGAATTTGCCGGCCTTGCCTTCACACACATTTGGTGTATCACACCTTGCCTTAGAATTGTTGCTATCAACTGCACCCCGTACCAGAAATTGTGGGGAGTTTGCTGTAACTGCTGCGTATCTCCAGTTTGTGAAGCTTGTGGAATGTACTGGTCTCAAATCAAAATTAACATGCAAAAGTCTTAACGAATTATCGGTAGTGTTTCATAAAGATAATATTCTGAAAGTTTTGATAATGTAAGAATACTAGTTTGTAATGAACGCTTTTTAAATTTTGTTTAACATCAGAAGTATTCCAATTCCAGTTACTATTACCTCTGTAACTTGGCAAAACATGTTGTTATAAAGCAACAAATCACAGCAAAACAGCAAACATTTCTAGACTAAGACTAATATATTTTATGTAATGTAATGATTATATTGGCGAAAGCTTGTGTTTTTTGGTTTTTTTTTTATTATTTATTAATAAATATATATGTGTAAAATTGTTAACCTGGACATGGATTTATATGAGTTAAAACCTATCTTTTTTAATCTAGATAGTGAAACAAGGTTTTACTTCTAATTTTGATCACATTCTAGTCTATTAACTTGGACTAAAATTACTGGTGTAATATAAGAAAGAGTTGTCATATCTCGAGCATATCTTGAACCCTCGATCTCTTGGTTTCGGCACCTTAACCACTATGCAATCGCTTCCCATGGATTATTATAATTCTCTTAACATCTTATAAAATGGACAGATGTACCTGAGTGCTCTTATTATTATACCGGTCACATAAGAATATTTTGCGCCCCTTATTTCTAACGGAAGGTCGTGGGTTAATCAAGGTCCGACCAGGCCCTCAAACAACTAATTGCTAGGGAAACGTTACCCTTTCTTTGAATGGAAAATTTAAAAGTCGTTCTGGTTTCATTCGTATGGATGTTTCCTTTTTTATCTTTTCAATGGATGTGTTGTCTTTATTGGATAACGGAGAATGGCCATTTACTATAATATATTTAAGAAATAATGTACTGCAGAGAGTGATTTTATCGCTTAGTAAAATCACTGTTTGGAGGTCGGTTGCGAGGAATTATGCGAGCCGAAGGACAAACAGTGATTTTATCAAGAATGCATATTCTAACACGACCTGCATTTTTCCCTATTGAACACAGAAGAACCGAATGTGTGTATAATAATGCAATCATTGTTTGACGTTGTATACTTAGACATGTGACGGAATCATTTTACACGTGACGTTACCATACTGAAAATAAGCGCGGAAACAAACAGGCGCAATTTAGCTTAATATTGGTTTAATAACAGGTACGGCAGCATTTATTTATTAATGTCGTGTAAGAATCGAAATAATATATCAAATTCGGTGATTTTATCGCTTTATAAACAAAAGAAATAATAAGAAAAAAAAGAATTTTAAAAACATCCAGGCACACTGACGAATAGGGAAACCGAAGCTTTAACCAGATGCTCAATCAAACCGAGTCTGCAACATTTTCAATTTTATCGTTTTCGGCGTTCTTTTCCCTATTTTATTAGTTGAAAGAAACGAAGATTGCGTTAATGTGTTATTGTAAGGGGACAGTAACTTTTTTAAAATAAACATACAAATATTTGAGTCAAATGCTATGCGGCTATTCACATTTTTGCCCCATTATTTCTCTTACGATTGCTGTATTTTTTTGCCCTTTGAGGATTTTAATTTCACTATCTTTTGTTTTGAGGAATAAACACTGCTTTAGCGTAAATATAAAGTCGAAAACTAAACCTCCCTATTATTGAACTGTGTTGTTTGCTTTTGACTTTCGATGAATATCTCTTTTCAACAGATTAGTGAAAAACAGCACCCTTAAAGCAGCACGCTTCCAATGTGGTTAATTATCTTGAAAACTGAAATACGTCTTTAAAATATTTTATGTAAAAAACTGTGTGTGTTATGTTTGGCTCATGAGCTTTTTGATATTTATGTTGCATTTTCAACATTTAAACAAGTAAAAAATATCACATTAACAGACGTTTTCACGTAAACCGAAATGTTATATTGTTTCCTTCTTTTACAACACAAATTATGGCCGTAATAAAGCTCATTAACCATTGGATGTTGCCCCGTACAGACGGAGTGATAGACCAACGGACATACTGATGGACTAAGTCCTTGAACTTAATTAACTAAATAGGAACTACGAGTTCACATTTTAGAACCAAACTATACAGTTTTGAAAAAAAAAGACAGAAGTATCTCTACTTAAGAGTATATTAAGAATTAAGAAGAGCTGGAGAGGATAATGTTTGACGATCCTCATTAAGGACACTGTTTAAAGATCCTCATTTACGACATAAAAGAAAAGTCAGAAAAATGTTATTTTTTCCGCTTGATAAAGCTTGCTCTTAAATACACTACAAATACGACTAGTAACACTTAAGAACAATTCAAATAAATCAAAGATAGTCTATGGTATCATACACTGCATTTTTTACAAAAAATGTTAATTTTATCAATGTTGTTTTTTTTTGTCCAAACTCTTAACATCGATGACACAATTACGGTGATTGGCTATGTGGTGTAAAACATTTTCAGGTTTACTTCTTGGTCGGCAAACATAACATCAAATCTATACAACATTTGGTCCGACAAGCATTATATACATTTCTCAATATATGTATTGTTTTATAATCGTAAAATCCTATATTATTGCATAGTTTTTAACTTAAGTTAATTTAATATGTAAAAGAATATTTTGTTACAGTCACGACGATTCGTTTAGATTAAATTCAAAGATGTATTTTGCATTATCAAAAATCCGATTGTTCGTTGAAGACATTATATCGGTTCAGTCAATAGGTAGGACAAAACAAAAGGATTGCTTAATTGACAACTGAAATAATTAACGTATAAATGTAATTACTTTGTTAAAAAAACGTCCAGTCGCTTGTTGAACACACTCACGAACAGAGCAACCGAAACTTTAATCTAGGCAAGATGGGAGACGTTGACCTTATAAACAGAGATCCAAATGGTATCAATCCACATTTAAAGGTAACATTTTAATTTTTTATATGAAATAAACATCATTAAAATTTCAAAAAAGAATCATAAAAAATCATAAAATTTACCTTTATTATTTTTTTTTTCAACTTTTATAATTATTTTTAAAATGTTCACCGTTACCCAGATTCTTTTCATGCAAACATTTAACACACACTTGAAATGAATATCTTTAATTGGAAGTGCAAAAAAAAATTGTTAATATTTATATATTGTTTATTCAGTGTGCCTTCGAAGATGTTTTGGCTGAACCAGATGATATCCACAGCATGGATATGTGCTGGAAACTCTCCTATTCCTGCTTCAACTTCTGGAAGAACTGCTGCTATCGACTAAGCACTTTCTTGTGTGGTTGCTGCATAGCTATGGAATTAGGATGTGAATTTGCCGGCCTTGCCTTCCAACACATTTGGTGCATAACGCCTTGCCTTAGAATTGTTGCCATCAACTGCACCCCGTACCAGAAATTGTGGGGAGTTTGCTGTAACTGCTGCATATCTCCAGTTTGTGAAGCTTGTGGAATGTACTGGTCTCAAATCAAAATTAACATGCAAAAGTCTTAACGAATTATCGGTAGTGTTTCAAAGAGATGATATTCTGAAAGTTTTGATAATGTAAGAATACTAGTATATAATGAATGCCTTTTAAATTTTGCTTAACATCAGAAGTATTCCAGTTCCGATTACTATTACCTTTGTAACTTTGCAAGACATGTTGTTATAAAGCAACAACTCACAGCAAAACAGCAAACATCTCTAGACTAAGACTAATATATTCAATGTAATTTAATGATTATATTGGCGAAAACTTGTGTTTTTTCGGTTTTGTTTTTTTTATTATTTATTAATAAATATATATGTGTAACATTGTAAACCTGGACATGGATTTATATGAGTTAAAACCTATATTTTCTAATCTAGATTGTGAAACAAGTTTTTGCTACTAATATTCTATTAACTTGGACTAAAATTACAAGTGTAATATAAGAAAGCGTTGTCATACCTCGAGCTTATCTTGAACCCTCGATCTCTTGGTTTCGGCACCTTAACCACTATGCAATCGTATCCCGTAGATTTTTATAATTCTCTGAACATCTTATAAAATGGACAGATATACCTCATTAAGACCGGTGACATAAGAATATTTTGCGCCCCTTATTTCTAACGGAACAACTAATTGCTAGAGAAACGTTTCTAGAACGCCGTCACTGTCTTATGTAATCAATGTTTTTTGTTATGTTGTGAAAAGATGATATTATTTTGTCGTTTGAGCGTGTTAACATGAGCAATTTTCATTGGAACATGCTGACTCACAAACAGCTTGTCAAATTATTATGATCACAGGTGCAGACAGCATGCTAACTTGTCACAGTCTCGTGATGACTTGTGAAAACAACATGTTAACTTGTCAAAGTATAAATATGACTTGTGCAAATGCCATGGTAACTTGTCAAAATGTAATGATGACTTGTGCAAGCGACATGTTTACTTGTCGAATTATTGTAATGACATTTGCAAACAGCATGTAACTTGTCAAAGTGACATGATGACTTGTGATGACTTGTGCAAACACCATGTTAACTTGTCAAAGTATAATGATGACTTGTGCAAACGACATGTTAAATTGTCGAATTATCGTGATGACATGTGCATACAGCATGTTAACTTGTCAAAGTTTCATGATGACTTGTGCAAACAGCATGTTAACATGTCAAATTACCATGATGACTTGTGAAGACAACATGTGAACTTGTCAAAGAATCGTGATAACTTGTGCAAATGACATGTTATCTTGTATCATGCTGACATGCACATGTTTGCACATGTCATTATGATACTTTGACAAGTTAACATGTTGTCTGCACATGTCATAATGATTATTTGACAAGTTAACATGCGGTTTGAACAAGTCAGCATTGTCTGTAGACAAGATATGATGTACATTGCACATGTTAATATGCTTAAATGACAAAAAAATATCATCATTTCAGAAGATAGCAAAACTATTGATAGCATAAGACAGTCACGGCGTTCCATAAACGTTGTTCTTTCTTTTCATGAAAATTTGAAAGTCGTTCTGGTTTCATTAGTGTGGATGTTTCTTTTTATCTTTTCAATGGATGTGTTGTCTTCGAATTATGGATATCGGAGAAAAACGATTTACTGTAATATATTTAGAAATAAAATACTCCAAACTGTGATTGCATCGCTTAATTAAATGACTGATTGGAGTTCGGTTGCGAGGAATTCTAATACGACCCGCATTTTCCCTATTGACCATAGAAGGAACGCAAGTGTGTGTTATTATGCAACGGAGTCACAGTTTGACGTTCTATATTAAGACATGTGACGTATTCATTGTACACGTGACGTAACCACAAAAAATCCAACGCGCTGAAAATAAGTACAGAAACAAATCAGGCGCAATTTTGCTTAAAATCAGGTGTGGCAGCATTTATTTGTTGATGTCGTGTAAGAATCGAAATAATATATCCAAATCGGTGATTTTATCGCTTGATAACATCACTGTTTGTCGTTCGGATGCGCATCATTGTATCACGAGGGCGTAGCCCTCGTGATATAATTCCTCGCATCTGAACTCCAAACAGTGATGTTATTGAGCGATAAAATCACTGTTTGGGATATACTATTTCTTAATTATATCACGAGGGTGTAGCCCGAGTGATATAATTTTGCGCTCCGAACGACAATCAGTGGTTTTATAAAGAGTGAATATTCTAACATGACCTGCTTTTTTCCGTATTGAGCACAGAAATATGTGTGTAATAATGCAATCACTGTTTGTCGTTCTAAATTTAGACATGTTACGTAATCATTATACACGTGACGTTACCACTAAAATGTGACACACTGAAAATAAGTGCGGAACAAGCAGGCGCAATTTAGCTTAATATTTGCTTAATATAAGATACAGTGGCATTTATTTATTGATGTCGTGTTAGAATTGAAAAAAAATCCAAATCGGTGATTTTATCGCTTTATAAAATCACTGTTTGCCGTTTGGATGCGAATCATTATATCACGAGGGCTTAGTTTCGCATCCGAACTCCAAACAGTGATCCACTATTTGGGATAGATAATTTATGAAATAACACACACTTTCGGGTTTTTTTTTATGTACAACAGGGAAAAATGCAGGTCATGTTATAATTTTTTAACACAATACTGTTGAAAATATAATCATAAAAATATCACGATTGCAATGTGCATATATTTGACAGAAATGCGTTTATTTTCTTACTTTTAAAAAGCATTCTGAACAAATTTTTAAATCTTTTGAAACGAATATAAATGATTCACTTAAGAAAAAATATCGTTCTCAGTGGTGTTTATCGGCTATTTAACAGTTTTGATGCGTAGGAATCGACCAATAAGGCCGAGGGCCTGAATGGTTGATTTGCTTGCATCAAAACGATAAATACCGATGTTACATAGCCGATAAATACCCCTCATACCGATATTATTTCGATTCTTACAGAACAAAATAAGGGAAATCACTAACGTTGTTTTTTTTTTCAAGCAGAGATAACTTCTGCTGCCGATTTTCGTAAAACGCTACTCTAGTCTCACCCAACAGTCTCTAATGTATAAACATATTGAACAAAATAAATAATAAGAAAAGACAAAGTTAATTAAACGTGCGTCTCTTAAAGACAAACATTGGAATTTACATTTATAAATGTGTTATCTTTTCTTCCGATTGTAATTATTTCCACTCACACACCCCAAACCGACCACCGCCCTTTTTTATCCCCTTTATCTTAAAAGTATGCGTACGCAAAGATACATAGATCACCGTTCCATGGTTCATAAAGAAATTTATATATTTCCAGTAAAGGATCCATAGTGGGCTGGCCCAGCTCTGAATCTTGAACAATTCATCCAATGTTTAAAAGATGTCGATGTACAAAATATGAATATTAAGCAACCAACAGTTTACCGCCTGGTCTGTCTACATGGAATTGCAGGGATCATTCAATTTCCAGATTTTTGTCTGCTCTATACTGTTGACCTTTGGTTTTATTTTCCGAAGAATTAAATATATCTCCAACGTGCAGTATGATAAGAATAAAGCACGATGATTCAATCACTTCTCATATCACACTAAAATGCATTATATTAATTTTGTTGTGTTAATGAATTACCACTTAAGCGTACAGAAACTTTAAAAAATGATTATAGTTTGTCAATGATAGGGTGTAAAGAATTATAGAGTGTATTTTATTATACAGTTTTTGTCTTTCAGGACCATTCAAGCCTTTTGTTGTTTTTTTAAAGAAACAACTTTTTCTTTAACATGATATATAATTTTTGCATAATAAAAAATGTGACTAAGGATTACCTCTGTATAACACTTTGGTAATAAGATGATTTCAATGATCAGTTCAGTGTTTAGTCGACTGTCGCCGCATAGTTTTCAATATGACAGATGTTGATTTTGTCAACAAGGATAGTAACAATATCAATACACTTAAAGTTAAGCTGAGTGGAAAAAAGCTGAGTGGAAATGTTGTATATATCGTTAAAGATCAACAACACGCCTTAGCTTTTTATCTAACTTGCGATATATGGCCAAAACATCCGGCCAGAATTCAACAATAAATTTTAATTTGATGTTATCATTAGGACCGACGACAAAAGAATATTTTGCGCCCCTTATTTCTAACGGAAGGTCATGGGTTTATCAAGGTCCGACCAGTCCCTAGAACAGCTAATAGCTAGAGAAACGTTGTCCTTTCTTTGAATGGAAAATTTGAAAGTCGTTTTGGTTTCATAAATGTGGATGTTTCTTTTTTAATCTTTTCAATGTTGTCAATATAGTTTAGTGTTTGTTAGTCAGCATTAATGAAATGAAGTATGTCTCGATGGTACGAAATTCCCAATTTTAATTTCCTGAATTCACGTTTTCAACATATAGAGGATATTTGTTTGTTTTGCATGTAAGATTTAAATATATTTCACTGAGTGAACATCAAATTCAATAATTTCACGAATTCACTGTTTCATCTTCACGAATTCCACATATTCAAGATGTTGGAACCATAAATTCATTAATTATGTATGTTGAAATCGTGAATTCATGAAGTTGAGGTGATGAACCCGATAATTCAAAAAGTTGAAATGTCACCACCGGTCTTTTGAAGGAACTGCATAATCCACTTAGTTTTTGAAGTTATGCTTTGAATCTTTACACTTTACGCGTATGTTAAGCTGATTTAATGGTATGGTATTTAACAAGTTTATGCCGATTATTGAATAGATCAAATATATAAAAGATTTTTTTTATTTAAAAAAATATTTCGATATCATTTGACAAAATAGAATTACAACAAGTAAAAAGGTTAAGCTGAATTTATTTACTTTTCTTTCGGTCATGATAAAACAATATTATAAGTTTAGTAGTTATGTGTATTATGTAACAGCCATACCATGTTGTTGTTTTTTGTTGGGTGGGTGTATGCGGTATTTTGTTGTTGATTAAATTTATGGCTTTTTGTTGAATAGAAGGTATCCCGATGAAAGTTAATCTATAAATAATTAGAAGATAGTTATATTTATCATATTAGTTCTCTAGCGTTATATAACCATTACGTATAACGCGTGTAATATAACGACCGCACCACGCCTGTTTATCAATTAAAATGTTATAAATGAATTGTTTAGTCTGACATTGGTTGTCATTTAAAATAAACTTTAATAAAAGGCATCTTGCCAGAGAACACTTAAAATAAGATTTTCCTGAACATGTTTCGTAAACACTGTAACTAAACGGAAATTAATCAAAAAATAACTTTCCATATCGTATTCCATTAGGGCCAGTTTGTTTTCTTTGAGAACGAAAAGCGCATCTTTGAGAACGAAAAGCGCAAAATAGTACGCTTGTGACAGTACGACAGCACGATAGTGATAGTCTATTGTACTTCCGTACTGTCACCATCATATTGTCGTTCTGTCACCTTCGTACTGTCGTGCTTTGCGATTTTCTTTCTCAGAGAATACGAGCTGTCTCAAACGGAAAAACATCGAAAATCCCTGCCTGTCAACATGATAAAAGTTTATAGCAAATGACAATGAATGTTATGTCCTATATGTCTTATATTCAGATTCTATATTGTCCAAGTTGTTTCAGTTTACTCGTCACTTTCTTTTTTCTTTACTTATTTTTTCTTGTTTGGCTGATAAAATATTGTACAATAAGTAAGACTGAGATTTTCCTTTCGTTAACTATAAACTATAGAAAGTAAGATTTTTTTGTGCATGTAACCCACTAAAATACGCGATCTAAATCCAATCCCCGCATATATTTCTCATTTGTGAGTCTTAAATCAAAATCCTTTATCTAAATCAGGTTTGAGTAGTTTGAATTGGAATTGGAAGTATTGCTTTAAATTTTTTCATAAAAATCTGCAATTTTTACCCCGAAATTGATTCTTTTTCGAGCGATTAAAGAACAGATGCTATCTTTTGTACCGAAAAACAAGCATTTAGACATAGAAATCAATTAAGAGTACATTGCTTATCTTCAGTAAGTATGATAAACTGATACTTCATATGCCCAAAAAACACCCAAGCATCGAAACTGCTGGTGTAAAAGACATCTCTTAATTACATTGTACAATTGTATGTACTTATAAATGAAATATTGAGAAATATTAATGAAATAAAATGCGTATTTTCATTTTCCATACTTTCATTTGAAAACAAAATATTTTTCACTGCAGTGAAATATAATTCCCATATTTTAACTTGTGTCTTGACGGAATTCTTTCCTCTTGATTCAGCCAAGACACATCAAAAAAACTTTTTCTTTATTTTCATCTTGTGACATGAAAATTATCATATTCCATACCATTCGACCTTGTATTTCAAGAAAAAAAAACTTGAATATCCTCAATCACAATTTAATATTTCACTGTGGAGACTTATCATAACATAAACATATAAAAACATTCGGAGTATGTTAAAAGGCTTAACTTAATAGGGAGAACTCTAGAATATTGAGAACAAAACAAGAAAACTTGACAAAAATAAATAACACAGAGTCTGGATAGAATTTAACAAACTATCATGGTTAGAAAAAAAATTAGACAACAACCTTATTTTATCAAGTTAATTTTTCACCAAGATGAATCTTTCTTTTTTTTAGTTGTTAAAAATGCTGTTTCAAGTGCTTTGTCGCTGTAAGAATAAGTTGTTTTCATTGAATTACTCCTGCTGTCAAAGTCAAAAATTATCCAGTCCAATAGCATTTTTAAAAAGACAGTTTCTAATAGTTTTCCACTGTTGCAACCTCTCCAAATTTAACCCTTGGTTATCTTTATTTTGCTGAAGAGTGCTCCACAAGATTCACACACAGGTACCACGCAACAACTGAGACAGGATCCGAAGAATTTCTGCGCACATCCCATGCATATAGAGAAGGCTCTCAAGAAAGGGGTACAACACCACACGTTTTGAAATGTGATACCGGCAAAACAGCAACCCCATTCCAGAGCAATGCACAATCCACAAAGGAAGGTCAAGATCTTGTAACAAAGGTTCTTGCCACATTCGAAACAGGAATAGCTGTTCTTCCAAACGCAGTCCATAGACCGTATACCCTCAGGCTCGCCAAGGACATCTTCAAACTGAACCTGTAAATATCCGGAAAGATTTAAAAATTAAAGTTTTGAACAATAACGTAGAAATACTCATTGTTATAACAGTCATTGTAATAAAGTTAAAACATTATCATATAATTATATTTTAGAAATGTATTTTTGCTTTAATAAATCCAAGGAAGTGTCATGAAAAAGTTTGAAATGAAGAAAATTATTTTCTTTTAACAGAATGTCATGGTTTTATTATAATTTTGTTTTTAATTTTTATTATTAAACACCATCATTTAATTTTGAAATATGTATATTTTTTCATTTTACCTTAATATGGCCATTAAGTTCATTTGGATCACGATTATCTAAATCAACACCCATGATGTCTTCAGCTATCAGCACTCACTAAGGTCCAACAAGAAAATAAACACCAACTGGCTTTGAATTCTTATTTTTATACATTTTAATAGTCATGTCACACTTTGGGAACAAAAGAAATAGCGTTTCTATTTTTTTTCTTTTTATTATATCGTCCTGTATTTTTATGGAAACAAAACAAAACGAGTAGTAATTCAACGGTGAAATTATTATAATTATAATAATTGTCTTCATTGTTACTTGCCCTTTTAGAAACGTACCTACATACCACATGATAGTTAAAAAAGCAGTTAGAAATTATTTCAGTAAATTTCTGCCCTGACTGAGGTATTAACAAAAAGTAACTAAAGAATTTGGTAAAAAGGCTAAGAACCTTATTATTTCTGAATAAATGATGTATTGCAATGAGAAGCTTTGCGTACGGGCTAGAAGTACTGCGCACCAGATACAACCATCGTCAGTAAAATATGAATAAAAAAAATCATCAAGGAAGGGCAACAATGAACGCATCCCACAACACAACACGGGACCACCGGCAAGGAGTCCGGCAGGACATCAAACAGGACAGGTAAATGGGTCAGTCATGGACAGGACATCATTATAGATTATTCAAAATAGGAATTCATAGAAACCGACAATGTAATTAATGAGGAAAATTAAATAATAAGCCTACAAAAGGATAAGCATGAAGGGGCGGTGAAGTGCGGGAGAGGGGGCGGCAAAATTCAAAAAAAATAGGGGGAAAGAGATTATTCTTACCGTAGACGACAAAAACAAGAAGGGACACAGAGGTGTCCCTACAATTGAATAATTGCATATACAATATACAAGATAAACATCTAAATCATTACTCAATTATGCTACCTTTTATTTTAGTTTTATTACATAATAAAGAGTGATTATTATAATACTGATACTGATGGTGATGATAAACCCGATGTTGATGATTTATTTTCTAGTGTATTGTTAATGCTTAAAGGTGATATATTTCACTTTGATGCTATTTAATTTTTTACAGTATGTTTAGACTTACATTTTACTATTTCACTTACAACTGTTAATTCTTAGAGTTAATATAAATGATCTTTACTTAACGGCTGTGTATTTACTTACCATAGCTTCTGAACTTTTAACATGTCTATAAAATGGCGCGCCAAAAAGAATCAATTCAAAACATCTACGGTTGGATATAATACATATTCAAAAATTCAAACAACTTTTTAGAGGGCTGTGTCTATGCATATACGTTTTAGACTAAATCTAGAGTTGAATTCGATGAATTCCTGAAACGATATGCAGGAAATTTATTCTAATGCCCTTCATTTTGACTATACTTGGATGAGTTATGTGAGAACAATTTTATCTGTCATAATGCAACAATTGTCAAAAATTATTCAAAGGATGGCATATGTCTCATCATATTAGGAGCAATCATTACACAAGCTATGAAATTATTTCAATTAATCAACAATGAATATTTATTTTAGAGAAACTTATTCATCAAAACTGTGTATAAACCATACAATGATTATTTGAGGATTACTTACATGTATTTTAAGTGTGTTTTATGATAGTGCACATAATGCATTTTCGCTTTTTGCTTTATTTATATTATTTGATTGTAAACAGAGGTTGTCCGAAACATTTTCCTATGTTATCCTGGGGTACACAAGTTGGTAAATATATCGATAAAAAGCGCAACGCTTTGATCACGCTATTGTAAACGGTAGTGCACCATTAAACTATAATCATCGAAGTTTATTTGTACCACGGGAATATTTGGGACTCGTTACGATTGCCAGAGGCTTCAAAAACCACTTTATGCGAAACATTGATGAGGCGACAGAGAATTTATTAATAATTATAATATTCATAATGCTTTATGTTGTAGTTGTACATGCATCATGTCTTCTTGTACACCCTAAGTACAAAATTTCTCGCATAGTGCATTTAAGTGTTTAGTTGTTATTTGTGGATTATCTGGTAAAAAATAAAATGTTACAAACCCCTCATTTGCCGAGTTCTTAATAAAATCTATTGTTTCAAATTGTATTATTTTGATAATAATTTGATGATCATGTAGGACGTTCAAGATGATCACAACTTTTACAAAAAAACTAGGAAGAAATTATCTTTAATTTTCTAAGATTAATACCCCTTTTTCTGATTTTGTACTTTGTATTTTTAACTACTTTCAAATTACAAGAATTTTCGTTAGAACATCATTAATTGCCGTTTTTATTGTTTTAATTATTTCTACAACATTAAAATTTTAGGCCGCCAGGCCGCTGGTCCGCCAACTTCACGCCGCCAGGGCGCTAGGCCGCCAACTTCACGCCGCTGTTTTAACTCTGTTTCCTTTTAAAGGTATACATATAATAAATAATAATCTATAATAAAAACGCATGACGTATTGCCAAACTTATTTATAGTTTGGCTAAACTTTGACCAGACCTTTTTCTTTTTGTACTTTTAATTTTAATTTTTTCTTCTATACTGCCGTTTTATTTGAGCATTTTTACATTGCAATCTTAAGCACTAGGTATACTGAGTTATTTTAAGTCAAGAAGATATAAACGTCGAGAGGATGATTGTGGATTTTCCAAAGAAAACTGGAGAAAAAGTAGTTTGAAAATTTTATATAACATCGTTTACTTATAAATTATTATATAGATACTTTAATAAATAGAATTATTGAATAAAACAAAGGTCACATAATTTTTACCTGAACAAACAAATTATTCATTTAATTTAATTTTTATTTTTCATCCGAAAAGAAATATTCAAATTTAATTGTGTCAAATACTTTGATCCAAATTTGTTAATAATAACACAATTAATCAAAAAAGGAAAGAAGGAACATTCACTGTAATAGAATTAAAGCAATCGTAAGTTTAAATATATCCCCTTATCTATCAGTTGTGATATTGATGAGAAAGTATGCTCAAACTTTGTTTTATCACATCACACTTTCCTTTAATCCACTTGCTGTTCTTCTATTATATTGTTGATACCAGTTAACTTTTTGCAATCCTTATTTTGCTGAAGAGTGCTCCACAAGATTCACAGACAGGTACTACACAACAACTGAGACAGGATCCGAAGAATCTTTGAAAACATCCCATACATATAGAGAAACATCTGAGGCATGGGGTATAAAACCATACGTTTTGAAATGTGATACCGGCAAAACAGCAACCCCATTCCAGAGCCATACACAACCCACAAAGGAAGGTCAAGATCTTGTAACAAAGGTTCTTGCCACATTCGAAACAGGAATAGCTGTTCTCCCAAACGCATTCCATGGAACGTACACCGTCGGGCTCCCCAAGGACATCTTCAAACTGAACCTATAAATAGCCGGAAAGATTCAAACAATAAAGTTTTGAACGGTAACGTAGAAATACTCATTGTTTTAACAATAATTTTGTTATAAAAATGTAAGGAAGTGTCAAAATAATCAATCATATTTTCCAATTTTTTTCTTTAATTATAATACTCACTCAGGTTCGAAGCGTTTTATGTTATAACAAAAAAGTAAAAATATCATAAAAATAATTCTCCATCATTTTTATCTATTTATATATATTTTTTTAATGAATCGTTTTATAAAAACATCAGTATCAACAATCTGATTTTGTTTTCAAAAGATATAGAAAGAATGTTTTCATTACTTATCTAAAGTTGTTTAGCTTACCCTGATATGGTTATTAAGATCATTCGGGTCACGGTTTTCTAAATCAACACCCATCTTGTGTTCAGATAATACCATTCACCAATGTCCAACATGAAAATGAACAGCAACTGATTTTGAATTTTTTTTGTTCTCGCCTTTATATCTTTATCTTCTTCAGAAACAAAAGCAAGGTGCGTGTCCAACTATTTACGTTATTTAACAAGATTATGCTTTCAAAACAGAAATCATAATACAATAGTGAAGTTATTATAATTATACATAATTGTCTTAAAGTTTTTACTCGATTTAGTTTCACATATTTACTATCTATATTCTATTTGAGTCGTTCTAAACAGAACTAATTATTTCGTAACGTATCCTATTAGACGACCACATTGGCAACAATTTATTGTTAACAGGTAATTTTACTTTAGATACGTAATATAAATTGTTCTACTTTAATGTTTGAAAACAACATAAACATGTACATTACTATTATTTATAGTGCTCAATATCTTGAATCTTCATCTTTTTAAGTCAAACATAAACTATAACCAGATCAACCATATATTTATTGTTGATATTAAATTGATAAAATCCTTTCGAGATTCATGATTATCTGCTTCAGGCCGTTGATTCAGAAGTCATGTGGGATTAGTAGTCGGTCTCTTGCGGAGAAATTGGTAATTCGAGGAGACAGTTCGTTGGGTCGACAGCCGAGATGTGACAAAATGAAGTGTTACAATCAGCTTAAAACAGAAAACCAAACAGACAAATCAGTTTTATATCAAAGAATAATAATAAAATAAAACAAAAACTACCGTTTTGGGTGTACTATTTAATCTATTTCTGAATAGGTCATGAAAATTTCGGGAAAAATTACTTTATCATTCGATGGTAAAATGATAGTAATTATACATGTATGTAACTGGTGCAATTATTATATCACTGTAGTCTTAATACAACTGTTTCTCCACTGTTTTTTCTGCTTAATTAGTCATATGTGTATATATATTTATAATTTTACAATTTAATTGTTAGATCTATATTATGTGATTTACCTGTTCTCCTATATTATAAATATTAATGTAAAAAATGTTAAAAGATAAAGGCAATTTCGCTTATGCCTTTCAATTCAGACATAACTGTATGCCATTGAGATCACGGCGTTCCTAAGCAATTAAGGTATCACATTAAACTTTTTTAATATTTCTATTTTTGAAGGAACCTTGATTTTTATTTACAGTCAATGGCAATAAGGTTATTAAATGCTCGTTCACAATACCAGTATATAAGGAAATAATCATGAAAAAATCAAATCCACTTTTGGAAGTGACTGGGCTGGACGTGGTAAACACTAGTATATCACATAAATATATCATAAAAAATGGCTGGCCAAGAACCTGATTTGGATAATCGTGATCCTAATGACCTCAACAGTCATGTACAGGTATGAATAATTCTTTTTGTTCAATATTTTATCTATTTAACGTGTTTTTGATGAAATTACAAATCATAATAAAGGCTTGACAAATACTCGAAAAAGCTACTAGTATTTATATTTATTTCTTGAATCGCAAATCATTCTAAACTCTACCTGTGTGTTGAGTATGTCTTCCAATAATCCGGTGGTGATCTTAACTGAAAACACCATTTCAAACGTTAAGCTAGTAATTTGATATCTATCCTTTCAATTTCAAGGTTATGTTTGACGACGTCTTTGGAGAGCCGGAGGGTGTGAAATCCATCGACTGTATTTGGAAAAACAGCTATTCCTGTTTCGAATGTGGCAAGAACCTTTGTTACAAGATTATGACCACTCTTTGCGGGTTGTGCATTGCTCTGGAGTGGGGTTGCGAATTTGCCATGCTCACATTTCATCATGTGTGGTGCTGGACACCATGCTTGAGGGATTTCTCCATCACAATGGGATGTGCCCAGAAGTTCTACGGAACCTGCCTGAACTGTTGCATAACACCATGCTGTGAAGCATTTGGATCAGTCTTCAGCAAAATAAAGATTCAAAAATCATAACGACTTGATTATGTTAAAACTACAACTTGTTTGAAATTGTATAGGTATTAAAATTTAATGGAAGAAAGGACAAGTTATCAACTCTCTTACATAATACATTAGAAAACAGCTAGATTGTATGGAAAGTGTGTCGATTCAAAGAAGAAAACTATTAAGGAATATAAAATCTGAAAGTTAAAATGAAAACCTTTATCGCGAATTGTTTGATGTAACTGAACTTTTGTTTTGAAAGATAAAGGTAAAGTTTTTTGTCAAACTTAATTATGATGTTACATCATGATCAATAAAATATTTATTTGTTACTTTATATATTATTGTTTTCCTTTTTGAACACCTTCCTTCAGTAGTGCTCTTGGTTAGATAAAGAAGATTTGATATAGTGACAAAAGGCTCATTTGAGTTTGAACTGTGTGTGTGTTTGACAGCTGCATTTGAATATAAGCAGTATCATAATAATTATTCAGCAACTTTTGCCAAGCCCGTAGTTTTGTAATTAGACAATGTATATTTTTATTGAAAAAAAAATACTTCCAAGTAACTGTATTATTAGTCTATTCTTCGATCAAAGAAACAACACATTCCTGCAATTTTTCACAATTACAATTATAACTACATAAATCATGTATCTGTATATCTGTGTTCAACGAATTTAAATTGATAGATTTCCTATGAGTATTCTTCTTAATATTAAAACTTCATACGTGCTATCTTTTATATAATCATAATTTGTTTCGAAAATGCGCACAAATTCTTTATATATTACACAACAGTTACTGTTTCTTTGCTGTGCTGTTTTACATGATAACTCACTAGACTACATGATGTTGCTTGAATTTTTCACTCAAGGATGTTGGTATATCCCTTCAAGTTCATCTACCGACATTCCGACGAAATAAATCAATACAAAGGCAACTTTGCTTGCTTTTATGATAGTTAATAAAAAAAATAAGCTAAAATTAGATTTCTGCCAAAATCGTGAAATTTGCCATACGCGAAAATAGCCTGATATACGGTAGTATATTTCGAAACCATACGTCATCCAATCCGTAAAATTGTTAAATGTTGCAGTTTGTTTGAGCCTGATCGTTAAAATAATCGTAATTACAAAGGTATACCTCCGTTTCCACCTTCCCTAGCACTAGCTGTATCACTACGTGATATTTAGATGTAGAATTGAACGCATTTAATTTAATAGATTTATACTGTTTGGTCAATAGTATAACATTGTGTTAGTCCTAAATAAGAACAAATTAAATTGAAAGAATAAATGAAGTTGAGAAAGACAGATATATTTGAAAAATAGACAATATATCCTAATGGTGATTGAATTCCGGAAAAATGTCAAATATATATAGATTTTTTAAATCACTGGCGCGCTATTAGCAATAGCTAAAATGTACTGGTTTTATCAAGTAAAATGATATAAAGTTCAACATATATTTTGTTCATTTAAAACAATGTTTATACTTAAAAGGTAGGATAAGGTTTATCGTTATAAATTGATGTATTAAAACCCGAGCAAAATAAAAAAAATAAGAATATTAACTTCTTTATCTTATCTGTTTTAAGGTGTTTCCTAATTTTTTTATTCTGAAAGTGATTATAAAAACAAACATAAAATCACTAATAATGATAATTTGTTATGTTAAATGATTTGATTTGACAATTACATGTTACGTAAAAATATATAAACGAGATAAATATCTCAATAACGTTTTCAAAAATGAACTTTAACTTCATATACGATAATGAATAAATTCATGTGTTTACAAACCAGTGTTTAACCACTTAAACTGTTTTGTTGTACGAGAAAATGTTGATGAAGAGATATGGTATTACATTTCAGAGTGTGTCGTTATCAGAGATAAGATCTGAAAGTTAACAATGATGAATGCCGGACTAATTTTGTTGCCTTATATCGTTTAAATTAATTTACCAAAGGTGTTTAGGTAAATTGATTAAAGATAATTTACCACAAAATCTATAGGTTGTCTTCAACGTTGGATGGCTTTTTACAGTAAAAAGATTATTCTTTTGCCGAAGATAATTGTCCTAGTTGCCCCTTCATTTTATTAAACGACAAAAATGTCATGTTTAAGGATAATCAAAATTGCAATGTAAGAGATTAAATTTTATATATTTTTGTTTGGTTTTCTTTAGTTTTACGGCGCACCAACAAAATAAGATTATTCTTTTGCCGAAGATAATTGTCCTAGATGCCCCTTCATTTTATTAAACGACAAAAATGTCATGTTTAAGGATAATCAAAATTGCTATGTAAGAGATTGAATTTTATATATATTGTTTTGGTTTTCTTTAGTTTTAGATCACAACCAATCGTCATATGGTTGCAAAATTTGACAAACTTTGAGAAAGAGGTTAAAATCACCCACCTGCTGGAGCTAAGAAATGGATAGACTCCAGTAATTCAAAATCCGTTTAATCACCTCTTTTAATCGCGCAGGTATAAACGGTAGGCCTCAACACTTAAAGGCAACCCCTTAGCCACTAGAGGGTTAAATATTACTAAAATACTTTATTCAAATACTTTGATTCTCGTTAATTGGAACTTTGATTATTAAATAATATAATTTATAATACACACCCTTTGTACCGACAAACGAAGCAAAAACAAAGTTTAATTGAATAAAAATATAAATAACTTGGATGATATATATAAAAGATCAATCTGTGTTGAACAAAGCCCATGTTGAGCTCGCTGGAACTATTTTATATAATAATTCAAAAACAATCAATGCATGAGTATTGATGGAAGATGAGATTCAGCGTCCTAAACTATCGTTTTGAGCCTGAAATATGCTTTTTATTACATTTATAAATGTTAAATATGTTCGTAAATGGGTCTTATTATTATGTACAGATGAAAGCCTTAAAACTAAGATTCTTATTTTCTTTCCCAAATTAGCCAGCAACTAATACAATGTTATAAAAATATCACCATTAACATTCAATTAACATACGGAAAAGAACTATTAAAACGATACATATACTGAAAAAGGTGGATAACAAGTATGCAAAACGTTCAATCTGACTAAAGTTTGTTCACATCTACGAAGTTCAGATCGTACTTTATTTCTTGCATTAAGATCTGATTCTTACCGTATATGTTTATTTACCGAGTAAGCTAATTTTGCCATGCAGTCAAACCGTCCTTTACAGGTAGGCATTAGACGAAGTATCAAAATATTGCTGTCAGTGGAAGTAAAATAAATGTCGATTTTTGTTAGAAAAAAAATGTTGAAGTAATTTGAAACAATTAAACTTGAAATAATTTGACTCAATTTTTGGTTTAAACATATTTATTTTTTATCAAGTTAAATTACTAGTAATCAAACACAAACTTTATACAAAGTCATGATAATTTTGATTTAACGTGAAGCTCAAAGCTTATAGTAATTCTCTCAATTTTTAATGAGCAAGATTGTTTTGCCAGTTTACATGCCGACCATATGGACAGCGCCATGTTTGTTCTCAAAATCCGATAAAAGGTCATGAGAAGGTGACCTCTTATTGGTGTCTGTCAGATCCTATTGCGTAGTGTGAATAAGGCGCTGATTTAAACACCTAAGTCAATATGAGAAAAAACGCACGACAAATTGCAAGACAATGAAAGCTTTCAAAAGAATAATATTAAGACTTTGAAAAGTTTTATCCATACAACAGAGCAGACATGAATATAGATATACTCAACGTCCGGAATATCAAATGAAATTAGACGCAACACTCGTGCAATATTATACATGTATTTGCTTTTCTTAAAGATCGACCAAAAAAGAGATGTAGGCAGCAATGAACAAAAAATATGTACATGCTCCTTCGTTGCAGATTCTTATCTTAGAATGAAAAAATAAGCTATGGCTCCTTTACCACACTCACCATTTTTTTACTGTTATAGTTAAAGGTGGTTTTCAAACTAAAGGAATGAAAGGGGAAAAAGAAAAAAAAGGCAGACAAAGTGAATTGCTGTTGCTTTTTTTATGTAAAAACGAAAGAATTTATAGAAAAAATGAACAATTGGCATTACTATACATGCTAAAGACGACATAATACTTCATCCTCTGATAAAATGGCAATGCACATCCGTTAAATACGTATTTATGAGTTTGTTTTTCTTATTTTTAAAGCACTTGATTAGAAATCATTATTTTCTTGCCAATCAATGTGTAGAAAAGAGCTAATTAAGGCCATTCGGGTTGAGTGTCTTATAAAGAGAGCAATATTATGTCTCAACGGCTAAGATTATTTAAAATCTGTGAAAGGGTGATCCCTAAAAAGCAATGAAAACATCAATATTTTATGAAAAATTATAGACTCTCAATTAGTCTTTTCATGAGGGGAAATCCAAAACTCCAACATCCGACTTAAGGGGTATTCTGAAACACTTAATAAGCTGGAATCAATGACCCTGAAGGACAGGAAAACATTGAAGTTGATAAAGCAGTGATTGTATTTTTATATCTATTTCTTTTATATATACCCCGACCTTATCTCTTCTGTTCAGCCTCCGGAGGAAAAAAGAAAATACTTACTTACTTTACAGTTTGTTTCAAATCTTTTCCTATAAAGAAAATGATAATAATCTTGTAAAGAAAACTGTTAAGGTTTAAGCTATCATTTTTCAATTTTATTTGTAAATTGGCCATGAAGTTTTGAAAAGCCAAATGAGAATTCAATGTTAAAATTATTGCAATTATGAATAATTGATATTAACCCTAAAATTGTTTGTGTATTTCATATTGTTCATATATGTATGTTTAATAGAAGATATTTGTTAGTGTAGGCATTAATTTGTGATCTTTTTCGTGATATTCATATTAATAATTATTTTGTCATGTCAAATTACCATAGATTTCCACATAGATTTTTCTTTATTTGTGAAAAAAAGTCTGACCCCGGGATCGCGGCGTTACTAAGCAATTACCATATCGAATTAAATCTTTTTCATATTCCTTTTTTTAAAACACCTTGAAAATATTTATAGTCTTTAGCAATAAACTGATTAAATGTTTCTCCAATTTACTAATATTTAAAGGTTGATATATTTTCATTTTTCAGACGCACTTTTGGAAGAGAGCAGACCAGTCGTGATAGTTGATTTTTATAAATAGCAGAAGAAAAAGACATCAACCATGGCTGATTTATCTAACCGTGATCCTAATAAACTTAATAGCCATATAGAGGTACGAATATGTTACCTTTTCATGTTCTATAATCAAGAAAAAGTTTTTTTCTTTTCTTTCGTTCTTTGTAATTTATAGTCTAAGAATATTTAAAGTCTTAAAATAAAAAAAACTGGTAAAACAGATATGATATATAAAACACAACATTTGTCTAGATTATTCTTTTATTTTCAAGGTTATGTTCGAGGATGTCTTTGGAGAACCCGATGGCGTTCGATCAATGGACTGTATTTGGAAAAACAGTTACTCCTGTTTCGAATGTGGCAAGAACCTTTGTTACAAGATTATGACCACTCTTTGCGGGTTGTGCATTGCTCTGGAGTGGGGTTGCGAATTTGCCATGCTCACATTTCATCATGTGTGGTGCTGGACACCATGCTTGAGAGATTTCTCCATCACGATGGGATGTGCCAAGAAGTTCTTCCAGACATGCCTGAGCTGCTGCGTCGCCCCATGCTGTGAAGCAATTGGTGCATTCTTCAGTAAAGTTAAGATCGAGAAATCATAACACTACATCATTTAAATCGTTTAACCCTGATACTATGATTCAAAGAATGTGATGAGATGATACCAGGACTTTCTTTTTGCTGATGATATTGAAATAAAAATGAATATCATGATTGTATTGAATTTCTTAACATTTTTAAAAAAAGACGTGCATTTAAGATTATGAAATTTAGACGAAAATATTTTGGATTTAAACAGGAATTTTTATATCAAGTATGTTGCTTTGAAAAGGTTATTTATTTAATAAATTCATATTGTATTACATCATATAAATAAAATATATTTGTTTTTCTTTTATCCAATGTAAAAATTAAAATAGCGTGTTTATAACTTGAATTACATTGCTAAATTTATACTTTTCTACTAGTATGAAACGATTGAAAAATGATTTTCAAATTTTACTGAATTGATGTATTTGTTAGTCCTTAGACTATTTCATTAATGTTCATTCTAAACATAGAGAATAACTTGAGCGCAATAAGAATAAAAACAAAAAGGTGAACATTGGACAGTCGGTTGAAACGAGTCTGTTCATGTGAGGTCTCGGGTGTTCAGCATTTCTTCTTGTCGCCGTCGTCCTAAACAGTCTTCAATCATTTGAAATTATTTTGATGAGCGTTGACTGCAGATCTTCTTTTTGCTAGACTGAAATGAAATTACAACGAGCACATGCTATTTGTGACATCGTTTAAGTTTTGTGAGCATCAGCTCGCGGTTTTGTATATACACCAATTTTTATTTTTATTATCAAATGTGTAAATATGTCAAGTATTTTACTCTATAATTTTAAGATTTTCTCAATCGTAAACTTATTCATTGGAATACCACTCGTTTAAATGACAAACTTGCAATGGTAGAAAATTAATTCCACCGATTACAAAAATCATGTTTTATGATTTATTAAACTTTCGTAGATTACAAGTTTTGATAAAGTGTAAATAATTCAAAACTCTGGTTTGCATATCAGCTTACATTTTGATTCCTTATCGTCTTTAATCTTAAAATGTTAGTAGAAACTTACGGAAGAAAACAGAAAATTTGCCAAGGTTCATTCGAATACTAGTGATTTCACTGACGGATCAGTTTAAAACATTTTGCTCGGCAACGCCCATAAGTTACCGTTTTAACACTTTATAATATTCATACATGAATAATAATTTTTTTGAAATATCAAAAAAATGTCTGCTGGTTTATGTCACACCACACTTTTTACGTAACAGTAGTAATTGTTGAGGTATGTACTTTATTGAAAAGGCAAACTTATTTGTGTGTACAAAATGATTTTAAAAGAAATATGATATTTTAATGATACGGATACATAAAATGGTTTAAAGTCCCTTTTAAAAGAAATTGAGCATATTGAAATTAACATTATTAAATGTTTGACACTTAGACTATATTAATAATTTACTTTTGGTCTGGTTTATCTTAGTTATCAAGTGTTTATAGCAATACACTATCTAAAAAGTATCTAAAACTACAGCATTGAATTGACAATTTAATAACAAATCAAACTTTCACGAGATTCAGTATCATAAACACTTGATTTAAAACCTTTGCGTTCTAAAAACGTTTGGTCACCTTTAATAATTAAAAGCGATGTAAAAGTTAGTGCCAGTAATTATGTAATTCAATATCTAAATGTACGATGTATTCTCAAACAAATTTTATACCAAAATAATTGAATGCAGGCTTTATTTCAAATTATTATTACCTTATAATGAGACCTAAATGTGCAATTAGGGTTCATAATTACCCGTGTAAATATATACCCAAAGATCTTAGCATTAAGTGAGTTGATTTTGGGATGAAAAGTACAAAAAACTAGAAGAAGAAAAAACCAGCATAAAATATCGAGATTTTGTTTATAAACACATTGCAATATGGCAACCAATGAAAAGATGACATTAGACATGGAAAATAGAGATCCGAACGATTTGAATCAGCATATCAAGGTAAGGTTCTTGTTTTAGACATGATTAATGTGTAGGGAGGGCGTTGTGGCACAATGTTTGTCTTGAAAAATAAAAAAAAAACATGTACAGAAAGAAACATACAAATTGATTGAAATGTTCAGTATTTTCAAAAGCAAGTTATGAAAACATCATTAAGGAAAGTGTATGACGTTATATGCCTAATATAAAACTGGGACGTATACTATGGAAGCAATAAATGATAAAAGCTTTTTTCGTGTAACCTCATATTATATTTTACTCATGAACGCCAGCTGTTAAATTTTAATCAATTCAACAACCTTTGTTGCTGTTTTTTGTGTGTTTTTATCAATATCCTTTACTGCATTTACTGCTAAGCTAAAATATGTCCGGATTATTTTTTATTATAGGTGATGTTTGAAGATGTAATAGCGGAGCCTGAAGGGGTAAGATCCTTGGATTGCACGTGGGTCAATGGATTCAAGTGTTTTGAGTGTGGAAAGACCGTCTGTTACAGGATGCTAACTATATTTTGTGGTCTGTGCATAGCTTTATTTTGGGGCTGTGAATTCGCAGTCGCAAGCTTTACACATATCTGGTGTTACACGCCATTCATAAGGGATGTTTCAATTGGAATTGGTTGCTTGAAGAAGATATTTATGATTGTGCTTGACTGTTGCCTAGCGCCTGTTTGTGAATCGTTTGGACTTTTGTTCGCAAAAATTCGTATTGACAAACATTAATTCAAAGGACATAAGCAGAAAATGAGAGATATTTTTTTATTTTACGTGAGATGTATACACGGTTATAAACTACAAAATGAAAACAAAGGTCACCAAGTGAAAGGCAACGTTCACAGGACACAGCCCCCGACACAAACTAGCCACAGTTTGATTTAAATATTAGTTACAGTATACATTTCATAGAACGATATATTTCTGTTTCATAAGATGTAATTGTCACTAATAAGCTGTAGGTTTATAAAATAAAAATAAAATGTTGAAAGTATGTATGGAGGAATGTTAATTTTTCCTTATGAGTATGATATATTATGTATTGTTATGTGCTGTGTTTTAGAGAATAAAATTAATACATGGATATTACATACTTGTTACATACAGTTTAACTTTTTCTTAAAAAATGTAAATATCCAAGACAATTGAATTACTTCAATACTGATGTGAATTCCGCAAAACAAAAACATTTTCCCCAGAAAGGCTTTTTAAATTTAAGGCTGAGGACGGTTGTTTTGTTGACACTATTACCCGCCTTATCTTTGTCATTAAATTCACATCTTTGTCCTACTAACAGCAGGTTATTCTTTAAACTCCCTCAGCAGCTAATTGAATAAACTACAAGTGAAGGGTGGTGGAACATTTGAACGATGCGAAGGAGATATTCTGGCAAGGGCAAATCAAATTATTTGCATTATCTGTATATGTCATATTTCGGTATTGAACAATTTTGTAAACATCTTATGGCCATACAACCAAGTATGTAAAGTTTAACATTGTACAAACCCTTTTTCATAAACCTTCCTAAAAGAGTAAATTATTTTACTCACTACATAGATGAACTTTTGATGTAATGGCGGTATTGTAATTATGTATATCGAACAGGCGTTAGTGTTAAATGCCTCATAAATATTGAAAATAAAATTAACCGACAAGTTTATACAAAAATGAACGTGTACGTGCCTACGAAAGTAAATAAACATTAATATTAAATAAATTTTCAATGTTATCTTTTTTTTTAATTTTTACATGCGGTCATACGTTTAAAGACCGATTATGCTTCAGGAAAGCTCTTCAAAGATTTTTATTATATGGTGAACTTTTATTGTTTCCAAAAAATTACTTACTTGCTAATTGAACAATCCATTTTGGCAATTAATACAGTTATGGTGAATTAGTATTTTGTATGGAAGTCAAAATATTACTTTCTTTACCTTTTGCTGCGTTAAAATGTTAAATTATTTCACATTCAGCGCTACTTTCATCAGATGTGAAGCATCTTTCTTGATCCTAAATCATTTTGGGGCGTCCGTGGCTGATTGGTTACGGTCGTTGACTTCAAATCACTTGCCCCTCAACGCTGTGGGTTCAAATCCCGACAGGGACTTTTGATTCTTTCATGTGAGGCAGCTATCCAACTAGTCAGCTAGCTTACGGTGGTTCTACTCAGGTGCACGTTTGTGCCTGAATGACCAATACGGTGTTAGTGTGACGTAAAAACCCAATGTACCAACAAACCAAATCATTTTTAATGTAAGATTTCAACATACATAACTCACGAATTCGCAATTTCAAAATCACGAATTCACGATTTCAACTTTATGAATTCATGATTTCAACTTCACGAATTCAACTTCATGATTCCACGTTTTGAAATTCATGATTTCAAATCAACTATGGTTCAGTAAGCACAATCAGATTTATCTCTGTGTTAAATATCCTTGACGTTTAGGTGGATAAGAATTGCAATGATATATAGACTCGGCTCCTGAGCTTAGTTTACACCAAGGTTAGGGTAGTACATACGACAGGGTCGTCGTGTTCTTAAAGAATGTTTCTAATAGATGTCTAGATTCCATGCTTATATTTCAAATTACAGTCAATGTTTTATCTAGAAATTGCTAAGCATCATTAAATTAGTATGAAGTCCTTTTTTCGTTGGCCTTTATATATTTATAATCAAGAAATTGATAACTAATTAAAACAGTGTTCAATCAATACTGCCCAAACTTGGAATGATTATTACATTACAGCTGCTTCAATAACTTGGCTTAACGCTTCTGGAAAAATAGTTAAAATGTCCATTATATAAAGTAAGATATTGTAGAAACAGTAAACAGCTGTGTAAGTGTCACATTAAAAGAAGGTCCTCATTGGTTCAAGCACTGAGTTCAATTGAAATGCGACTTGATTTGCAAACATTCACCCGAACTTTGAATCAGATTACCACTCATGCACATATCAATAAAGCAAGTCAAAACAAACAAAAACGACTGGTAAGTATACTCCTCTAATATTTCTTGAATGTTTAAGGTACAAGTCATTAATTCGTGCTTCTCATCCCATGGAAAGCAATAGAGATAACGGGCGCAATAAGCCGAGTTTTTATTTTACCTTTCCTATTGTCAGAACAATGTTAGGGTTTGGTATTGCGCAAAAATACTCACAATTGAACTCCGTCTCAGTGCTTTTCTGAAACGCATCCTTAAATCACTCATTTTGTTGGGGTTTTTTTTACCATATTTTCAACTGAGACTATCGGTTAAGTTTAAATTACATTTGTACAGTTCGTTTTTATTTAATTTCGGTCTAATCTCTCTTGGTCTAAAAAGACTATATTTAAGTAGAACCTTCAATGTGACACTAAGTGCCATTCCATGAAAAGCGGCATATGGTCCCCAAGTAAAAAAAAATGCGTGTGCCCTAAACGAGAAAACAATGGGCGGAACTAAATAAAATGGAATTTTGAAAGGGGATCAGAGGTTATGAAGCCTGCATATCACAGATAATACGTCAAAAGACAAATTTAAAAAGCAGGCCACATATCCTAAGTGTGATTCAACAGTATTCAAGTGAGGAATACTGGAACCACCCAACAAGAAAAAAGCCAAATAGAAATAACTAAATTACCACAAGCACAACAATTATGTTGTGCTGAACGATCTTTAAGGATCGGAACTCGAGTTGAAATTCAAACTAGAAAAATAACCGGGCAGCACAGTTTAAATGCTTTTGGGTGTTCTTAGTAGGTATATTATAAATCAACAACCGACGACATATTGAGTTATAAAGTAATAAATTTGCATCCATTTTTCTATATTCCATCAATTCATCCAATAAGTCAGGTACATTGTACTCCTTCATTCTTGCAATTATTCATTCATTTGTTCATTAATTCATCTATTAACAAGTATGTACTAGCCGGTGGTACATTTATTTCCGCACTACGTACTGTCAAGCATGCGTACTCGTTTTGAAGGTTTCCATAGCGCGAGCATGATGATAAATATTTTCTGAGAGCACGTTTCTGTAATTTTACAGGTAAATGTGAATATCTGAATAAATCCCATACCAGTTACATTCAAGATTTTGCGTGATTTGTTTTGTTATTGACATTCGTAATGAAGTTTTCATGGCGCGATGATTAATCATAAGGGTTTTCTGAGAACGTGTATCTCAAGCCCTGAACCTATGAGCAGCACCCTATCATTTTAATAGCAGTAGACTGCGACATGTGCATTTCCATTTTTGTAAACCATAATGATAAAATAATCTAAAAGACAATATATTATTGGAAAATTATATGAATTACTTAATGATTGCTAAAGATTTATTTCAGGAAAAACTGGGATACATTTCTTCGCATATTTATCCACGAATCTATGGTTCAATTATGGTTCTATTCCCAACGTTTAACCCGTTTAAGTACAATGTGACCACCTTTTGACGCGTTTAGGTTTAAAATCAGCTTACTCCAGCTATTTTCTTTTAATCTTAAATATGGCAGTGGGTATGAAAGATTTTTAAGAATCTAGAAAGAAGCAAGGTTAATACTGAATTGTTCGCAAGACCTACTTACTCTTTTTATACAAATGTTCCCAATAGACTTACTTACTTTGCAATAAATCATCTGGAATTATCCATCATTATTTATGGGGTTTAAGTATCATCACGCCGTATTTTTTTTTTCATAGCAAACACGGTTATAACGAATGTTCGGTTATGAAGAACAATATTTTCTTTCTTAAATATGCTAATATGATAGTAACTATTATTTCTTTAGTCATCGAATTTTGTTTTATTTAACTTGCTATTTTATGAATATGAATTACAAATTCATAATTCTTGTCATAAAGACAAAACGAATATCATTTTAGTTGTTTTAATAATAAAAAAATAAAATAAAAGAAAAGTAGTATTACAGTACTACAATAATACTAGTAAAGAAAAAATAACATACTGCCCATTTGAAAAATAAAGTAAACAAACAATGATTTTGCACGTGATAATCCATTGTTTTACCTTTCAATAATCTTCATCAAAAGATATGTCATATATATATACTCGTAAAATCCGGTATAAATATAAAATTTAAAAACAATCAACTATCACAGATGTCTTTGAAATATAATATGTATTTTCATCACATATCATGAATGAAACGTTTGAAAAGAGACGGTATTCTGCATTTCACTTGAGCATCAGAAGTAAAAAAAGTCCTCAGTTACATCAAAATCTTAACTCTTTTGAATTTTGATCCGAGTAAATATACCTCCACAAGCCTCACAGAATGGACTACAACAGCAGTTGATAATTGTACCGAAGATTCTCTGTGCACAGCCCATGCAGATAGAGAAATCCCGTATCCAAGGAGTGTAGCACCACACATGGGCAAATGCCGTTTGCGCAAATTCGCAACCCCACATCAACGCAATGCATACACCGCACAGTGTTGTCAGGATTCTGTAACAGAGGTTCTTTCCGCATTCGAAACAGCAAAAACTTGCTTTCCAGATGCAATCTAAAGAGTGGGCTCCATCTGACTCAGCTAAGACATCTTCGAACATAACCTAGAAGCACAAAAATAACTGGGCATGAATTCAATCCTTTTTTTTTTCAATTAAATGTAATTGTTTTATTTAAGGAGTGAAATAGAATTCATATTTCCTTCTCCAAATTTTAAGAAATATCCTAAAATGATATTAAAGATTGTCTGTTACGGAATCAGGAGCAAAAGTAGTGTAACTTATTTCAAAAAGAAAATTGTTCTATATTATTTAAGTTCAAGAATCTAAAAGGAAAATTAGAAAAGAAAATACCTGAATGTGACTATTAAGACCATTTGGATCTCTGTTTTCCAGATCAACTTCTCTTTGCTGAGACATCTTTATTACGTTTTAGTTTGCCTAGTTTAAATCAAAATGTGGTCTGATGTATGCCCAAATGCTGTACCAACTGACAGCCACAAACTCTAACACAAGACCTTAAATACTAGACACCTGTTGGTTGCCAGAGATATGTTGTTATTTACTTTTACCTAGAGACCTCCGGTTTTCAAATGGGTATTTGTTATTTAAAAAATGATTATAATATTTCATCTTATTCCCTATTCATATTTATTTACATATTTCAATCATAACAGTACAATGACCAAAAGGTGTTCATTTATAATATAATCTATAGCTGGGTATTCATATTTCTTAATATATTTCGGTTTTTCAAAAGAATCCATTTTTCAATTGAGTTTTTTTCAATTCATTCCACATTGATAGGCAGTTAGAAGAAAACGTTTCCATCGACGGTATTGATGTTCGTACTCGGAGTCCATTCATTTAAAGTAACCATTCATTTGAACATAACTTTTTCATTATTCAAGCAGTTTGATATTTTTCATACTCTTTATGTTAAGGTAAAGAATAAGTCGTGTTTTTCAATGTCTACCATGAAAATATGAACTAAAATAACATCTTCCACTAGACCCATTCAATGTATATATTGATAAATCACTTTTAAAAAGGTTATGTATTTGTAGTGTTACAAAAAAAATGCAACATGGTTTGAAGTTTAATTATCTATATGAACAACAATATTTTGTTATTCAGCATTCTATCCGGTTTCTGCAAAGGAAAACAATTGACATGGACAAGAAGCTATGTAAAATCATGTTTTCATAAACAACAATAATTTGATAATTTTAGGAGAGATGATTCGTTGGAACAATAATGATGTTAATCATACTACTAAGAAGATAATGGGAATATTTATTGTCATACTGAGCGTAAGTATAGCAACTATCTATGTTAATGTCTTTATCTTTCGCATTGTCAAAAAAATATTGATTTTTTAACCATATGTTGATGGGTTTATTCGACCATTATCTTCAATGTGTTACAACGCTTGCTTTTCCTGAAACACGATATTTTTCCTTTCATATATTTAAAAACTACTAAATAAATTCAGTTTTCAAAAGTTTAAAAATGTAACAAAGAAGTGTATACCAAAATAAACTAAGACATTTTATTATACATGGGAACATAAAGGATGGTCACAGCCATGAACGGTCATGATATTTGTGAAAAGATTACTCATACTTGTGAATGTTTCTTTGGTAACATTGATTCTTACACAAAAAGTACTGTGATATAAGCATTGCTTTATAAAGTATACCAAAATACATATATGTTTTTTTTGTTTTTTTTTGTTTTTTTTTTTGTTGTTTTTTTTTGTTTAAACGTTAAGATCAATAAATGGTACATTAATGCATTGTATTATGTGAGAATACTATCAATAATAATTTTCATTTATTGTTTGAATTGAGATAAAAAAAAAAATGATACTTTAACTTAAGTAACACTCACCCTTACATTGTTTAACTTTTGAATGTTCAAATATTACTATTTCATAATTGTCACAAATTCATGTATTGTTTGATGTCGATGTGCTGTAATAAATGCATAAATCTGGATACATTTCTATCCTGTTCTATTATTTCATCGTTTCGTCACGCCAGTTCATGGAACAAATCCATATCTATCAGCTGTATGGCCCCATTATAAGTAAGCAAAGACCAACATTTCATTTTTAAAACATTTTTTTTTTAAAATATAAGAAACCTCAAATATTTTCAAATGAAGAGAGATAGGATATCCGAAAGATAATCCGAAACGACAAAATTGAAAATTTTGCAGGCTCGGATAGATGGAGTCCGTTCATGGACAGTACGAGAAAATGCAAGTTACAATCTACGCCCCCAGGCACTGCAATCACACCATTTTGTATCAAAAATATATAAAAAAGATAAAAGAAAAATACGGACATGACAAGTTAACATATATCTTCTTTCAAAATGACCAAACTGTGTCCAATTGGTTCTGTATTTGTATCTAAAATTTCTCCCATACAATGTTAAAGCGCTTAGCTGCTTGTTATCAATAAACACAATTGTTTATGAACCATGTAAATGTCCTAATAAATTTTGAGATAATTTTAATTAAGTGTCATGTTTACTTATATCAGTTCTTTATTACGTATTTTATTACGTATTAAGTAAATCATCTACATTAAAACTTACATCATTCTTGAACTTTGTCAGTTTTTTTCTTAAGTAAACATTACACAAAGCAAAACGTAAATATGACATTTCGATATTAAAGAATAATCAACTACTTTGTGTACATTAAAATATAAGTTCAATTCTTGTTGATTTGTCTAATTTTTAATCCATTTTCTTATCATTCAATATCTGTTTACATTGTGTTTTAATATATATTGAGTTAGAGTTCTTTGCTTTGATGACGAACAGGAGTCGAGAAAGACATTCAAAATGAAACATTTGCTTGTAGAGACACTGCGTGTCTTCTACTGCCCTTACACTATCCATTGATATTTTTTTTGTCGGGAACAGTAACCTTTCTTACAATTTAGGTTAAAAGAATATTGATAATCTAATTTATATTGAATTAAATAAACTAAATAGGCGGGTTTATATATTTCAGACGCACGAGAGGCAGACACTATGGCAACTGGTCGAGAAAACTTCTATAAAATGACTGGGCATAAGAATTCTTGTTTTATTTGAAAACCAAGGGTTTAATAATCTCAAGGGATTAAAATTTGGAAAATGGCTGACATTGATTTAGAAAATCGAGATCCGAACAACATAAATGACCATTTAAAGGTATATTTATTACATTGATAGTATGCAAATCATTCTCTTTTAATACACAATCTTTAAAGGATTTGTTGATGTTGTTTTTTTTTCTAATCAATATCAAAGAAGCCAACGTTTCAGACAGAAGCAAATCTGCATTTTCCGACTGATCGGCTGTTCTTTGTTTGGCATTTTATACATGCATTCTATGTAATTAGAACAAAGAACACGTAAATGCAACGAGGTCTATTTCGCAAAATAAGAATGAAAAGAGTTAAAAATGTAGAAATTATTTCTTTAAATTTATTTTCGATACCACTATAAAGTCTTGTAAGACCTATTAATGTAAATGGAACAGTTTTTTGGGGGGATGTCGTCTGCACATGATAAACAGATTTAAGAGATGACGAACTACGATCCCTTATAAATTGTATTTACTGTTCAATCCATTCACTGTCATTTTTTTTTCTTAGTGACGGCAATAATCTTTACCTTTTTGAGGACCGAAATGTCTAGCATGCTCGTAAATACAAATTGTTTGAAGAATTTAATACAACTAGTTCAAAATATTTTACTTTGAAGTGAAATTTTGTGCATACTAAACTCGTCTACACATACATTTAATGTTCTTACCAAGAAGTATTTTCATTTACATATACATAAATGAATTCCCTATTTTAGGTACAATTTGAAGACGTTTTGGCAGAACCAGAAGGTATACGATCCATCCCATGCATATGGACTTTGAGTTACAAATGTTTTGAATTTGGAAAATCGATCTGCTACAAAATTCTAACAACATTTTGTGGACTCTGCATTGCGCTCGGCCTTGGCTGTGATTTCGCAATGGTGGCGTTCGATCATGTCTGGATATGGACCCCGTGTATGAGAGACTTTACCATCTGCGTGGGTTGTTACCAGAAGATTTTTACCACTCTTGTCAACTGTTGTTGTACGCCGATCTGCGAAGCATGTGGTGGTTTCTTCAGCAAAATACGTATCCAAAAGAGTTAAAACAGAAACAATAATGATATAGGTTTTGGCTTAAACTTGTTCTGGTTCTTTATTTACATAATCTTTAAGTACGTGCTGTGTACATAAAAATCGCCAAGTTTATATCAGGAATTAAAAATACATACACATTTATTGCATTAAAGAAATTATCAAATATTTATGTATGTGCAAACCATAACATAGGATATGTTCTACCAAATATTGTCAACAAAACCTTACTTAATTGAAAAAAAAAACTTTAATAAAGGATTGTTTAGGATTCTAGGATTACTTTCTTACAAGATTCGTAATTAGTTCTATTTTAGTACTTTATTCTGACACTGTGAACTTTCATGAAACTTTACATAATATAAGCAGTCTGACATGCCCCGGTCATTTCTCAGCCTTGTACGCTCTCTCGTTTTCGGTGCACCGGTTCGGTGCCTTCTAGGTACCCTGCTAGTGTCGTTGGTTGGGTTGTGTCGGTAACAGCGTTGCTTTGTTGCTTTTTGTTCTTATTTTTTCGTAGAACGGCACCGAAAAAATTGAGTGTCATGTATGGTTTTATTGTAATAGACAAAATGATTTTCAAATATGTTTTGTGTAACTATAAAGATAGTATGATATTGGATTTACTATGTAAACATCTTTGATTGTACATTTCTAAAGATATTTTCATGGTTAAAATTTGTTATATCAACAGGGAGGACCATCGTTTAAAACAAGCGTATTTTCTGTGATGCCTAGATTAGATAAATAGATTTTATATCAATAAAACATAAACGCAATTACGGGGATAAATTTGATTTTATAAAAGCACAACAATGTGTTGATTGTATTAAAGGGATATTCAGGCAAAATAATGACAAAAATATTAAAATGCTCTTATGCACTCAAATCACGATAAAATAACTTTTCATGAAGTTTCAGCATGAATTTCTGTTTAAATTCTATATATTTCGGGTTTAAAGCGTAAATATATTTATATATATTGAACAAAATGAAAACGCCAATAGAATCGCCAAATGGTTTTTAAACAAGTCAGATGACTTGAACAAACCCTTGAAGTTACAAAAACAGATATTGTGGATATTGTATGATTGAAACAAGCCTAATTCATTCATTAGACATGTTCTTTAACGTTTCCAGAGTTCACTTTGACAACTTTTGTGAAATGCTAGCGTTCTAACCTGACCCACGCAGGCCAAGTTAGGAAACCTCCATTTATTTCTTTATATGGAGAAAAGTTTTGTTCCTTTGACTGCCTAATATATTCATTTTGAGGACATTTACAGAAAAATGAATGAAAAAGTAAAAACTAAGAAGTGAAAATTTTGCCTGTGTCTCCCTTTAAGATGAATTTTGAATCACAGATTCACTGAAATGGTCATTCCAGATTAAGTGTTCGAGGAAAACTTCAGATAAACAAAAAGATGGATTGAAAGAGAGAAAATGGACAAGTATATGTCAAGTCGCGTTCTTTTTTCTTTTTCTGATTCTTTAATTGCTACTTCATTTTTGTGTCTGAAAACTTCGCATCTTATATGATTCACGGACCTTCCTTCGTCGGTAAAATCCGAAAAGATACCGTACACTTCTAGTGCGACTAACTCCAAACTTGACCGAGACATAAATTAATAGGTTTTAGTTTCATACAATTAATATTGCTGATTAAAGTCTGATATGTCCCGAAAATGTTTAAGTCTTTTGTCGTTGGTTATTGATATGTAACTCTTGTCGTAGAATTTTACCAGAGTTGATGATGTCTGTGAAATGAATCAGAAATTGATTTCTGCATAACTTGAAAAACATGAACAGTTTAAATAATGCATAAATATATTATTTATCTCTCTCGACTGATTTTGTATAATTTACACAACATAACCTCGTAAAGACGAAACAATTTGAAGAATTAAAAAGTGTATTCGTTTACTGTCAATAGTTCTATCTTTGGCGATTCAACTGATGTATTCTTTTTAAGTTTATTTTATAGCTGAACACAAAGCCTGTAATTTTAAATTCATATTCAACTTGTTTATCATGATTATTTATTATTTTTACTTGCCGTTAAAATTTTGTATTTTAAATAAGAAATGTATTTTAATGAAAACACAATTTGAGAAATCTTTTTCCATTGTGAAGACAACAAACATATACCCGCATTTGTATAAGTGTGTATTCAACAAAGTGTCAAACAGACTCTTTGACTTCTTTGTATGGTGTAAAATAAATATAATATGTAAATCATCAATTGTAAAAGATATGTTCGTAGGCGGTAAAATATCTTTTCAATGTGAAAATTAGTATGAATCTTTGGTCTTGTTTTAGAAAAAGTAGATATTCAAGTTTCACGCGCATAAATCGGAGGCTTTTTTATACGAATACCAGAAACACACACGCTGATTCTTGTTTAGACCTGTTTTCAAGAGGAATACGTTGAAGAAATAAACTGTAGCTTTAAAGGCACATTATGCCTCAGAAATGAAGAAACTGTTAATTTCTTAAGAAAGGGCAAACTTGAGGATTTTTTTTAATAATGGTTAAGGAGCATGTTAGATACTTGTTATCTGAAGAAAGTAGTGTTCGATGTGTCATAAGTGGTCATAAAATAGTAGTAAAATGTAAACAAAGGAGTACTTTTACTTTTATACAAAATACTATATCACTATTATTTTACTTATTGCCAAAGACAACAGAAGAAAAAATGGTCCAGTACAATAGTTAATTATTGTGAACTTATAAAACAGAAGAAAAAAATATCAGGCCTTAGTTGTTATGAAATTAAAAGACAGCAAAATATTATAAAAGCTTGGAAACCAAACTGTGCCTGTAGCTAAAATAAACAACTCGCCTGTGATAGATTAACCTGACAGATTCTCGAGACCATTCTACATTTAAACAAGTCATGATTATCAGGAAATTGTTGGTTGAACAATTGATTGTGTTTTGTTGTTTGGGTTTTAGTTTGTATTTTGTTTTTTGTTATATAATACTTTTTGTAACCGACTACACTGTAATTTTGTCGGAATAATGGAATAAACGGTAAATAAACCTAAACATTCAGCAGTTAATAGGGGTGTAATTACTATAATGACTTCGATCTGATCGCTCAAACAACTTGTTCTATAAAGCTGTATTATTGATATCAATATCATTCGGGTATAAAAAAATATATTTTTAAATACTATTATATAATAAATGTACGGACGTCGGATGACTGATAAATACATCTTAATATGCTTGAAAATGATTCTCCTCGATGAAACAGTCAGTTCATCCAGTTCAAAATACAAAAAGGCAATACAAAAATTTATGTCAATGTTGCTTACATTTATAAATATAGTTGATGTAGACTGTGCAACATACTGTATGTATTAATTATTTATCTTTCTTTTCTATATTCTATTACACTTCCTTGGACATTAATACGCCATGTGTTTTTACGAACTACTGACTCAAAATCGATTGCTTGTATTCCTGCACTTACATTGTGTCGGTAAACAGTACTTTATGGATCGTATTGAACGCTTAACTTCAAAACAACTTGTTTTGTGCGTTAAATTGATTCTAACACTAATTTTGATCGGGAAATTTTCAAATTGATAATCTCTAAAGAAATATATTGTCAAAATACGATGTTGTAACATACGTCATAAAATCCTAATTGGTAAACTACTAATAATCTTCATGTAGCATTTGCGATTTTTGACCACATAAAAACATAAACATATCCGAAGAAACTATTTTGGCTACAATATTTTGAATGATATACACTGGTGCTTAAAAGACTAGATACTCGTGAACATCGATTGCTCTGTTCGAATAACAGAAAAATATGAGTATTTGGATACCTATAGGAGCTAAAGTCTGTAATCTTATTACAGGAAATGACAAAAATGAATTTTAAGACAAAAATGTTTTGTTTTATTCTCTTATTATATAAGAAGAAGACATCTCAATGAAAGAAAATGTTATTGCAAAATTTAAAAAACAAACATCACAATATAAATATCTAAAAATGTAAATATATATATAACTAATCTAAAGATGACAGCGATGTAGATGAGAGTCGATATAAAATTGCACTTATCCCCAAGAAGTTATAGCCTGTTTTATAAAAGAAAGAAAATATGCACTCTTTATCGCTCAATCGTTCGAATTATGCACTTTTATGCTGCTAAACAATTTTCCAGCAGCAGCAAAACAAGGCTCAATAAAGGAATGAACTAACACTCCGTACACTTTCTGTAATGGTTTCACTTGAATGGAGAAACTCCGGATGCTTGGCTGGTAATACCAAATCATGCAAAATGAAAGGCACGCAAAATGGAGACCCCAGCACAAAGCGCAAGGAACACCACAAAGCGCTGACAGAAATTTGTAACACCAAAGCTTTGTGTCGGTGAAAATCCGATAGGTCGCGCCCCAGATGGTTCCAAAACTGTACGTTCCCTCCGGTTCCGCAAAAATCTCTTCAAAATCAATCTAAAAAAATGTATTAACGTAAATAACATAAAATTCAAAGCAGATTTCAACATGACTTTTTTGTTTGCAATTCTAAAATAGGCAAGTGAGTTATTACAATGGGGCTTAATGGCGACACAAAAAAATCAAACGTAATACAACTGACTGGAATATGTCAAACTATATTTAGTAGTAATATATTTAATTTGAACAGTATAAACAAGACAACATATGCAGCAAAGACAAATTGGTCTGGACACGTGATGAAAGCCATAAATACGGACCTATGCGTCTGCTTCTTTTTTTTTTCTTTGAAATGTTGTAATCAAGAATTTTACCCTTTGTTCACATGGTATTATGAATAAGAATCTGACATTTTTAGGAAAAACTAGAATATTTTTTAAAAGAAAATATTTTTTTTATTATTATTATTATTTATTCATTTACACGTTCTTATATGAATAAATGTTTCATTTCAACATATTTGGATTTAAAGTTTTCTACATGTATTATAATTATGTATCTTTAAACACGGTGTATTTTTAAAGCCCAAGCTGGGTAACACCGTTTATCAGCAAAGTAATATGTCTAAAGGTGGGTCTAAAGAGATTGGGGCCAACCCCCCATACCTTGCATTTTTATTTCATATATTAAATTGTCATTAAACTATAATATTTTGCTAATGTTCACAATAAAAGTCAAGATAAAATGTATAAATCTATACATCTGCTATCTGCAGTCCACTGTCATTGGTTAAATTAAAATAATTATAATAATAATTCCAAAATATTTGTGTGAAAAAAAGTTTAAATATTTCTATGTATCATGCTTATGGTGCGTTTAAGAAAACATTGTTAAGCGATCAAAATCCTATTTTGAAATGTCAGCATAAAATTTTGTTCCGGAATATTTTAATCTGTCTAATATTTATGTTTGATACAATGCATAATTGATTTTAATGAATTGATCCAAATTTTAATCCTGATTTGAAACTGATCGTTTAATTATCTTTACACTTACTATTGTACTTTCTAGATAATAATATGACATGATTTTATGCCAATTAGCAGATTTTATTTTCATTCATTATTATAATGCAAGAAAAGGAAATGTTTTCATCCCAATTTATCGATATAACATGCTTAAACCCATAGAAACAAAACTAGGATCAGTTGATCCTTATCCTATTTATTTTCCTTTTTACACCGGACATGAGGTATATGCACCTAGATAGTAAATATTCAGAAATGCTAGGAAACCTACATTATTCACTTATTATTACGTATTATTGATATTTTTGCTCCATTTTTTAACGTTAGCGTTAAATGATTATTAGATTGTTTCATCAAGTTATTAACACATTGTTTTAGAATAATGAACATATGAGTGAAAATTATCTTACCTTTACTATGCCATTTACATCCTCGGGATCTCTGTTTTCTGGTATTTTACTTTTCTTTCCCTTCATGTTTATTGGTTTAGTTTTTGTTTTCGTTTTAGTTGCTTGTTTAGTCTTTGCGTTTGGTTTCGGAGACACGCTATGAGTGCTGGCACGAGTAGATTGCAGGTTCGGCGACATCGATGGTGATGAATTATGTGTCAAAACCGGTTGTTCTTCAATTGATGACTTTTTGAAAGCTAGCATAGCTCTTGGTGATGCCGGTGCGGTGCTTGGTGATCCCGTATCAATTACTGGCGACTTTATTTGCGCGACTTCTACCGTTGCGGGTCCGTCACTTATGTCACTGTGGTATGATTGTCCAGAACGCCGTCGCGTGTTATTTAGACGGATTACGTTTAAATCCTCAAAAGAAGACGTAGACGCCGATGATGCTCCGCTGGAACGCCGAGATTTATCATTTACGCGTTCATTTAGAGGAATATCCACTGATGGAGGCTCCATCATATTCGCTTCCTTCTCATCGTCTGACATGATTATATCCTAATGTTTAGGTAGATCTACAACAGAAAAAGCAGAAACTAATCTCCCGATTTTTGTTTTTGATCTATTGTTACGTGTCTATTATTTACCAAGAGAAGCTATCTCTATATTCTAGCTGTGCAATCACTAAGTATTACCATGGGACATTACGGGGGTCTGTTTTACATCTTAATTCTGAACCAAATGTAACTTTCATTACAGTAATTGGAAAAGCTTATACATTATCCTCACTCCGGAAAATATGACCAAGTGACACGTGAAAAACGTGCGTTTTTACTCATATTTTTATACATCCCAATTAGGTAATTAACTGCCGTGTCATCATTTATTTTTCATAAGATTGTATTTAGGTAATGTCACATATAATGGAGAGCTCCGCAACACCATCCCTGTACTTATGATAAGAGAAATTAAATAATATATATATCAAAGATAAAAGAACAAAGTATCTTAATTAATCAATTAACTATATTAATTGATAAAATACATTTTGCAAATATAACTTAATATCAATCTGTTTCATGTGACATGTTTTTGCGTCTTTAAATGGCTAAAACACATTACCAGCAATAAAGTATTTTGAGTCCGAGGAATTAAAATAAAGGGTCAGCTAAAATGTTGTTGTTGTTGTTTTTGTTGTTGTTGTTTTTTGTTGTTTTGTTGTTGTTGTTTTTTATTGTTGTTTTCTTTTGTAAAACATCTTTAACACAGCATTCATGAAGTGCAGATAAAACTTAATATTGATTAGTGAAAAAAATTTAGTTAATGTCACTTATTCTAAAAATTGATAAAATTCAGGTTTATTAAAGTAGCAATGCTTCTACATGCATGTTCATGATAATTTTCATAAATTTTGTGAAGTAATTTACTCTTGCAATCCACATGAATTACGAACAAAAGGTCAAAATTTGCGAATTATTGTGATATAATACTGCAAAAATCAGAAATTAATCGCACATTACATGTATTTTCCTTAAAGACTTGGTACATTTTTTCTCAAGTCTGAACTCTTTAAGACATTTTGTCTCATCTGGGGGCATTCAGCTTTAAAGTGTATATGGAAAAGTTTAATGTCAGTATGATTATTTTTTTCTACCTTTTTATATAGAAGAAGAAAAGCTGATTCATCATCAGATTTAAGAGTCATTCTCTATTCATCGTTATGACGTCTTGAAAACGTGCGTTTCATAGTGAAATGAATTAAACGCCTATTGATCCAAGTGTGGTGTTTTTTCCCAATTGTGTTGAATGCAAAGCCATTAATTTGAACATGATCAATAGTTTTGTTTACGTCCCTTTAAGAGATGAAAGCATTTCTAATCTTTAGTTCTATCTGTTTGTGTGTTTTTAGTATGTTAGTTTGTGGGTTGTTTTTTTCTGTTTTGTTTTGCTTTTTGTTGTTGTTGATATTTTTATTGATTTTTTTTTTTTTTTTTTGGGGGGGGGAGGGGGGGGGTGTTTTTTTTTTTTTTTTTTTTTTTTTTCATGTGAAATATTTGTGAGTCTAAGCAATGGTAAGTTGGATTACGAAATACATTAGATACCTTTACCGCTCTTTCTTCATTTGTTCTGACTTTGTATCTAGGATGACTGAAACTTATAGGAGAGTTTCCAGTATAATGTATCAAGTTACAGTAAAGAAAAAAATTAAACCATGAATAATCCTGATCAAGCTAAATACCTGAAATTGATTTGTCCATTTTTCAACCCTCATCACGCTAAATATCTGAGATGGACTTGTCCGTATTTCAATCTGGACAAAACCATCTATCATTTTAGGATTTTTTTTCAAAAAGTACTGACCATATAGCAAACAAGGCAGACCATGATTAAATCTGATGTGCCGGGTCAGCTCAATCTTCACTGGACGCATGTGTCGAGTAAGTTGCTACCAAATGTGTGAAGAGGCCAATGGTTAAAGATTAATACTTCTGTCGGAATCATTGTTAAAACTGATTTCATTCAACGCATTTTTTTTTTAAAAATCTGTATTTGGTGCTTATATGTGCACGATTACCATCGGGTTATTTGCTAACATGCTTTAAATATGATTTGAAAATAAGTCAATGCTTAATAAGGACTATTTCTTGATTTTCAATTATCAGGGTTTCATTAAATAAATAGATACTTGTACAATTTTCTTTCCCTTTTACATCACCACGCGTTATATGTTTATTTAAATTTTGCCGCTCTTATGAAGTTTATATCGTAGTCACGTGGTTTAGCGTTGACGTTCCAATTTGATATTTTTTCCGATATTGACTGTTTACGTACTACGTAGTGTGAAATTTAAATCAAAGGTGGTTTAAGTATGAAAATCGATATAGCACTTTTTGTATACCGTTAACATGTTAAGTACAGAACAAATAGCAAATCTGTAAATATCCGTCCATAAATTAACTATTCTTAATTTCATTGTAAAATGTATCAATGACGGCGTAGTTGAAAGCAATGAACACAACTAAACGCAGTGAAGTGATACATTTTCTTTCGTTGTATAACTTATGTAGTTCGTACATAAACGATGCTTTTATTCTTTTTTTCTGTTTTTTTTCTCTCTATTTTAAAGCGTGGAGAAATATACTTTCAAAATCACGTTTTCATATTCATGTCTGAAGAAAACATTTTATCAAAAGTGTCTCTGGTGTTAAACACACAATCATATACACGTACATAAGTAAATGTTCATAATATTATACAAAATATTTTAAAGCTGATTTCTGTAGGCTTGGTGATGATTTCGCGCAATATTCGTCCCATTTCATTTTTTCACGAACATAAAAAATTCATCAAAATAACCCGAATATGAAAAATGTTTGGCCGTTTTAAACTCAAATTTGTCTCGCACAAAAACACGATTTTCAATTCAATTTTGAGTACATTTTTGCATTATCTTTAACTAATCTTTCCGTTTCCTGTTTGAAGTAAGAAATTCAAATTAAATGCTTTAAGATTTTTGGACCTCAGTGGAGTTTCTTTAGATGATTGAAAATATTTCACGTCATATCTTTTCAAGTAGTTAACTTATTTTTGATAAAAGATTATTATTTGAACCCGTGTGAGATTTCAGTGGGGCGTATTTTTACATTTTAGGCGAATTATTTCAAGTATTTGAACAAGCTCGGGTAACTTCATGTTTTTATAGTAAAGCTGTAAATCACGGCTTATCAAATTAAATAAGACAGAATTAAAATAAAGTTTTTTTATTATCCTTTTATCATGTTGATAAAATAAATAAACAAATCCTTTTTAAAAAAAGAACAAAATTTATTGAACTATAATGTCAAGACTTTTAATTTCATTCAAATTCAACAAAATGATCGTGTTGCTAAAAGTTTCATAAGTTAATTCGTATGCTAAAAGTTGTTGTCTATAAAATTCCATTCGCCCACGTTTTTGTTCAGTTAAGATTTCTTGAAAGCGCTGAAGAATAAGCTGCACGTCTGGCAGCACGGTTCACATGCACACGTGACACACTGAGCCCAGACTTTCTTCAGGAAACCGCAGTTTAGATCCATGTATTTGATGCATGGTGTGAAACACCAAATATGGAGAAGAGACGCTTGTGCGAACTCACAACCAAGCTCCGCAGCGATACAGATTCCGCAAAGAAGTGTTGCGACTTTGTAGCATATGCCCTTCCATAGATTGAAGCACGTGTAAGACAACTTCCACACGCAGTCAATGCTGTGTGTTCCCTCCGGTTCGGCTAAAACATCTTCAAACTTGCACTGAAATGATAATAGAATATTAATACCAACATACAGTAAATTGAATGACATTCATTTCATATTTCAAACGGAACACTGAAAGGTAATCAATTTTGATAAATATTTGCGGCAAAAAGTGCACGAGTTATAAATGCGCTGAAGAAAGGTGAAATCGTCACAGATTATATAATTAGCCTTAATATCTATTAAGCGGTGCTACATTTATCTGATAAAAATAGGAATTTATAAATATTGTCTTACTCAATGTTAAAAATGATTTGCTTTGCTGAAATCAGTTGATTTCTTATATTCCTCAAGTCATTTTGCATCCAATCAAAGTGTCGGAAATCAGATCTACTATGTAAGTTAATAAATCACTGTTTATGACATTAAGTTAGGGTGCGAAAATAATAATATAAAGATAAAATAAATAAATAATAAATAATAATATAAAGATGTTCAAAATATTTAGTAAATAAAAGATAACAAAAAAATTATTGTACTTACTGAAAGATGGTCGTTGATATTATTAGGATCTCTGTTTTCAAGGTCAACACTATCAGACATTGTGTTTTTATGCCAGTTTCTTTCACAAATAATTAGTCAAAATATGTACCAGGGTCTATGTTTGAATCCGCAACAACAGTTCTGCAGCCGTTTATATACGGTGTCACCGGTCTGTCTTAAACGGCTTAGACACCATGGGAATACTGGCTTTGCTTATTTGACCAGGCCAAGGTAATCCTTCTATTAGCCTTAGAACTACACATGGTCATTACATCCGGGACATACAGCCTCCGTAATTACCTGAATTACTTCATTACTATTTGTTGAGCAAATTTGTTTCTATATATTCCTCTATTTACACATCCACATGTAATATTTTATTTGATTATATGGATGTATCTGAAAGCTAAAAACATCAGGTATGTTAATGACACTATTGTAGTTTTAACTTGTCAAATGTATTCGAAAGTTTGTCTCTTGTTCAATATATTCGGCAGCTTCATGCAAAAATATTTTGTCAAAGTTGTCAAAGTTATGATTTATCTAACATTCAAAATGCTTGATGCGACATTTATGAAGCAGTAAAGACATTGAACATGCAAGAAATTAGATAGTATTAGAAAATTAATCATGTAAGATATTAAACCAAATAAAAGCTAAAATAGTTTGAAGTTGATTTCTAAAAATTTGTTTTGGCATTTAGTCACATCAAACTGCAATGGTCCACTGGCGTTTTTTCTTCAGCTTTTACTGGTGGAGAAAGGTGCCTTTCCACGAGCGTTCAGTCACGAGCGGTTGTTGGACCACCAGCGTTCAGTAAGCTACATTAAAAGCCTCCTAATATTAAAGAATTCAATGTCCCTCGCAGCATTTGAACCCACAGAGGTGTGGGGCAAGTGGTTGGAAGACAACGACCTTAACCACTCGGCTACAGACGCCCCTTAATTTGTGATGCGACATAAATTATGCTTATAATGGTTAGTTTGAATTAGTTCGGCTAGGGATGACACTATTTGCAAAAGCCAGGCAATCCATTTTTATAAACAATTATTTGGCTGTGGAAATGATTTCCGGTGTTCTATAGAGTACTGATGTTAAGTTATTTAATAATTCATTTAATACACAAAAATTAAGTTGGATAAGTGAAACAATTATAACGCGTTATTTCACGCGTTATTTCGTGGTTGTTGTTTTTTAATTCGATAATAAAAGTGTAAAAATGCTTACATATAGTTTATAGTTATCAGCATTGAAGTGTAGACGCGTGATAGTGTGTGTCTGGAGGTGATGGGGGGGGGGGGCAAATACCCTCCACTTACTGTCGATCTGTTATGACAAATCAAATATTTCTGTCAGAGTGCCAGACATAAAAACTACGCAAACAACTTGAGTATTTGGTTATCTTTTTAAAGATAATGAATGTATATATATATTCGTGTCGAGATATATTTACTTTGTAAACAAAACATCAAAAGACAGATCTACAAAAATATACATGTATATTTATCAAAATACAAAGACAAGAATACAAAACTATTTTATCAAAACTGTTCTCTACATTTTGGTATATATGTATGATATGTCCTATGGCGTTTTGTATCAAAATATCACAAGGTAGGATTATTACCAATCCTCGATTCTGCTCACGATTTCTTAAACGCATGAAAGATCTGTCCACATGAAATACAGCACGGGTCAACACAGCACGATAGAATGATGGAATAACATTTCCTGTAATAGTGGCAGTTGATCTCTAGAGCTTTAAGAAATGGTGTAAACTGCCAGACATGGTTGAATGCAATGGATGCGAATTCACTCCCAGCTGCGCGGCAATACAGCACCCGCAGAACAGTGTTAGCATCTTGTAACAACATCCCTTCCAGCACTCAAAGCACGAGTAAGATAATCTCCAAACACAGTCTATACTCTGTACGCCTTCCGGTTCCGCCAGAACATCCTCAAATGCGCACTAAAAATAGAACAGTGTATAGTTTCAAGTTTTTATTTTTGAGAACAACATAGTTTTTACAAAATAACACTAGTGCAAACGATCAAAGATTATCATAGTTTTTCAGAAGATTATAAATTTAACAATTTATGTTGACAAGAATTTTTATGTATTTTATTTTTTATGGTATAGATCAGTCCTGCTTCGGCGCCATATGACCTTAATTGTGTGGTGCGCCGTAAAACCAAACAAAACAAATATATACATGATGTACTAGCACCCAGTTTCAATTAAAAAGGTTATAATTTCAGAGTTCATTAACGGCGACATTGACACATTACTGGTCACACCGCGCCGAACACTGTAAAACGTAGGCCTAAAAATCTTAATTTCAAGTTTTTCGGAAGTTTACAGTATTATTTTACAAAACTAGTAAATTCGTACTAGCCGATTTTTTAACGAAAGAAATGAATGCTACTTTTTCTCATTTTGGTATTCTATATGTATACGAAAATCTGAATAAACTGTGGTTCATCACAACAAAATAACCTGAAAATTGCAGGCCCTGTTTAATTGAGTCTGTGCATGAGGGATAATGAATAAGTGCAACATCACTCACGCCTCATGCACCTGAATACACCACTTCGAAACCCCTTTCATTATACTAACATCTTAGTTGGATCCAAACAATGCAAGGACCGAAACCAAACGCCGGTCCCTATATTGTTGAAAGCCATCCGTGATGTGTACTTTTTTGGTTAAAGTCGCCCAATATATATGGTCTTGAATAAGCTGATATATTATATACAAAACTTGCAGACAATAGTTTATCATAATTTTTACACAAATAAATAAGTTTATTACTATAGAAAAAGAAAAATGAACTGACCCCATAATAAAAAATGGTAAAAGCTTATTAAAATTGGCCAATTCTTGTCAAAATCAAAAGAATCCCAAAATATGCAGATTGCATCCGGTATTTCTATTTCTATGCTTGCTCGTTTCCAAATATATTTTTACAAAATGGCCAGATGAAACTAAAAACTGAAAGTACATGATACCGAAAATTTAACGCCGATTTTGACTATAACATTTTATTTATCTATTGTTAAATAAAGAGTTGTTAGTCTAATTCAACTGCTCCAAATGATTGTTTACTTTCTTTCTTTTGATTTTTGATATCAGATTGTGTATGTCCACTTTGCATCCATTTTACTTTTTCATAAATACTTTTTTAAAGATGTCTCGAGGATTCTCTGTTTATACTCATTTCTAAGATATATAATATTTGTTTATAACCTGTAGTGTAGCAACTCAAAAGAATTTATTTATGTAGATATTTTAGGAAGAAAAAAAGAGATATCTTTTTTAAACATTTTTTTAAGATACTGACATTTTTATTGATGATTTTATTTCAAAACAATTTTGAGCTTAGTGCAAAACCATATTTTGTAAAACATTTTGTAAAAATGATATTCGAACAATCCTTTAAATTGTCGATCAATATTAAAATTATTTTTTTCGAAATTTTGAGATACGATAAGTTACAAAAATAGGATAGCCTTGTTATATGCGTTTGTACGTTAATTGGTAAATGAAGCGTTAAAAGTTTTACCATGTAATTGTCAAAAGGATCGACATTTATTTGTTTAGCTATAAGTTTTCTAAAATCGTGTACTTTGTTAAATCAGAATAATTGAGCAAATATTTGACAAGTTAAGTAATGTTTAACCAACAACAAACCTGTATATGACTGTTTATACAATTTGGATCTCTGTTAATTAGGTCTACCGACATTTTTTCGATTTCTGAAATAAAATCCTTAAGATTTGTCCAAAAACAAGCTACTTAAAAGTCCAACCGATCACCAATGAGTTATTTCAAAAACTGACTTTATTCCGTTGATATTGAAAAATATCTCAAGACAAGATTGTTCAAACATTTCTTATCAGTAAGTTTTATATACTGGCATTCGCAATTTTCAATCAAGTATATTTCCTACATACCAAATACCCCCCCCCCACCGTCTTACTCTTATCACCCCGTTTTAAGTGGGTAAGTGGATTGGTACGTACACATCAAACTATCTCACTTTAATAAAAATTGTGATAAATTTGGTCTAAAATTTACGATTTTATTAGATGGGTACTATTTATTGGTTTGACATCATATTTTTTTGTTTAAAAATGTTTAACGTATCTTTAAATTGTCACAATTTGATTGGATTGATGAAATATATGTGCTTAGAGTAATATAAGAACATTATTTCGTTTATTAATATTTCACTATGGGTTGCCCTTACTCAAAAACATTCCAACATCTCTTTATTTCTTAACAATACTCGTCTGCCAATAAACTAATTTATAAAAAAAACTAGTCACTAGTTGTCATTTTTATATGAAATTGTTTATTGTCTATCCATGGCTACAAAAGCTTCAAACAAATAAATCAGTCAATGTTGTTTAAAAATAACGAACATGTTTCTATTATTTTTAAAATTTAAACCTATGTAAAGAATTTTAAATATTAAAATCTGTATTATACCATTACAATCATTTTCATATGATAGGTTTAAATATCTTATAATAACAATATTCAAAAATGAAAACATTGACAGCGAAACCTTTTATTAATACAAACATTAGTGCCATCGATCCATTAGTATTTCTATTCATTAAGCCAACTTGTACAAGTGTCAACAGAAGTTGCAACCAAATTGTTTGGACAGCGTTTAAGCCTCACTATATTTTCATAAGCGGCTGGTAATTGAGCAGCTATGAACTTTAAACATAATTGTAGTATTTGAACATATTTACATACTCCTTTTTGTTTGCTTTCTCACTTAAACGCTTGTTTGAGCAATACGGTTTCTTGCTGTAGCCATTGTTACCGTAGAAACGGTATACGGGTATATAACTGGCGGTGTGTAGGGGCTTGCTACCAGAGCTTTGACAGCCCAGTCCGGCAACTCACGTGAATATTTAGCAAAGTCTGTGATAGATTTAAAAAGTCAAAATGGCTGATTCTCTCGATCTCATTAACCGTGATCCAAACAACATCAACAATCATTTGCAAGTAAGTATTTTACAAGGTTTTTTTTTTAATAAAATAACATTTCATAAGAATTTATCAAATTGAAAACAAAATGTATATTTTTGCTTTTAATGTTTAAGAAAAAATACATTATCTATAAGAACGTTTTTCTTATATTTTTTGCGGATAACATATTTGGCTACTTTATAAAAACTACATAATAAGAAAATGATTTTATTTCTTAATTTTAGTTTTATTACAAATGTGGAAATCCTTAAGTTATTAAGCACAAATTTATGCTGAAACATCTGTAAAGAAAACATTTTTTGCAACAATATTTCAAGTCTAGATTTTATACGATATGAAATACATATTGATAAAAGCATGATTTACTAACATTTGTATATGTTGCCTAACATTAAAAGTAGCTTAGAACCTTTTTACGACTCATACTATTATTTTATTTATTATTATCATTATTATTAATTTATTTACTATTATTTTAAAATCTATAAAGAAAATTTATTTTGATTATAACATGTTAAAATGTACTCTTTCTAGCAAGAACCTATATATCTCTAATGCTATATAATTTAATACTTTATCATAAAGAAAAAAGAAATATAGACTAGTATTTATTTTGAGTATTGACTAACAATAATGCTGCCTAACATAGCTTTTTTTCGTCATTTTCTTCACGAATTTAATTTTGATCATTCTCATTGAAAGAATCATAGAAATATTTGAATTACAATCATAAAATCTTAACAATTTTCGATCTTTAAAAAACACAGCAAATACAAATGGATTTAAGTGAACACAAAAATGGATATTCGACGGATTTTAAACCATTCGTAGGATTTTAATTTTCACTTCGAAAATGGATTTATAACTGTGTTTTAATTCTTTGTATGGTTTTCGGTCTCACTTTTAGTTTATCATTTCACAGTTATAATAATTTAATTTCGAAAGGACATTAGATTTAACAACATTATAGCAAACCAAGTTAAGCTCCTGGAAAGTATTCCTTCTCTAGAAAATTTTCAAAGGTAAGATACCATTTGATCTTTATCCGTGGTCTGAACAAGCATGTGGTAAATATCTATTAATTGGATGAATTTTAAAAGTGTTAAGCTTTCAAAACTTCTAACATCGTAAAGGATTTGTTTTACGACTATCATCCTAACACAAATTCTCATAGGAAAAGCCTAGATGTAGATAGATAGTTTGGCCAATAGAATAGTTGTTAAAATGAAGTGTTCTTTTTAAATCATCATATTTGTAATACGCATTTTGCAGTGCAATTTTGAAGATGTATTTGCCGAGCCCGAAGGTACCCACAGTATTGACTGCGTTTGGAAACTCTCCTACACTTGCTTTAACTTATGGAAAGGCATCTGTTATAAGATTGCTACAATCCTCTGTGGAATATGCATTGCGGCTGAATGGGGTTGTGACTTTGCTCTAGTTTCTTTCTACCACATCTGGTGCTTCACACCCATCTTCAAGATGTTGGATATCAACTGCGGATGTGCCAAGAAGTTCTACATCCAGTGTGTTAGCTGTTGCATCGAGCCTTGCTGTATGGCATGCGGTCAGCTCTTCCACAATTTTAAGAAATAACTTTATACAAATTGTGACAGACTTTGTTAACATTGCCGAAATTTTCGTTCTAACTTCCTATTCATGTACTATATTTCGTACACATTTCGTCATAGGGATATGAAATTCGTCGATATATATTGGACTTAAGATACATGCAATAACACCAACAATGCATGCATGATGGATTTATTTTTTTAAAGATGGACTAAAACACCGTGGATAAGGCACAACCTTTTGTTTGAAATGAAGACTTTAAATGTCTGAATCATCAAAGGGTAAATTTCTGTGATATGAGAAAATGAATTAATATAGTTTATTTATTAAATCAAATTTGTTTAATTGTTTGTTTTGCTTCATAATTCTGCTTCCAGATATATTGCATTTTTGTACCGCTTATAGGTATTTGCTTCATTATTTCGCTTATAGGTGCATGGATTCATTATTTCGCTTATTAGAAAATGGATTAAGCACTCGCATTTATGAAAATGATTATTTTATCATGCTTGTAAGTACACTGCTTCAGTATTTCGCTTATAGGTAAAGAAAATATTTCATAATACTGAAATCACGATGAACCATCATCCAGTCTTGTTGGAAAAGCAGAAGGTCATCTTTTTGCAATAACTTTTCCCTTTTTGGCTGTTCATATATTCATTTGCGTTTAATATAGCCAATTACACTTATTCTTTGAAAAGGCTCTTTGATGCTATTGTCTGACTTGTGTAATAGGCAAAGGATATATTACATTTAAATGCTATAAAATCATTGATAAATTAAGAATTCATGTGTTATAAAATCATTGGTGAATTAAGAATACAATACAAATTGTAATCAGTCATATTATTCGCCGTTTTTTTATGCATTCTGTATAATGTAATAATTTATTACACTATTTCTAAAACAACGGTGTACTAGTAATAAAAAATATTATCCCTAAAAATAACAGTAGATAAAAAATTTAAATAGCGCTTTACGAAGTTACTTATAAAGCCATTTTTGCATTGGTCTGAAATATCTTAATTCTCAAAATGAAGAAATCTCTTCAGTTCAAATACATATTGATGTATCGAAGAATATTCATATGCAGAGACAACTTGTAAATAAGTAACTTCTTGGTTGAATACATTAAATCATATGAAGTAACTGAATTAATTTATAGTTTATCATTTTCACTCAAATGAACAAATTATACATTAAGCCGAGGATTGTTAGGAAATTATATAGATACACTATTTAGCAAGCAGCCAGTACAAAATGTTATCATTCAACATGTCATGCAATTTAAAAAATACTGAAATTGACAAGGAGAAAAAAGGAGAAGACAATGTGTGAGTATGAAAATTTTATTTGTTCATAGTATTAACACAATTGTAAGTGATACCAGCACAGCTACTCAAATACTTACAAAAACTTATAGCTTGAGTTTGAATGCTTTTATTTCGCTTTTTATATATCATCGCATATAGCTGTTTATGTAATATTTCTTTTATTGCTTGAATGTCCATGTGATTTTTGCTTTTTTATGTTGCGTTTCGCTTTTAGCCATACTGCTTTCATACTTTGATATATAGCTTTTTACGTATAAACTGTTATGGTTTTGCTTTCCAAATATTTCTAACAGTGGATACAGAATACTGTTTGAATAAACGGTGATAACAAGTTAAGTTGCTTAAATCATTCGCTTCTGCAGAAAATTGCTATATACATGTATATATTTAATTGAGTCTGTAAAATGATGTTGATGCGTTATCAATTGTTCACTTTTTTATCTACAGTGCTGCTTTGAAGATGTCCTGGCTGAACCTGAAGGTACCCACAGTATTGACTGTGTGTGGAAACTCTCCTACAGTTGCTTCAACATGTGGAAAAGCTGCTGTTATAAGCTGTCAACAATACTCTGTGGCATATGCATTGCGGCTGAATGGGGATGTGACTTTGCGGCTGCTTCCTTCTACCACATCTGGTGCTTCACACCAATGTTTAAGATGTTGGACATCAACTGTGGATGCATGAAAAAGATGTACACTCAATGTGTCGCCTGTTGCATCGAGCCTTGCTGTATTGCATGTGGTCAACTCTTCCATCACTTTAAGAAATAAAGAAAACTGTGTTAGAATAATAACGACTAACTGTGATAAAATATATATCATTAAACTGTTCGGATAATAAAATCAAAAATGAAAACATAAAAACGAAATAAAAATAACAGTATGAAGAACAGTCGAATGTTTTATATAAAATGTGATATACAATATGAAACGGTTTTAGATATTAAATATATTTATAAACATGCATGTTGTAGGGTTTAAATGTTTCTGTTGAATGTTCAGTCATAACGGGTTTTATCATTTTAATTGCACGGTAGTAAATTCTATAATATGCTCAAATAAATTTGTTTCTTTTATATGTAGCTTTGTTTGGTTGTTAATTTGTTTATTTGTTTGTTTTTGTTTGTATATGAAAACTATAGTATATACAGTCTCAGTCTCAATCACATTAAATGAAATAATGTAAACTCTACTTGTTGATTTTAAATAAATACTGGACCCTTACAAGATTCAAACCGATATCGTTATGGTCATACGATGTCTTTTTAGCTTAACTTGTGGAGAAAGACCTCGGGTGCCCGTCCCATATTTACTTCAGACATGACTGGGCACCTAAGTAGAACCACCATGGTTCCGTATGCTGGCTGAATACCTTCCTTATATGGAAGAATCTAAAGTCCCTGGCGTCATTTGTACCCAAGCGTTGAGGGGGCAAGTGATTTCAACTCAACAACATTAACCACTAGGCCACGTACACCTTTCAAAAGTAATGATCACAAGTAATCAAATACCGATTTGATTTAATTTAGTCTGATAGTTAAGGTGAAGGTCATGAATTTTCGGCAATTGTAGATAATTTCCTTGCCTATCATAAACAAACATCATGACTGACTGGAGCGACAAGAAACATTACCCACATAGCGCTTTTTAAATATAAGGAAAAAAGGTCGTGACTCAAATAGGACTCGAACCGATTATCCCTGGATTGGGAGATTATTTAAATCATTATAGAATAAGCATTTGCTTGTCTAAACATAAGTGTCGCTGTTTTTATTAATTGTATAGACAAACAGTTTCATATGAAAGAAATATTCAGTAGTTATTTTAATGGTTTACATTTGATTTCACTTAATCGGCAATTTTACAAATATTATTCTTTCAATGTAAGAACTGTGGTATGATTTTCAATCAAGATACAAATAAACATTTGAATTATTACAGAAAATCCACTATAGCTGTATAATCTCGTTAATAGCTGTTTATCCAATGTTAAATACTTGTTTGTATAAGAACAAAATAAAACCATTTCAGCGACTTCAAAATCTTTATCATTTGGTGTTAGAAGATAATTAGATAGGTAAATAGATTTAGCGACTCACTCCTTTCTAAGAGTATAGATCAATTATTTTCATACATTTAGAAATATAATTATATCATTAAATTCAAGACAATGAAGAGTTAGCATGAATTAGAGAGTGTTAAGGAACTATATGAAGCAACAAGTGCAATTCCTCGCTTTAACGGTACAGACGTTGCATGTAACATAAATCATGATTGACAATAAAATCCTTTTTACGGAGATTCTCACTGTACTTATTATTTGGCCTGTACAGAAGTAATATCAAATCCTTGCGAATGTGAAGGCACTAGTACTAGTAAAATGCTTGCCAGTCGGCTCTGGAACGATGCGCTGGCTGAACTGTGCTCTGGTAGGTAAGGAATTGGCTTACGGCCGTTATTCGGAAGTTTAACCACAAAAAACACCACTACTGCTTGCTTTAACAAAGTTTATTTTAAAGCGTATCAATTTATTGGTACACAGCAGGTAGAGGTGGATAACTTGTTGTGGATTTTAGTCAATATTAAATCTGTCATTTATAATTAAAAGTTGCAAAATTTATCGCATTTGATGTTTTTATTTAATTATACGGCTAAGATATATCGGCTCAGAGCCGTATTTCCTGACAATTTAGTAATGATCCCTTTAAAATTCCTTGAAAAAGTATATAACGATGAATAAACATTTAGATTAAAGATGAATACATGTCTTTTATAAACATTTGTTTGATTGCCCACTAATACTGATATTGATATTAAAGAATTACGTCTTCTAAATCTTGAATTACGAAAGTCTGACCATGATTTTTAATACTGTGAATTATGTCTATTTATTTTAAACGTCGCCATATGACCTAAACTGTGTCTGTGCGACGTAAAATCCCAATCAAACAATCAAATAATTTTATGATCCAAAGTAGAGGTAAGTATTGTGATAATATACAAACATCTAACAAACAATCCAAGATTTTTTTTGTTCTTACAAAGGCCTACTTCGTATATTAAAAGGATTTTGTATGCATTCTAAGTTACAATTACTGTGTTCGTTAGAAGAGAATAAAAAGTGCAATATCTTTAACAAGCATCTGCAATGAAATATGAAATCTCATATCCTACCTAAAAATACTTATTTAGAATTACGATGAAACAAAAATATATTTGTTAGTCTTGTTAGTCCGTATCACTTTTAAAACTCAACCTTAAACAAGTAAACAACTTTAAAGGGGTTCAACTGAGATTTTTTCTGACATGACGGGACTGGATTGTGATCTAAAGATAAATGCTCCATTTGATGTAAGTCTTGACCAATAACTTGTGTCATATCATTTGCTCACTCCGTTTTTTTCCAGAATAAATATTTTAATCACTAAAAATGACCCAAAACTGAAAAGCGTTGCAACACTTTTCACTTAAATCGTGCTAAGAATACATAGAAATATCATTTTCAATTTATTTCAAAGTATATTTCTTAATTATACTTTTGCATATATGTCTGCTTTAATTGCAGCAGGTGATCTTTGTAAGAAATTAAAAGGCTTGACCTCAGTGGAGTTACTCTTTAATAATATATATTTAGCATACCAAAATATAGAGAAGATGAGCTGTATGTGTTGCATCCCTTGTCGTACATTATGAACAGTACAAGTTTCAGATATGCATATTTATATTCATGAAAAGTGTAGGCTTTTATGCTTCCTTTTTCTATTTTAAACATCCGTCTTCTTTCAAATTAATTGTACATCGTTATTCAGCACGGCTTGATTAAATTAATTCACATTTAACCGTTTAGTAGTGCAATACCACATGATAAAGTACTAATATTTAACACATTTACTTGCCATACATTCATAATAAAGGTATCTAAATTTACATAATACCTTCTTAGATATATGTCGTTGCTTATATTATTACAATAGTAATTGATTCATTTCTATGAAATGTTTGTAGCGAGCATAAGACATATTTGAACTGATCTCGCCCCCGAGTCCACTTTCTGGCACTAAAATGTACTAATGTCATATGAGGTAATATGGCATGATCGTTTGGGCTCGAACTTATAATCCCTTTGATCAGCGGCATACTCCTTAACTCCTCATTTTATAGACAATAAGTTCACTTATAAACAACGATGAATATTCTCATTCAAGTGGTCAGAACATTTTATATGATTCTTAATTATCAGTAAATTTTAATATTACTTTGCCCAAATTCGTTCTCGTTGAGTTGAATTACTTTCTTATATTATACCAAAAATTTCTAATATTTAAGGCTATTTATGAACTATTATATATCCTGACCAAAATGTCCATTTTTCTTTGAGTGTAAGTTGTGAAAGCTATTTCACAGTTAAAGCGGCTTAACCGATTTTCTTGACATCAACTAACATCTTATCTTACCTTTAAAGATTCTTTCGGGGGATGAGCCAAGGTGATACAAACATTAAGAGTAAATATCAATAAAGTCATGTCTTTATGATGAAACAAACTGTCTTAATTTTAAATGTAAATTTACTTTTCTAAAATTGAACTTGATAGCATGTATGAAATGAAAATTACATAAAGACAAATATACCTATGTATACATTGTACCTATATAACAAGTTATATTTCTTTTGTCTTTGTACGATGAGCAAACATACTTAGCTTTAAATTTTGGCAATTATCTTCGCAGTGTCATTTAGCAAATTGTCTTTGGTGCTGTCGGATCGTATAACTCCAAAATGGGTGAAGTCGATCTAGTGAACCGAGATCCAAATAATATCAACAATCATTTAACAGTAAGTTTTCGTCTTATAAAACTGTTAAATATGCTTCTTTTGATTATTTATAACAATACCATTATTTCTTTCTTTCTTGTTTAAAGCAAATTAGAAGGTTAAACATGACATTAACTTAAACGATTACATTTACTGATAATCAAAGACATAGATTTCAACTAACATAATATTGCCTTTAGTCTTTCAACTTTTACATCAGTTTCAACAATTTTGATATCATTGCAAGTATCACAATCCTTTGAATATTTATTGTTCATTGTTTTTTGTTTTTTTAAAAAGCATTTTAACTATGTTTTATTTTTTAATTTTCTCATCTCGTTATTTTAAGATCTTTTTATTGGTTCAAATATTTTAACAAGAACTGTATGCCATATCTCGACTTCTTATGATAAGCACATTATTAATATTACAAGCAAACTTGTATGTTTTTTATATTGTTAAAAATTTGTTTTATCAAATGCCGTCATAAGATAAAGAAAAGTATCTTTAGCTAACCATTCTTTCTTTGTTTCTTATAAAGTATCTGCCTTCATGTTTGTATTTTGTTATGTGTTTTATAAATATTATTATTGTTGTTGTTGCCTTTTTGTTCTATTTCATTTTATTGATTTATTTACTCTTGATATACGACATACTTTTTTTTAACAGTGCCAGTTTGAAGATGTATTGGCCGAGCCTGATGGCACACACAGTATTGACTGTGTTTGGAAACTCTCCTACAGCTGTTTCAACCTGTGGAAGAAGATATGCTATATAGTCTTTACCACGTTGTGCGGGATCTGTATTGCTGCTGAGTGGGGATGCGAATTTGCGGCAGTCTCTTTCTGGCACATCTGGGCATTCACACCTCTCTTCAAGATGTTTGACCTCAACTGTAGTTGTTTGAAGAAACTATGGGCACAATGTGTCAACTGCTGCGTTGAACCGTGCTGCATGGCTTGCGGAACCGTGTTCCATATGTTCAAGAAAGCTTAATTTCTGACAAATTGTAAAAAAACTTTTGAATTTTGTTAATGTCAGTATTGTTGGCAACTTATGATGCGACTATGACTTTTTGTCAGTTTGCAGATATTTCTAGGAGAATGATATTATACTTTGACGACATATTTTGGTTTAATTCGTTTGATTCAATTTGAAGTTTTCAAAAAGGATTCATACTGGATGGGAATGAAATGTGTCGGCTTTATCTTAATATCTTTGTTGTTCTCTGTTATCTTTCATTAAATTTGGTTAAAAGTGTTTGTTATCTTTAATTAAATTTGGTTAAAATTCTTTGTTTATGTTATTATTTCTTTTAAAAGGTAATTTTGGGTGAGCTTCGGTTTGGCCGGAAGATAAGTGCTTGCTGTTTTTGTTAACACATGTGCAATGGAAAAAATACAATTCTTCGACAGACTACTGTTAATTCTTTATGGGAACAAAGAACATTATAAAATAATTATTTCGTTTATCGTGCATAAACAATTAGTCATTATTTCAGTCATAATCATTTTAGCCCGATACTTGTAGGATAAACATCCTGAATAAGATATCATCATAACATTAGCTCTGACACTTCTTCTTCGGTCAGGTGAGAATTGATTGTCCTAAATATGCAACAGTTTGTCGTTGTAAATCGTATTGTTAACCATCTGCCTTTGAACAGTTACCTTATTGTAAAGCATGAGCGTATAGTGCAAAATATGATAAACACGATCAACAAGGAAAGGCGGACTAAGTTCAATGAACGCAACCCCCACACGACCCAGCAACAAGGACCAGCGTCAATTAGCTCAAGAGGACCCCAAACAAAACAGGATTACTTAAGCAGTCATGTACATTATTCAGCAGCTTATATAAACTAAGACGGAAAACATAAACGACACAGTGCATATTACATAACACTTCTTCTATCAGTGATATATGAAAAGGCATAGATACCGCACACATATGTCGACTTTCAAGTGAACCAAATGTGGTATTTCAATATCGTTAACATAAAACAATTTAATAGTTAGTGTCTTTTCAACTTTTCAATACTGTCGAGTAGAATAAGAACATTTCATCATTTTGAATCACCTGATAAGGTGCCATATTATCTTTTTTATCCTTTAAAGCCAATTTAGTGAATGACCGTTAAGACTGTACTATCCTTTAATAAGCAAAAAACAAGAAACAATGAAATGATTTTTTTTTCAAGAATTTTATTTTTTCTCAAACGATAGATATATAAAAACATGAACATAAAACGTGAATATAAAATGAAAGAAAACAAAAAAGTAATAATGTTTTCTAGATAAACATCATATTTTGTATACTTTTAAATATAATACTTATATTACAAATATCAATTTTGAAAACAAAGTGATTTCTATTAACAAAGCGTCATTTGTTATCCTCAAAGTGATATTGAATCTAATGTTCTTTTCAGACTACTACGAATACCATCTCATACAATTAAGAAACATTTAAAAACTTTATACCAAGAAAAGAATTACCATGCGTAGAGACACACTCTCAATCAAACAGATAACCAAAATAGTCACTAACAGCCCGTTACAGCGCTTGTTTCTCCATTTTATTTTTATATACTAAAATGCAAGAATATATCTTTCTAATTCGTATCAAAAATACAATTGTTCTTTTAATATCAGATATTTATTTTAGTGACAAACTTTGTTTTGCATGAGAAGAGCAGACAAAAAAATCAGATAATATCCTATATGAACAAAAAACGAAAAAAACACAGTGCATAGTTAGTCAAATTTCTTTCGATTCTGTTTATCATGAGATGTTTGAAAATGCAGCAATAGAAAAGGCACAATTTGTGTCGAGCTTAAAGTGAGTTATAAAAATTCTGATGTATTTGTAAAAACAGTGAGCTTTATATTATGTTTTCCAAATGTGAGTTAAAAATTTGATAGCTGATATTGAAAATATATTATGACACAGTGTCTCGGTTCATTACTTTGAAAATCAATATAACATTAAACATAACTTCTGCAGACAATTTCAAAAATGCTGTGCTGAATACAACTATAATCTAGCTTTAATTTGTAAGATATTTATCAAAAACAATGTGTAAAAGATAATTTAAAAAACATTATCTCAAAAGAAAGATATATAAAATAAATGATATAATTTATGTAAATACGTTTCTGGACGGATATATGACAGATCACTAAATGTGAATATCACAGAATCGCTTTTTTCAAACATGTTCATTTTTTACCGTTCTTATTGCATTTTATTAAGAACTTAAGATACGCAACAGTGAACTTATCTTACCAATCTCGTTATTATCTTATGTATAGTCAGTAAGTTAACATATCCATTGCATAATATCATAACACGCTTTACTGCTCATAAGTGATTACCACACATTCGATATCAACATGTTTCCTTTATCATTTATAATCATTAACAAGAAGAAAAAAAACATTAACGAGGTTTAAAAATTTATTACTGTATTTATTAAATATCACTAAATTTTGTAAAATATCAATACAACACATTGTCCTTTATTCCACTTAATGTGTCAAACATCAAATAAGACCATTTCTTATCAAAGATTTCTGTAAAACACAAAGTTGACTTTTATTACACACATGTACAAATAAACACCGCATTAAAAATGTTCACAATTTGAAAAAAAAAGTCAATGGCACATGTCTAACTTCAACAGTTCATGGTCATCTTTATATCGGTATATTCAATGCTATTCCGAGATATTCCAGGTATTAACAAGGAAAGCACTATTTAAATCATGCAACTGAAATAATAATGACTTTGTCGTTTTGCTATCAGGTTTTTTTTTTAATATTCCAGTATAACAAATCCTTGATCTTCGAATGTCATTGAGCTTAAGTAGAATAAAGATATTCCTCCTTTAAAAGAGAAGAGGTGATATTTTCTGTCCAAAGAAAATAAGAATGGTGAAGGAGGTTTTAAGGAAGTTCTAATACTCTTTAACTTACTGCTTCTTAAAAGCATTGAATACTTGTCCACAGGCTTCACAACATGGTTCGATGCAACATCCACAAATGGTTTCGTGTATTCTCTTCAATATACTGCAATTAAGCTCGAGCATGCGCAAACACGGAGTGACGGCCCATACATGATTAAAGGCTACACCTGCAAACTCACAACCCCAGCTGGCGGCTATACAAATACCGCAGCAGAGAGTGCTGAGCTTGTAACACAAACTCAACCAAAGGGTAAAGCATTTGTGCGAGAGCTTCCACACGCAATCCATACTATGAACACCTTCTGGTTCTGCGAGCACATCTTCGAAACAGACCTGAAAACAAATTTATAGATAGAATGTTTTATCAGTTTAACCATGTTGAACCAACTTAAAATATTTTTGTTTAGATATTGAAGGACATGAGTGATAATATGGAAGGCCAAATTATATTTTGTGCTACCAATCATGCTCTTTTTGGTTGGTTTAGTAAAGAAAATATACTGTCATGTTCTTTTGTTGTTCATTTTTTTTAATTTAGATAGAATGACTTTGTCATTTCATACAAATAAAATGTGTCAATTAAATAACATCAATGATGAAAATGGTTTCCTCAGCACATAAACCTAACGATATATTTTCACCTATTTTATTACTTTCTGAAATACATAAAATAAGGTTTATTGTTAATTTATTATCTATCGTACTTGCTCTTTTTCAAAGACAACACAAAAGTGCTTTTTTAAAGCTGGGTACTATAAGCATGAAAGATAATGATTGAAATACATATATTTTAGAAACAAACGACTCAAATGTTTTAACTTTAGTGTATTCTATTCTATCGGCAACTGATGATGTCAGCATATGCGACCAGTAGAGTCTAAGATAATATCTGGGAAATCCGTGCCGACTGATCATGCCCTGAACATTTCGCTATTCAGTAGTTCGTACTGTAAAATTTCCTCTAAAAGTTTTGAAAAGTTGGGCAAGTCAAATTAATATATTTAGCGTGGAAAGGGTTTAAGTACTTGACGAAAACGTTTGTGAATAACAAATGTACTTTTAGTTTAGTGTATAATATTTTATTTTAGTTCGATTGTGTTGGAAGCTATAAGCTTGTTGAAACACTCTCTCTCTCGAATCCGTTCCTGGGCCCAACCAGAACTTAGCAACGAGTGTAAGGTTATTTGCTAATGAAAACCATGGCTTTTCCCTGACAACGGTTTGAACCCTCTGTGCCAGCAGTCCTTAGATAATTAGTCCGACGAAATAGTCACTTGGCCACACCGCCACTCGTAAATGTAGTTTTTAGCAACGTTGTCGTTTATTTTTAATATTTTAATTTAAATAAAATATAAAATAAAAATAAAATATTTTCACATTCAGATCTAGAAATATATTTTTCGTATCGTTTTTAAAATAGGTTTTAACAAACTGTTTGACCCGTTATTCGCATAGCGCATAGATCATGAATATTGATATTAAAATTAAAATTTAATTTAATTTTTTGATTTTTATTTTGAAGAAATGCTTGATTTACAAACGACCATGTAAGAAGACAAGCAATTTACAATCTATGACACTGTTTATAATTTAATTTAAATGCAATTCTATAAAAAATGAAAATTCTTATAAATATATTACCTTTATATGGTCGTTAATGTTATTAGGGTCTCTGTTAATCAAGTCTACGTCACCCATCGTGTCAATTTTATTACTCTCTTACTAAAATTCAAGCGTTAATCTTTAATAAACACAGAGTAAGCAACACCATTGGAATCGCGCGGAGCACTGACGTTCGTTTATTGAAACGTAAAATATAAATACGGCAGAGACGGAATGAATAGGCGGTTACCAACGAAACATGTACATTATTGATGACGGTGTTGAACTTGTTGGTAGGACCAGATTCTTTTGTCTTCGATACAGACTTGGTGATTTTTCCAATGGCCATGAAAACGATAACTTGGCGCTCGCTTAATTGTTATAATATTCAATAGTTTAAGTTTCATATTCATGATAGAATGCCAATATACTTTTTTCTTTCATTATGGATAGAGCTTTATTTCCTTGAAGCGGATATTTTTTTCGTTATTTATGTTCATTTTCAGCGTCACCGATACGGCTTCCAATTATTCTGAAATTGTTAGCTTATCCCTTTTTATGAGATTTGTTTATCTCTAAAAGCTCGAGCATGCGCAAACAAACACATACATATTCTGGTTAATATTCCTCTGAATTAATAGCTCGGGACGGGTAATGTTGATTTTTTAAAATTGTGTTTTTATCTGTATGCAAACAACTTAAACTTTAGCCATAATATATCCACTCTATCAACTATCAAATACTACAGTCGAACTGAATTCCCTCGAGGTCGGGTAGCTCGAATACCAGGTTTCGGTCGAACTAAATGTCAGATCCCGTATTATCTCCTTCTTTATATCCTATGTATAAATAATATACTTGGAAACAACATACCATTGAAGGAAGTTTTCAGTAAGTTATTTAGACTTAAGGGGCATGGAATGGAGTTATTATATGTTGTTGTATTTTGTTGTTGTCTTTGTTGTTGGTTTTTTACAAAATTGAGCAAGATAAAGAATAAGAACACTTAACAAGAACAATCATTTATTTCAAGTCCAGTACATGTATTGTTAGTTATGTTTGAAAATATAATACATGTATATAATGATACAATTCTTTTTTATATACAATGTCCTCTTTTTGAATAATAGATTAATTCACATTGGCAAATATTTTGGTATCTATTTAAAAATGATTTCTTTCTTATTGTTATGCAAATAACTGATATATTAAAGAATACAAATTTTCTTTTAAAAAAGTATTTACAGCAATGTCGGTTAAAAATATTAAACACAAATGAAATCAAAGTTTTGTAAACAATTGTAAGCTAAATCGATTCTTTATACAGAATGCCTGTAATCAAATTTCTGCTCAGAAATCAATAAATTTTCATTTAAATTGTTACGTTACGCTTAAATCAAGACAAACATATAGTCAATCAATGCCATAAAATAAGAACGCCAAATCTGACAACACACGGCAAAATAGAAATTGCTTAAGTACAAAAATTGAATATATTGACCGTGAAAGACAAAATATTTGCTATGCTTAGATCTCATTTCCTAACATTTACGTCATTTGTTGTCATTAGAATTACATACTCTAGTTACCTGCCGTGAAATTAATGTTTTTGATCCCATCGATTTCAGAGAAATTTCCGTAAAAAAGTAATCATAAAAGCCAAATAATAACAATATAAAGAACTGTGTGACGATAATTATGTATATAAAAATAGAATCTAAAAATAAGAAACCAAAAAGATCGGAAACAACCATCGTATCACAGTATTGCTCTATAAAGATTCACACTTAAAGTTTTCATTTATTCACTTCTGAATTTGAAGTTTACAACCTGTACAGTTTTGAAAAGGTTTAACATATCTCAATGACGGCATTTTTTAAGGCGTCATTTAATATTAGCACTCGACACAAAACAGTACATTTATCACAAAAAAGAGAAAGCCAAAACATACATTGCCACATAGTTTTGCTCGATAAACATTCGCACTTCAGATTTGATTTTATTCGCCTCTAAGCTGGGTATCTTACTGTACATAACTACAAATGTGCCTAGGTCCCTACATGGACCTTATCTGTCTTATTTGAATTATTAGTTTACCAATTAAATTTACGATTTTTTTCCGGATGAAAATATCTAATTTGTATTTTAATTCATTTTTTCCATGAAGAAGATCTTGATTGTGATTAATTGTTTGTGAAAAGGCGGCTGCTTAATTGATTATGAATCTTGTCTTTCTTCAGCTCAGAAAATATTTTACAGTTATCACAAATATATACACAAATATATACTTATATATATACACAAATATGTACACAAATATGTACACAAATAGGTACAAAATATTATAAAAAGGCAACAGCTTTTGTTACTTGTTTAAATATTGCTAAAACATGTTAGAAAAGAAATCTGTTATGGACCAGGTTATCTTTTAAACTGACATACAAGCTTTTCATTCGTGGTTTTTAAGTGAATTAAAAATCTTTGACAAATAAAAGCATACTGGCTGAGTTTAAACTAAACATTGCACTTGTCATTATTTTCATTGAATGTATGATATATCCATCAATAAAAATTGATTTCATTAAATGTAAAGGAAAAATTCAACAGTTTCGCTGTAATGGATATTCTACTTCTTTTCAAACATATGGAAAATTTTCCCGCAGGCAAAACAGCATGGTTCGATGCAACATTGGCATATGGTCTCGTGCAATCTCTTGAAAACGCTGCAGTTGATCTGGAACATGTGCAAACAAGGTGTGATAAACCATACATGGTAGAAAGCAACCTCTGCAAACTCACATCCCCAACTTGCGGCTATACAAATACCACAACACAGTGTGCTGAGCTTGTAACATAAACCGAGCCAGCAGTTGAAGCACGTGTATGACAGCTTCCAAACGCAGTCGAAACTGTGAGCATTTTCGGGTTCTCCGAGAACGTCTTCAAAAGAAACCTGAGATATAAAAATTATAAATATGTAATGTATAGTAAAAATGGCGAAGTAAAAAGATGTTCACAAGTGCCTAAAAGCCATAAATGCTTATGACATGACTTTCATGCCCCCACTTGCGAGTATATTTTAGCCCTTGTCCACCCCTCAGTCCCGCTGCTGTGCTGTCCCGCCGTCCGGTTGTCCAACTGTCAGACTGTCCGTCTATAGACTGACAATACAGTGAATGTTTCGGTCACCCGTGTCCGATGAACACATTTCTAAGTCAATATAAAATTGTACTGTGACAAAACAAACGTTTACATTGCGGACAGTAAACTGTAGGTAAGGAAGTGCGAAATAAGACATTGTGCAAAATTTATTATTTGAAATGATATATATATAAAATACAATTAATTCAGGAATCATTGTGATCTGTAGGTCATTCTTTTAAATTAACTGAATGTCTACACTGATAACCCAGGAGTATTTTTTAAACCGCAAAAGGGAAATAAAAAATGTTTCACTCACATTATGAGAATGCAAAATGAAACTTGTTGTTTGTTTGTTTGTTTTGTTTTTTTTTTTGTTTTTTTTTTTTTTTTTTTTTTTTTTTTTTTTTTTTTTTGGGGGGGGTGTTTCGTTTTTATTGTATTCCATATATTCATTCCATTTTGTCTGTAAGTATATTAAAACTTTAATGTTCTGAACACCGAAGCTTTAACAGTATAGTAAAGTATTACAATATCAATACCAGTGATAAAACATTACATTGCAATTTCAATAGCACAATGTAACAATCACTTTTATTTGCTATCTGTTGATGTAAATTGATTTTAGAATCAATACACTATTCCGGATAAATAATTAAGTCATTTATATTAAAGCACATGGATTTAAAACAGTTACGCTTTGGTATGTTGAAAATTGAGAAGTTAAATCTTTCAACAAAATATTGTGAAAATAAAATGTTCAACAAAAAAACGTGATTAATATCTTCAAAATATTTTTACAATTTGTGGAGAGATCTATTTATACGTAATGCTCAGTCTAACATTGAAAACATTTGGTCTTATAAAAAATTCTGGAAACAAAGTGATCCCTCGGAAGCATTAATGACAACAAAATAACATAAGAATTGCAGACTCGGTTTGATTGAGTCTGTACATGAGAGATAACGAATAAGTGCAACATCCCTTTCGCCCCCTAGCACCGGCTTGAGCGGTACTCAATTCTCAACGCTTAATAGTGTTGACATCAAAGGTTATTTGAAAAAAATTTAAATAAAAAAAGACAAATAAATTCAATAAAAAATCTTATATAAAGAAAAAAAAATTTTGTTCTTGTTTTGATTTTTCTGTCGGGATGTCAATTCCCTAGTGTGTCAAATTATTTCTACAAATGTTTTGTAAAAGCTAATTATTCAAGACGTAACACCGCTTTTCTATGACACAAAACTGCAAAACCTGTTGTAGCGGTTGATAATTTTTAGGACACTATTTATAATGTTTCTGATAAAATGTAACAAAGACTTCAATCAAATAATAAAAAACATATATTCAAAAGCATTTTACCTTAAGTGACCCATTAATGTCGTTTGGATCTCGGTTTACTAAATCCACTGTCATTTCAGTCGTTCAATTCTTTACTTTCTTATTGCGAATGAACCACTTTCAAAAAGGCAACCTCTGGCGTCAGCAACACTTTAAAAATGATGTTGATCAGCGTAATGCATAACAAACACCTGTTACCAAAGTGATAGGTAAATTATTGATGGAGATGGCTTATAAGAGATTCTAGCGTGACTAGTGTCTAAGTGTGAACAGCACTAACAGCGTTCATGCTTGCTTGGTCATTCAAATAGATATTGCCTATATTCTTATTTCGTTACAAGCCCTTTAAAGTTGATTTAATTGCGTAATTGATTACTTTGAAAATCCATTACAAAGATCATCAAGAGCATATTTTAAACGAATATGTTACGTGTCGACTGCAAATCACAGATAGATAAACCTTTCTTTATCTGCACACCGTCACAGCTATTACTTTTGATATAGGTATTACATTAAATCATTATCTGAGCAATTACACATTTATATGCCTGAATATATTAAAGAATGAACCAAAATTTCGAATTCGGTTTCTCACACACCCCTCTGAATTCGATTCCTTAAGAACATTTTCAAGACAGCTTAAGCAGATGTACGTTTTTAAATCAAACTGGTAATTTTTGCATAAGACTAGATGTAATCATAATTGTTAAATAATAACTGGTTAAAGTATTTATCCCCTTAAATACATGAAGACTTCATCCTTTCATATTCTCTTTAATATCCCCTCCCTTTTTAATTCAACTCTGCCTTTAATTGCATCTTTCAGTGTTCACGTGTAAATTTTATATTGTGGTTTCAATATGTTTGCTGCCGTAGCTAGTATCACCTTACCTGCTTATTGCTTTGCTCGTCTTTCTCGTTTATTGCTTTATTTCTGTTTGGTGCACTACCTTGTGCTTTTCCGTGGTCGTTTGGGCATAGATGCTGTAAGTGGCGGGGATCTGCATTCCATGATAGTCTTTGTTCGTTCTTGATCTTTGTCTTTATAAGTTTGACAAACCGCAATGTTTAATACTACCTTCGTTTAGTGACTGTCATTTAGTTAGTATAATTTTATGAGAAATTTGTTTATCCACTTTTTGTTAGGCCGACTTTTAGTTGTTATTAAGGAGATTTAGATACAAAATAAAAAGAGAATATACCTATGATATCTTCTTTCAATATCATTTAAGGTAATTATTAATATAAAGAATATATAAAAAAAGAAGTGATTTAAAAACTTAAATGAAATTGTTTGAAATCTTACTTTTCGTCTATCATTTTATCGAATAACTGTTTATTGTATAACAGTCTGTTTATGTCAAATCATCGAAAAATATATAAAAAATGAAATTTATTGTGATATTATGTTCTTTTTCACGCTTAACATAAAATGTTCATAACATGCTGCTATATCTTGCTAACAGTGAAAGTTTCAATCAAATCACTTGATTGATCAAAATTGATCAAAATCAAAACACATCAACTCTCAATGCTACACGAATTATCTTGATTATATAACATAATCTTGTATACAGATGTTTTGTATCATAGTACGGATTGGATAAAACTATTGCGTTTCTTGAATTCGTCAATATCTATTGAATCTTCATACCATTTTATAAGAATGATACATATCAATTTAAGATATTTCCGAAGGGGTCAACTGACAACAACAATTGTTTAAATGTTATGTACCACTTGTTAAAGTGGCTGATTGAATATAGATTGCAAGGGAGTTACATTGAATGTCAGAAGTTCGGCATTATGCCACATCAAAATGAGTTTGCAATTTTCACATTAATATTTTCGTTTACATTTCACTATATCCCCTTTTCCGAAGTTTGTTTGTATTTGTTAATTATGCTTATCATAATTACTCAAATTATAAAACTTAACAAAAACTTTCGAAAACGAAGATGATTAATGTCAGATTGCTGCATGACAACGCGTCATCGCACTTGGCGTCTGTAGTGCAAAACTTCCTGATACAGAAAAAGATGTTGTGCTGCCCCGTCCTTCGTATTCACCTGACCTTGTCTTTTGGGAATTCCTTTTTGTTTTCAAAGCTAAAAAATACCTTTCAGACTAAACTTTTGTTCAGCGCAAATAGTTCGGGTCACGTGGGTAGATTTTACAGTCGCCAGCAGACTAACGGTTATTCTTTCAAAAAACCTATATCAGTGGACGGGGTAGATAGGAAAACATTTACTTGGTCTTGAAACTAGAAATAGTACTAACATTTCGGCCAATAAGTAAGAAAACCGTAGGACACTTTATTGCAAATATCTCCTTATAAACATTCTCGGAATCTGATGAAAGAACGATCGACGAGCTTCTCTAAATAAATGGAGTAGATTCATTTTTGGAAATTTTGGGTACAAATATTTGTAACAAATTATGTCAAATAATATCAAATTGAGAAGAATACTATAAATGTTATGTAAGTTTCTTTTCAAAGTCGTATTTCAAAACAGTTTACCCTTAAATGAGCATTGCTTTCGGTAGTGTTTTTGTGTTTACCCTCCAAATACATTATTTTGTTTTCAAAATGTTTCTTACTAGTCTCTTAACAAGAATAAATTAAGAAGTTGGCGTAGGAAACAAAAGAAACATATCTTATTTATATCCGTATTTTAGAGCTTTCCGCGAGAAGTTTGCAAATAGTGTGCAAAAATTTGTAAAACAATCACTTTAATCTAAAATCATACAATACGTTACGTTGCTTTTCATTTTATCAACAATGTTAAAATTGTACTTACACAATACAATCGCAAAAGGTTAGTAAATGAGAATTTGTTGCAAACACATAAAAGCTTGGAAAAGCTTAATAATGCCTGTTTCAAATAGATATCACCTTCAAGCCGAGACTGCACAACGTTTGGTGTGTTTTTAAGGATTCCGTTTTACTTTATTTATATCTTTGTAACGTTGTGTTGTTTTAGCCGACTTTTTTGTACAGTGTTATTTGGAAATAAGAAGGGACAATAATTGGCACTGCAAAAACTGTTGGCCAACCCATTTTCTTGTCTTTGCTATATTGTCCTTTATACATATATGTTTTGCAATAAAGTTTGTTACTTTAATCAGCTGCTGTATGATGGTACATCTCGACAATTGTATCTGTATTGACAATAAAAGTATTTGCATCTTTATCGAATTATATTCTTTGGACACATTGCCAGAGGTTGTCAATGTAAAACGTGGCCGGGTGGTTAACGCGCCGGACTAGTATACTAATGATTGCAAGCTGCATGGGTTCAAACTCCTTCAGGGGCAAGGCGTTTATTTTTTTAGCGAATACCTTTACACTCGTTGCTCTGCACTGGTTGGTTCCATGAACGGATTCGAAAGTGTGTCTATTAGCTTATAGCTTCCAACACAATCGAATTGAAATAAATATTTATAACCAAAACGTGAACGAAATGAGAATATCTATTTATTTGACTTCAGGAATTTGAAAATGTAGAATATATTTTGCAAAAATACAACGTTTAAAAAAAAATACAAACGTTTTGATAGAAAGTGCTCTCTTTTTTACAAAAACGCAAACAACAAGAGCATCTATACCTGCAAAAATGTAAATGATCAAAGCTTTCTATTGATATATCATAAATGATTTGGAATAAATATAGTACTGTATAGTTTTTCTTGAGCAATCATATCAATGGATTACCTAAACGTTTAAAAATTAAGCTTGAAGTTTCGTCAAACAAAATTAAGCATGAGTAGTGCTATACTATTGAAGCCATTCTTGTCGCTAAATAAAATATTTACAATTTTATGGTTTAATGGTTAAATATTTGTATTGAAAAAAATGCAAATAAAAGGGGTGAGGTTAATAAAAGAAATAAATATTGGACGGATAAGATAGGTTGTTGTTTAAAGCAACGCGCCTTCAGATGATGTTTTTATATTTGAATTTTTAACAAAGAAATATCATTACATGTAAAAGATAGTCTTTATACAATTTATCATAACAGCCATTATCTTTTTAAAAATGCTTTCACCGCGATACAAACACACATTTATTTAGCTATTTTGCATATTTCAACATAAATTACGTAACTGATGTACTTTGCTGGTGCCTGATGCTAGTTGAAAATACCCTTTGGTTAACTGGGTAAAATAATTTTAGTGTTATTTTCATGCACTTTCTAAATGTTTATGAAACTAATTTCAATCTAGAGGCGTGCTACTTTAAACTCTATCACAGTTTTGCTTATTGCTCCTACAAAACTCTCTCAACTGACATAACAAATGGTTTGTATGAATCAACCGTCTTCATTGATATTACATAGCGTCATATACCATCTTGATCTAGCATTACCTAGTGTCAAACAAGGTGACGATTGTCATCGCTCAAATAATGTCTTGCATGACCGAGTTGTTTACTTATATGTGTGCTTACATCGAAATCTCCCAATGATGTCACAATGTGGATAAATCCTTCCTTGTCAGATGGAACAATGTTCTTGTTGTAACAAATAATCACTCTCAACTTGCATAATTAAAATTTTTTTGTAATCTTTTGACAACCCTAATAGTTTTCACCATTCATTTTCGATAATGATATTAGTTCTCACGCAAATTTCTCAATTAATGAAAATACACATTTAATGCCACCAAATTTACACAATGTTGATTCGTTTCTTAACATAACTTCAAAGGCGTTGATAGTTTTGTCCACATTTATATGTAGTATTTGTCCAGCATTCTATACAATCCATATGTGCATGTACATGTATTTACAAATGCTAAGAATATGTACAAAGAGACGTAACAAATATACAGTCTGTGAAAGAAACACCCGATTTTAAATTGTTCATTAGTGATATGAATAGAAACAGTCGTCTTTTAGATGAATTGTTTAGAAGGAGGTCGTGTTATACTAGTAGTTGCCCTCATTAGAGTATGAAATGTAAAGTTGTTGGGCAATCTGTATTACTGTGCACTATTATGTTTTTGCAAATCGTGCACACATTTCAGAAGAAAATAGTTTGAATACGCATCATAGAAAAGAGAAAGAATTTGACACTTCAAGTGTCATGAATTCTTTACTTCTTTTCAAACATATGGAAAATTTTCCCGCAGGCGAAACAGCATGGTTCTATGCAACATTGGCATATGGTCTCGTGCAATCTCTTGAAAACACTGCAGTTGATCTGGAACATGTGCAAACAAGGTGTGATAAACCATACATGGTAGAAAGCGACCTCTGCGAACTCACATCCCCAACTTGCTGCTATACAAATACCACAGCACAGTGTGCTAAGCTTGTAACATAAACCGAGCCAAAGGTTGAAGCACGTGTATGACAGCTTCCATACGCAATCAATACTGTGAGCATTTTCGGGTTCTCCTATAACATCTTCAAAACAGACCTGGAATAAATCAGACGTATTAGTGAAAAATATTCATTTTATTGCAATGATGCAATGGCATGTTTTGGAACCACAATAACAATTTGATAATTTTAATTTTGCGCAGCCGATAACATAAAGAATAACGTTTTCTGCATTGGACTGATGATTTTGTGTAATGTATTTGTCCTCTTTGAATTTGGAACAGTACTTTCAAAGTAAGAGGATTTTAATAGCAAAATGCAAAACCAAAGTTTTAAACAGAATCGTGTATGGTCAGATTGCGCGGATGCACTGACTTGCCTTGCCATTGGTGACAAAACTAATCACTTTTGGTTGATAGGTTAAGAGTTATTTACTTCGACTGTTGAATGTGTCGCCCTTCGATTCATAAAAACACATCTGTCTGAATATGAACATCAAAATATAATGCTAGTGTTGATGTCTTATGCATGTTCATGTATCACTAAAACTAGTCGCGATATCACTAATATCTTGAATCTTAAGAATAGTAACTTACTAATTTATTGTTTCTTTCTTAGAAGATATTTACGTCATCTAATAATTTTAGAGTGCGCAATATAAAACATGTATCCATTTTTAAAAAACATTTAGGAACCATATAAACATTTGTTGACCATGTTTCATTAGTTTCAGTAATTCATTTGCTTATTTTGAATTGACTTATTGCGCATTTTACTTCCAGAAATTAGAGTTATCACGTTAGAAATATAGTCTTTATGCGGATATTTCCGTGAGCTTTCGGCAATATAGATATATTCTTTTGATTGAGCTTTATGAAGAAAGTTGTTCATTCAAGATATATTTACATTAAAAAGAGATTTGTTTTATGTCTTGAATGCTTAATGTAAATGTACCTTTTTGTAACATTTACATCTGTTCTGCAGAATATAAAATCCAAGCCTGCAGAACGAGGAATTCAATACATTCCGAGGATTTCTGCAGATATAAATTCAAGGGGAAAGGTGCATTAGTGCTATTCTTGCATAAACATATTTTCTTCGTTTATGTACAAACTTGCATGCGAATTTTCATGAAAGATTAAAATTTTTTTAGTTTGTAACAATTAGAATATAACAAACAAAATCATTCAAAGAAAATTTTGTCGCAATTGTTTATATGACAAGTGTGTGTGCGTTGTGATAACTTTTGAACATTTATTTTTGTTGCTGTGGTAACAAAATTTTATTTTTTGAATTTTAAAAATTAAAAAAAAAAAAAAAATCTAAATCTTGTTTGCTTTTGCTTGTTTCGGCATTATTTGATTATGAAGATTGAATGTTCATAAGGTTTTTTATGTTTAAAAAAGCGAATTATTTCTTTTATTTATTCATTCATATTTTAATTATATATATTTATCTTGATTATTTTAATTTAAACATTATTTTATTTAGATATTTATGAACGCATCTTTGTTACCTTTACTTAGGAGATTTGATTGTTCTGGAAAAAAACTCAAGAGATATCATTCCTTAATTAAAAAAAAGTGTTAACCTTTAATCCTGCATTAAGATCATTGGGATCTCTCTGTTCTAAATCCACTGCCATTTCTGTTAGTGCCTCAAATTAAATTCCAAACAATTTTTATCACAGGGAAAAAAAGAACGGACCCAACCGTCGGTGTTGAGTGTACTTCAGAAACTGATGCCGAGAATGTTGTTTAGTAAACAGTAACAGTAGTTCTAGGTAAATAACCAGTTTCCAAAGATACAGTTTAATTATTGATGACTAGAGATTCTAGCGTGACAAGTTCTAATGTGTGAACAACGTTCATGCTTGTTTGGTCATACAGGTAGATAAAATACAAGTAGTTATTGCCTAGTTTATTGCCGCGACATTTTAAAATTTACAATTATTTGAGCTATTGATCTGTATGGGAACGACTTAATATGATTGATATCGATTAACATCATCATGATAATCGTTTCCATCATTTGTTTTTTACTTTTATTTACCATTTACATCATTTTCACAACATTAACTTCTACATTATTATCAGAGTCATCATTATCATCGTCGTCATCTTTTACATCGATATGATATTATCATCGTCGTCATCCTCTACATCGATATTATCATCATCATCGTCGTCGTCGTCGTAGTAGTAGTCACTACCATGAGCAACACCAGAATCATTATCATAATTCCTACCATCACCATCATCATCATCATCACTTTAACATCCATCTGTATCATTATCAGAAACTTCTCCTTATTCATCATCGTTGCCATCGTAAAGGTTGCCGTCGTCATCGTCATCAAGATAACAATCAACAGAAGTCGCCTGTTTTATTAATATTCTTCCACAATGTTATGTGTTGTTGTTATTCTTTTTGCACATATCTAGCTGTGTTTTATGAAGAAAATATCATTTTTAATGTCAAGGTACAAAACAAATATTGAAGACTTGCGATATAAAAACCATTTGGGTGTATATATGACTCCAGTGTAGCATTTTAGCCAAATTCGTTAATTTCCGTAATATAACTAATTTACAACCCTTTGAGTGGATCAGAGTCAAAGCGACGCATAAAACATTTTTGTATAATCGAAACAGCGATAAAATATTTCGAATTATAACGAACTTAAAACAGAATCGAGCGTGGACTTAATATTGTACATATTTTCATTGGTTACAATAGAAATAACACGTAAAACACCAAAAACAAACAACTCTCAAACTAATTTATTATCTATATAAACGTTCAATCTGATACACATAATAGAATTAATCATAAAAAAGAAAAAAGAAAACCAAAATGCAAATTTGGAACATCTGCGTACATCAATAGATACCAATAAAGATGAAAAAGTCAAATAAACAAACATTTTATACTGAACAGTGAAACGATCAAGATGTGTTCGTTATATCCGAGTTTGCCTAACTATTATAATCAGTAGTATGTTATAGTATACAAGTTGTCTTTGTTTTGTGTAGTAAATCGATATGTACGATTAATCCAGGATTCGACACATCCGTGTCATTTTATTGCGATCATCGTGTTATAATAATATTTATCAGAATCATATTTCTCGCAATAAACACTTAATATTGTACATGTTCAATTTAAAAAGTTCTATAAAAAAAAATAGAGAATTGATGATATCAAAATTTACCAAATAAATACTGGTATCCAAAAAAAAAAACAATAAGTAATAACATGTTACGCGTACTGTCTAACTAAAAGAACAAGAGGCTATGAATTTGAGTAAATTCAAATACATGTACATGTATGTTGCATGTAAATATGGACGGATAGGATAAGAGTCAATGTGTATATAATATCACAGTACTGGCCTATTTATTTATAGACTATAATAATCTTAAACATATATTTTAAACATTCATTTAACATAGTTGTTATTAATACATAATATTATATCAAACAATAAGTAACATTCACAACATTTGGACTAACTCTTTTCACATATAAAACGAAAAAAAAATCTAAGGTGAGTTGGTATTAAAACACGACCTTGTAACAAATGATCAGTTCGTAAAAAGATTAAGAAATCTGCATTCATTGCTACTGCTCAATTTTTCCCCAAATGCTTGAAAACGGTTCCGAACGCTTCACAGCATGGCTCAAGACAACATCCACAGATGGTTTCATGAATTTTCTTCAGTACGGAACAGTTGATCTCTAGCATGCGGAGAAATGGGGTTATGAACCAAATATGGTAAAACGCTGTCTCGGCAAACTCACACGCCCACTCGGCAGCGATACAGATGCCAAAGCAAAGGGTACTGATTTTGTATGTGAGGCCCAGCCAGCACGTAAAGCACGTGTATGATAATTTCCAGACACAGTCTAAACTATGAACGCCGTCAGGTTCTGCTAAAACATCCTCAAAAGCAACCTGAAAATAAAAAAAAAGTTATACTTTATAGTGTTTCAATAAAAAATCTATGCAGCCAAAAGTTTTCGACACCATTATCATTATCATAATGATTAACAACAACATCATTATTATCAACATTATTATTCCTTATGATGAATACAATATTCCATGCAGTCAATGATTAGCACTTTTCATCATCATCATTATCATCATTAACATCATCGTCATTATCAACAACAATAATAATTATCAACAGCAATAATAATATAATCATCAACAACATTTTATATTTTCATAATGAATAAAATGTTCCATACAATCAATAGAATGTAGTTTTTATCATCATCGTCATCATTAGCATCATCATCATCAACATAAATAACATTATCATCATCAACAACAACATCATCATCTCCATCATCAACAACAACAACATTATCATCATCAATAACAACAACAACATTGTCATTCTTTATAATTATTTAAATGTTGCGTGCAGTCATAGTAACCAGTTTTCATCATCATTATTATCATCATAATCATCAGCAGGAGCATCATCATTATCATCAACATCATCATCATCGTATTCATCAAAAACAACAACAACATAATTATTGCTACTAAGACTAACATCGTTATTGAAGCATATCTGAATATATACATTGCTGAAGCCAATTATATTTATAGAGTTTGACATATATCAACAAAATGATTCAGCATTAATATGTGTTCATGCATTCAATAATTCTTCGTTTATCTAATATATAATTATCTAATTCTGTCATATTAATGATAGTATATTGTTAAAACACCGACCTCTTTTAAGGTCAATAATAACTTATGCAAGCAGCTTAAGTGAAAACCAATAACTTATAGGAAAACATGTATTACTATCGTCGCACGGGACGATTCGTGCTTATCTTAATTGCCTATCTCTGTGAATGTACGTGAAACTCGTGCAATATTAATGAGGTTTTTCCTCTTTACCTAGCTACATTGTAAACAAAGGTAAACATTGTAAACAATGCGTCCCCAGAGCCTGGTAAAATTCAATACGCGTTACTTTTACAACTTTCTCTCGTTTTACATAGCCTATTTGGGAAAAGAGTATTACTTTTTAAGTTCAACTGAACATTTCCGACCATGTTTTAATGACCATGTAGTAAAAGTTGCTAGTAAATGGCAGATATTGATTTAGTCTGTAATGAACTAAATTTAAGAAAACGATAAGTTCTGTCTCTTTTTGCAAATGATACAGTATATCATGAAAAAGTTTTCATTATACCCCTTAGATTATGCGGCATGGCAGTGTAATATAATATGATTACGAATTAAATAAGGTAAAAATCAAACTCGTAATGTTTTTATCTTAAAAAGCAATAATGGCAAAAGCTATCATATCTATTTTATTTGAGATTAATCCTTTACATTTCTTGTAGAATGGCAAGAACTATCCTTTACATTTTATTTTTCGAATGACCAATGAAATTCCCAGATTTCAATTTGTAATTTAAAATGACAAATGAAACTTCTTCTTAAAAAATGATTTTAGATGGCCTACGGCTAAAAAAATCCTTCATACAAATTGCATTTATAAAAATATGAATATTCAGAATAAATGGCAAACAATATCATACTTAAGTCCGATGAATTATTGATCTATCGATCCTATCAAACTTTTATATATAGTTAATGATGGTATATTGTCAATAGCTCAAAATATTTTATATCTTGGAAATTGCGATACCAAACATGCGTTCTGGTTAGGTTTCGATGTTAAAGTATCATGTTACAATCGATGACATGGCACAGTTTTGTTTTCAACTATACCAGATAGATTGGAGAATCAATAATTTGTTAGCAGAACGCGTGTTTACTTGATGACGCTTATCATTAACGGTTAGTTCTAATAAAAAAACCTTTATAATTTAAAAAACGTTATATTTAATTGCGTAAAATGGTTATTTTCGATTAAATGTCCATTATGCCCCAGAATGCTTTCATTTTCATTTCTCGTAAGCTTTTTATTTTTGTGCCAATGTTATAGTTATTATATTTGCCCTTTTCTAAAGGGTGAAAAAAAATCAATTCTAAGGCATAATGTTCCTTTTTTGGATACCAAAAGGTACGGAAGAGTATACTGACCCCCCTTATATATTTTATATGCCTGTTTAAAATACGACGATACATGATAACAACATTGTTCGTCATGGTTTTTTAAAAGTTATATATATATAGTTCATATTGATCTTTTCTGTTTTTTGGCTACTATACTGTTAAAAAAACGTATTATAAACTTAAGTCTTTCTTAAGACCTTACTTTTATTTATAATAAATATGTTTTTTCTTCTTTTCATTGAAATTCTACCTCAAGAAGCAGACGTTTTCTTCGAGTAAACGCTTTTATTTATTTGAAAACAGTATGTTTTCGAGGCATTATTTGTTTGACAGATATAGAGATGATATAATCATATATAATATATATATTCTTAACCTGAGTTTTTAGCTTAGATGATGTTTTATATGTTTCGTAAAATAAGTTGATCGTTATGATAACACGCTTGCGGTACACGAGTATTATATAAAAGATTATAATTTGTCTGATATATATTATAATTATATAAATGGTATTAAAACTTTGAGTAACTTATACTATAAATATTTCTTACACCTTTTTCAATAATTATACATGTTGTTTTTATATCAAAACGAGAAAAGGGCCATTTAATATTACAATAATAGATGATACCAAGAGAATCTAATTTAATTTATAAATTCATACATCTTTTTTCATGAGAATTATATGATAAAGGCTAAATTGTACAACTTCTGTATGTTAAGAAGAACGTTCTGTTCTCTTAAATTTCCAAATATCATCGAAGAAACAATGCATATTTGTGATTTATGGTGTATAATAACAGATAAAACTCTGCAAGATCTACTTTAGATATCATATAACTTGTCATTTTTTAAAGATATGTATTATACAAAGGTTTTTTTTCTTGAAGGCATAAAAAATATATAAGGGGGTCAGTATACTCTTCCGTAAAAAGATATTTCGAACAATCATTAAGACTATGTTATCTTCACCTTATTGCTCTTTTAGTTTTAATGTTTCTAAAATAAGCAAGTTAATTCAAATTATCCACAGTCTTCATAATAATGAAACTGTCTGCCTTGTGTTTTAAGGTAAATCCAAAGATAAATTTACTATTTTGGAGGTACATTAACGTTTAGAAATGAATATATTGTTTTCTTCTTTAGAAAGTGCAAATATGCGTTTTATACTCTTTTGATAATTTATTTAGATAATTTTGGCGGGTAAGAAGCGCTGAATGTACAACAATTCGTCATAAAAGTAGTCATATGTAAATAAGTATTATTTTGACTTCCATACAAAAAAAAACAAAATTACGATATCTTTACTAAAATTCAAAAATGAAAAAAAAAACAAAAGATGGTTCGGCTATATGATCAATAGGTAACATTTTTGGAAAGTGTTAAGGACACCAAAAATAAGAAGAAAGTTATTGTGAAATAACTGCAATGTCATATTTTTGGCTTTGAAAACTTTGTTTTTCAATATAAGATAGAAAATTTTCTTTTTTCTTCTCAAAACGAGTAGTGTATCTATTCATTATAATTTCTAAATAAGTACATTTTTCTAAAATATATATATAACAGAAAAATATATAATTCAATAATGTATTCTTCCTTACGACTAAAAATTGAAATGTTTCTTAAATTCTAACACATTCTATGATATTTTTTGAAAAACTATAATATAAAAGTGTAATGACTGCTGCTTTTTTTCAATGATAATGATAAAAATTGTACATGCATGTCGAAATTAAAAAACTGCAGGATTTACCTTTAAATGATCGTTAATGTTGTTTGGATCCCTGTTAACAACGTCCACTGTGTCCATTTTGGTTAACTTAACAAAACTGACCAAGTACTACAGAAAAAGTGGAACCTTTGGGAGTGACCGGATAAATGCCGTACTTCATATGTAACGGCTGATATTAATTCGGAAGTTGTTATTACCCGGTTACCAAAGAAACGGTTGAATAATTGATATGCTGCCGATCTGGCGGTCATTCAGGATGGACATTGTCATTGTTTTCATTGTAAGAAACTGGGATACTGACCAATCAGGATATCGATATTCATTATGTAACACTGAAATATGTCCTCATGTTTACAGACTTTCGTTACCTTGCAACGATAAATCTGTAATTGGTAATTTTATTAGAAATGTACTTTTCCACAAGTGACAAAAACGTATATACATGTAATTTTATGTGTTAGTTAGTCCTTTCAGCTCATAAACAGACCACCTTAGTCTATTGTACGAAATAGTATTTGGGAAAAATTGATGTTTTTATTATAACAAATGTATTATTATTATTGTTGTTGTTGTTGTTGTTGTTCTTCTTCTTCTTCTTCTTCTTCTTCTTCTTCTTCTTCTTCTTCTTCTTCTTCTTCTTCTTCTTCTTCTTGGTGTTATTTAGGTGATTAAGCTTATAAACGGACCGCCTTATTCAGTATTTATTTATGGTACAGAATAGTATTTGGGAATTATTGGTGGTTTTTGTTTCCAGATGAGCCAAAATATTTAAAGAAAATCAATATTGAGAAAAATGTACTAAAATTTTAAGAAAGGTAAAAATCATTCAAGATCCAAGTTATGTTTTACATGTTATGTGCGATTTACGACTTATTTTGCAGTATTTTATCACCATATTTCTACTGCGTTACTAACGCAGTAAGGGCTGTTTTTGCATATGTTGACCACGTTTTAGTAATTTTCTTGTATTGTAAGTGCCGATTAATTATTTTATTTCTTCATCTCACAATATATTACTTTTAAATCAATTTCTAAAATTTTCATGGAAATTAACATGAATATGGAGACGTGCTGCTTTAAACATAGATGTATTTATTTTGTTATTTTCACCATGACCGTTTAATGATCGTTTCCCTTGTTACAAGTATTGATTATAGCATAGAAACAAAAGATAAACAATCCTGGGACATGAGAAAACAATTGCAGCGTTAGATGACATCACGTGATAACAGATTGTACTTATATTCCTGTATTGGCAGCTTTTCGAACAATATACAAGGCATGAATATTTAACTTGAAGGCGGTTTAATTTACAACACCTGAATTATCTGGTTATTTCCGCCTCGCTCGGCGCCTGAATTCATTCGCTTCTTAGTTAACATCGCGCATGAATTAAATAAAATGAAAATGTTTACTTTTTTATGTTCTCTTTTGTTAAAGTTTTGTCACGTTGTACATTGTATCAATAAATATTTATTAAAAGAAAACAATGTGTGATGATATAACCAGATAGTTAACGCGTCGTACTGATAATCTAAAGATTGCTGGTCGCGTATGTTCAAACCCCGTAAGGGGCAAGCCGTCGTTTCCGTGAGCTAGAAACCTTACACTGATTGCTTAGTACTGGTTGGTTTCAGTATCGGATTCGAGAGTGTTTTAACAAGAAACTGTTTCATTGAACTGTGTTTCAATAATAACTATTTTAAGAAATAGCTTCCAACAATGTAAAATAAATAAGTATAAACTAAAAGAAAACAATCGACTAGAGTATAATTATTTCTTAAAAGGACCGGTGGTTGCTCACTGCTGTGGGTTCGAGTTCCTTAGGGGACTTTGGATTATTTTTATGTAAGAATGCTTTCCACCAAGATCGTGGAAACTCGGTGATCCTTAACAAAGTTAATGAAAATTGATATACTGCAATTTCTTTAAAAAAGGACCAACTTTACTTTACCCGAAGTAGGGATTGCAGATTCCCATACATAGTTTATTTATTCTTTTATTACAATTAGACATATTCAGTAATAATTTCAAAAATTTCTATAAATTTTTCTGCCATTAAAATATTTTACTCAAGGATGAGCAAAGTACATGCATCTTTAAACAAATCCGTCAAAAAGGTTATATTTGAAACGCCACCAATATGTCTATAAACATTACATATATATTTACAAAGAAAGTCTTTGGTTCAAAGAATGTCCATAAAAACATTGATTTAAAGGTAGAAAAACGTGCGTGGTTTCCTAGCAACAGCGCATGTCCCTTGACAAAGTTCTAACGCTTCTCGAACGCTGAAAATATTTTCCCACATGCTAAACAGCACGGCTCCAGACAGCAGGCACATATCGTCTGATGACACTTCTTGAAAACCTCGCAGTTGATTTCCATCAACCGCAATGAAGGTGTTATAAACCAGATATGGTAGAAGGCAACTTCGGCGAACTCGCACGCCCATTCGGCGGCCAAGCAAATACCACAGCACAGTGTGCTGAGCTTGTAACACACGCCAAGCCAGAAGTTGAAGCACGAGAACGACAGCTTCCACACGCAGTCAATACTACGAACACCGTCAGGTTCCGCGAGAATATCTTCAAAGGCAACCTGTAAATGAAAGAGACCTTCTCTATTATATGTATTATCATAACACTTAAGTTGTTAAAGACAAGACATACAATTACAAAAAAAAAAACAAGTTGAACTCAGGATTTGCCCCTTTAACTTATTTTTTTTTTCGCACTTTATAAAATGTTTTCCAAATACTGCGTTTGCAGCGTTTGTTCCAATAGAATTTTTTTTAATTCCCTTGTAACAAAACATCGAAAACAAAGTGTGCTCTAGCTAGCTTGTTTTTTTTTTTTTCGACACCGTTAAAAATCCAAATCAAATCCATATTGTATCCCATCAAGCCTCGTTTTCGTTCTCCGGGTCTAAAAGATCCTTATAAAATCTATATAGTTCTCAAAGAACTAAAGTTCTGTGAAAATGTTAAAAATTGGTGGTGTGAAATGATGAAAACATTATACTAGTACATTGTTTAATACAAAACTGTTTCTATTGGACTCGTACACAGGTGCTAAAAATCTATATTGGACGTCGTACTTTAAAGGTTTGACGGCTGTTTTCTCGTCCAATTGAATTAAGTATTGAACTCAACAATGTATATTCATTTCACAATATTACAAATGTCGAATTAAATCGTATGTAGGTTGTTTATGGAAATAAAATGTATCTGTGTTCAACATCTTTTCCTTGTGTGTACATTGGTCAATATATTTTTAATGACATACAAAATATTCTTTATACACGTTGAATATTTTTAACTCAACTTTTTATCGTAATTGACTTCTTTGAAAGAGGCTGTTTTTATATTCGTTTTTTTTTCCTTTTTTATTAATAATTGTCCTGGATTCATACAAATAGACGGGTACACTAATCGATTAAAAACTCATCATTGGTAAAAAGGTAAGAGAATTTCTACAAAGAGCGTATCCTAGTTATGTTTAAGTACAACATCCTGGAAATGTCGTCTGCATGAACAACGCTGAATATGTATTGGAAAATCATTAACGAAAGAAAAAAATAAAGGCAAAAGATAATTAGTAGATGGGATGGGCAGTTATCCTTAGAATTGAACTTCCTGCAGTGGTAACTTCCCTTGTTCAGTACAAAACAGCTTCAAACTTTGCTTGATTAGCTTAGAAAGATATACTATTTCAATTTCATTGTATAGCAAGCTTCATTTAGGCACCGTTCGATTATCTCAATAGGTAGAGCGTTTGACTGTGAATCGGGCGATCCGGGTTCGATTCCCGGACGGTGCAGGTCACTTTCGTTGTGATTGATCATGAAATCCTTTCTACGGTCATTCGCAATGTATATCTGCTCTGGCATGTAAAGAAGTTATCAGTTCTTTGCGAAAGTGAAGGCAACTAGTTCAGGAACGATGCGGTGGCTGAACTATGCTCTGGTTAATTCAATGTGTCTTTCTGCCACGATCGATCCGGAGTGAAAACTACCAACACCACCGCCAAGTACTTCATTCACAACTTAATCGCAGTTGGGCTAGATTCTTGTGCCTGCTATAGGCTCAGTCGTGGCGAGTGTTCAACATAAATGAGAATTTGAATAGAAATGAATATACAAAATAGAATATGGATATTTAAATAAAAAACACAGAATTTGCTTTGTATGTATAAATAAATAGACAAGGAAAGCTAATAAACATGTACAAATGATAAAACAAGCACAGAAATATGTATGTATGATAATCTAGACAAAACAAATTTAAAAATATGTATGTTTAATTGACTAGACTAAGCAAAGAGATATGAATATATCAGTGACTTGACGAGACAAACAAAGAAATGTGTATGTATAAATGACTTGATGGAACATGCACAGAAATATGTATGTATAAATGACTTGACGGGACAAGCACGTATGTATAAATGACTTGACAAGACAAGCATAGAGATTTGTATGTATAAATGACTAGGCAAAACAAGCATAGAGATTTGTATTTATAAATGACTGGACAAAACAAGCATATAGATTTGTATGTATAAATGACAAAAACAAGCATAGAGATTTGTATGTATAAATGACAAAAACAAGCATAGAGATTTGTATGTATAAATGACTAGACAAAACAAGCATAGATATTTGTACATGTATGTTTAAATGACAAGAACAAGCATAGAGATTTGTATGTATAAATGACTACACAAAACAAGCATAGAGATGTGTATGTATAAATGACTAGACAAAACAAGCATAGAAATTTGTATGTATAAATGACTAGACAAAACAAGCATAGAGATTTATACATGACTTGAGAGAACAAACATAGAAATATGTACATACATGTATATGTATAAATGACACAGGTAATATACAAACCTTTAAGTGGTCGTTCAGATTATTCGGATCTCTGTTCATTAAGTCAAGATCCGACATTGTTGATTATAATCAAGTCCAACTATGAAATGAAATAAATACCAGAATTTTAACAAATCGTGAAAATCACTAATAAAAGCAGACGTACGTTGGCGATATGAAGTTGACAATAAAATATAATATTTTTTGTGTTTGTACCCGGTTTCCACCGAGACTCGTAAATAATTGATCATTTTTATCGGATTCTCACAGGACTTTAGATATTTCTAGAGGCATTGTCTTAACTATGCTAGATAATTAGTCTCTTATTCCCGATGGAATAGCAGACGACACTTTGAGGTGAAACTATATTTTTCGTAAAGTAAAAGAATTTGTACTTTCAGGTATGAATGAAAAATAAAGAAAATCAGAAATTTGTTTCATTTTTTTTTAATTAGAATACAACACTAAAAAGCAGTCAAGTTTGTTTGTGAATACACCTTATTTAAGCCTTTTTTCAAATTTGGTATACAATTGCTCATTACTTAATCATTTAATATTGATAGGAATTAGAGCTAACAGTACTTTCACAAGTTGGAATATAAGCGAAAGGTGCACATTTAAAAAATTTAAAAAAAAGTTCAAAGTTAAAAACCTATTTCAAAATTGCAAAACCATTTTGTACTAGTAAAATTGGTTTATTTCAAATAGTGTTTTTTTGTGTGGTCTTTCTTTATATACGAAAGTAAAGTAGTATCCCACTTGTAAACATTTGTGCGTTTAAAGAAATTCTCGGTAATGTTTGATGTGATAGAAGAAGAAGATGGGGCAAACCATAATTATATCTAGTCATTGTTCATGTATATTGTATATTTAATTATGTCATTAGTCATTTTAAGAAAGTCGTTGCCGTAAAATTTAGTAGTAGCTTACTCAAAACTAATTATATAGAATAAAATAGTTTAGAGTTGGAATTTACATGTAAAGTTCAAGAGTACAGTTTTTATTTTATTCTAGACAGCTTTTATATTTTATCCTAAACATTTTCAACTGTTGACCATAGCATGTCACTACGGGCACAGGTCAATCAAAAACGTAGAGCAATAAATTCATACTTTCTTTAAAAACGAAAATAGCCCTATATAAAAGATTTCCCAACGTGGTTGTTTTATTTAATTCACTTTATTATTGGTGCACTTAACGACACATCACTTTTCATTGTAACATCGCAATGGATTATAAATTTGTCAAAATTTGTATAGAATTATTTCAAATCTATAGCATTTTCTTTTACTTTTGCACGTATTAGTTTTTCAATAAGATTGGCCTTAATTTTGAGCCGTAATTGAATGTAAAGGTGGTGCTGTTTGTGTGTTTATTTCTTGTACATAAATTAATACTAAACATTTTAAAGAATATATTCTCTAAACCTTAGGAACCAGTACATAAATTATAACTCTATGTTTAAAATATAGTCTCTAAACTACAAGAAACATTGAAAACCACTACGGAAGCAGTCATATGCATACGTTTACAATGTGGGCTTCATGAAAATGGCATCCATCCGATCAATGAATAAATATGACTGGTCCTTCATGATTAAGCTGATGGTTTCACGTGCATCTTTTTGTATACCGTTCTTGAAACTCGTGAAACACGTGAAAATCGTGCAGTATGAACATAAAATGAAGTACAAGTGAACTTCACACTCCTTCATTTTCCAACATTGTTGTCCTTTTATATGTACTCGCTCATAATTTAAACATTCATTTTTCACATTTGTGGCATATTACCAAGTTTATCTAAATATGATTTGTCTTATAGTATATGATTGAACTTAAAAGTATTAATAATTGTTTGTACAGTCAAACCTGTATAACAACGCCATTCAATTAAGATATCGAACATGGTCATAATAGACAAGTGGTCTTTATTTGGAGTTACCCTGGGGTAAGTATCTCACAGCTATCGTTATATTTGCGTTTACGAACGTGCTAACGATTGACGGAGAGACGAGCGCGGGTATCTCGAAAGCGATATTTAAGCAATCGTTCGTTCCTTACTCGTTAGTTATTTCCAGTTCGTGAATAAATTATGTAATCATTTGAATGATTAAATTATGTAATCATTTGAATACCGCGAACAGTGTGTTGAAGAAGGCAGAAATGGCCATATAACGAAACTAAACCAAGACGAATTGGAAATGCAGAAAGTTCCTATAAAACTGACGTGATTACTTTTGAAAGGGAAAAACTTAAAATAGAAACTGCAAAACTAGTAACAGTAGAAAAACGACTGTATATTGAACAGCAGAGACTGACGATTGTGCAGCAAAGGTTGCAAGTGGAAATCAGATATTTTAAACACTTTACTCAGTCAAAGCTAATATTCTTCTCAATACCCTCCCTCATTTTTTCAGGCTACAGCAACGTGTTGGTATACTTTCAAGATTCATACTTGAAAATGTTACTTTCATGGACGAAATATTGAAATTGCAAATATCTAAATGAATGTAAATATCGAGCATTCAATCGTCATAGTAGTCTGTTTATTAAAACACATATAAGGACTCAAGTTAGTTCATAACTTTGCTTACAATGTAAACGCTTAATAAATGGATTATGTACTCGTGCATGTATATGCAAATGGTCTCACCATAAATAATCTAGAATTCTTTTTTCTAATGTAAGTTTTAAAAAAACGATCGTGATATACCAGTGACAATGATTACATGTATTACTATCATGATAATGATGATGATATGACGACGACAGCGACAATGGGTTTAGTTTTAAAGATATATTAAGAAAATGTTTTTCGATTGAGGGAAATATGGACTATTTTCACGAAACATGATAAAATTCGATATATTTTCACGAGCTGGAAATCTTACTTTTACTCTTTAAAAAGGAAGTTCCAAGCTTTATAAATTCGTTATAAATATTCCTGACAAGTTAATTGGTTGTAAATAAACGGTTTTATGCAATATAACCCTCGCCTGGCGGCTGAGTGATATTTACAAACAACCGTTTAAATAAGGCCGTGCAACCTGTCTTATATAAAACAAGAAGTATCTTGAAAAAAGATACTCGGCCGAAGTAAAACTGGTTAACATGCAAAATTATGTTATTTCTAAGTTTTTTAAACAAAAAGAAATACTTGCACAACAATGACATAATAGTTATTTCTTGTAGTTTATGGAAATACCCATTTTGTAAGTATTGAAATTAAATTATAGCATATTTATATTGATAATTTTTCAAAGTAGGACAACTTCTATTTTAGGTGTCCCTTTAACTTGTTTTATGCTAGACTTTATGAATTTTGAAATCATTGACAATTTAACCAAAACGTTAAGAACTATCCTCATTCCTATACACTTTATTTTAGAACTATCCTTTACATTTTATTTCATAGTGGCAAAACTATCTCTTACATTTTATTTTAGAGCTATCCTTAAAATTTTATTTTAGAATGGTTACATCTATCCTTTACGTTTTATTTAAAAATGACTAATGAGAATATGCCGATTTCAGTTTGTAGCAAGCTCGAAGAGCTGGCCCGAAAGGCCTGCTAGCAATGCGAGCTTTTCGGTAACGCGAGTACCAAGTGATGGTTTTGAAAACTTTCGTCCGAAGTACTGAATTGACAGATCGCAACTTTTCGAGTTACAAGATAGCGATAAAAGCCGAGGTATTCTGATTAAAAACGGAAGCGTAGACTGGTGTCCTGTACACTCATATAGAACCATAATAGGACAGGGAATCAGAATAAACGGAAGCAGTGTATAAAATACCGAATGACAATTTTAAAACGGAAAATGTAAAATAAAAATGAACGATACTATTAAAATATTATTTTATGGTAAAAGTTAATCGAGCTCGCTTTGAGGCTATGCCTTTTTCATATTTACTCTAAACTGACCAATAATAATTCTTTTCATATTCAGTCCTTCCCTGTTTATTTTACAGGAAGTCAAACTAATAACAGACGGATTTCGTCCATTTTTTTAATGGCACTATGATGAATATGTGTATAGAACTTTAAACAGGACATATCTACTTTGTATCAAGTCAAAACAAATATTGACTTGAGTGACCTCCCCTGACAACATTGCAATTGGCATATGGGTTCAAAAAGGAGGTTACTGTTGCACTAAAAAAGAGTCAGTTAGATTGACCTCCCCTGAAAGCATTGCAAATGGCGTAAGGGTTCAAAGGGAGGTTACTGTTGGGCTCCGAAAAGAGTCGCTTAGATTGACCTCCCTGAAAACATTGCAAATGGCGTAAGGGTTCAAAGGGAGGTAACTGTTGCGCTCCAAATAAAAAGAGTCGGTTAGAGTGACCTCCCCTGAAAACATTGCAAATGGCGTAAGGGTTCAAAAGGGAGGTAACTGTTGCGCTCAAAAAAGAGTCGGTTAGAGTGACCTCCCCTGAAAACATTGCAAATGGCGTAAAGGTTCAAAAGGGAGGTTACTGTTGCGCTAAAAAAAGAGTCGGTTAGAGTGACCTCCCCTGAAAACATTGCAAATGGCGTAAGGGTTCAAAGGGAGGTAACTGTTGCGCTCCAAAAAAAGAGTTTGTTAGAGTGACCTCCCCTGAAAACATTGCAAATGGCGTAAAGGTTCTAAAGGGAGGTAACAGTTGCGATCAAAAAAGAGCAGTTAGGGTGACCTCCCCTGACAACATTGCTAATGGCGTAAGGGTTCAAAGGGAGCTAACTGTTGCGTTCCAAAAAAAAGACAGTTAGGGTGACCTCCCCTGACAACATTGCAAATGGCGTAAGGGTTCAAAGGGAGGTAACTGTTGCGATCAAAAAAAAGCAGTTAGGGTGACCTCCCCTGATAACATTGCTAATGGCGTAAGGGTTCACAGGGAGGTAACTGTTGTGTTCCAAAAAAGAGACGCTTAGAGTGACCTCCTCTGAAAACATTGCAAATGGCGTAAGGGTTCAAAGGGAGGTAACTGTTGCGCTCCAAAAAAGAGTCCCTTAGAGTGCCCACCCTGAAAACATTGCAAATGACGTTAAGGTTCTAAAGGGTGGTAACTGTTGCACTAAAAAAATGTTGATTAGAGTGACTTCCCCTGAAACATTGCCAATTGCGTAAGGGTTCAAAGGGAGGTAACTGTTGCGCTAAAAAAAATATTGATTAGAGTAACCTCTCCTGATAACATTGCAAATGGCGTAAGAGTTCAAAGGGAGGTAAATGTTGGGCTCCAAAAAAAGTCGCTTATAGTGACCTCCCCTGAAAACATTGCAAATGGCGTAAAGGTTCTAAAGGGAGGTAACAGTTGCGCTCAAAAAAGAGTCAGTTAGAATGACCTCCCTTGAAAACATTGCAAATGTTTTCAGGGTTGAAAGGGAGGTTACTGTTGCGCTAAAAATAGTTGATTATAGAGTGACCTCCCTGATTAAATTGGAAATGGCGTTAGTGATTTTCGACCATGCGACCACATACACGCATCACAAGATTCCCCTTCTCTTACGAGAAAGGGACAAAGAGTTGTCCGCCCTTTTATTAAAGGGCAGACTTTAAAAATGCCTTTGCCTTATGTTATTGATAAGGAGGCTAATTTTCACAGATATGTCTTGAATTGGTTTATATACAACATTAGTAACGCAAACCAAGCGGGTTATCAGTTTACGTCTTTTTAAGTCCGCTATGAAATTTTAAAAAGATCATATATAACTTCTTGGAAAATTTTGAGTTTAAAGTTTTTTCTACTTCTCATTTTATGTATATAGCAGAATTATTATAATTTTGCAAAACATGAACGTTTCAAAAACGTTTTATATGCGTTAAATATTGGAGATATATTTCACACTGTTTTCACATATTAACCTGGGGGCATTTTTGCCGAAGTACTGTCCAAGGACAATAACTTGAGCCTATGTTTACATAAAAATTAATAATAGGTAAAGCAGACTGAAGCCTAATAAATGAAACATAAAGTAAAACGTCATATTTCATGTGCCTTGATAGCGCAGTAGGCAGAGCGTCCTTGTCAGTGTTGTTTCGTGCATTTAGATTCTCGTATCATAGTTTGGTACCATTACATTTGAGTGTTTTATGCATCTTTTTCTTATTTGACCAGTTTTGTTTCAAATAGTTACAAATGCATGAGATAAAATATTTTTGTACACAGGTTGATATGCAGTTGTGTTCTTAAAATGTTAAATAAAAATTTTAAAAAATCACTTGAAATGTAGTAAGTTTCTTAAGAGTGGAACAAATATGAAATAAAAATGAAACATATACAAAAATGTAATAGAAGAACCAAATGCATGCATATTCAAATGATCATACAAAAGACAGACAAAGTGAAAAAGGGAGAAAAACAATACCAACAACAACATCATCATAGTAACATGGCAGACCGATGGGTTCAAACATATAAGTGCAAATCATTAAAAGTTACTGTGAAATTTTCTATACGACGGTACACATTTTTTTAGAATTAAACTATATATAGTTGTTGATACTTTTAATCTCAAATAATATGCAGACTTACCCTTTATTTGAATTTTCCAAGACCAAATTATCATCACAGGACAATTAATATGGACAATACACATTTAATTTCTATATTCGACTTATTCTACTTGAAAAAGAAAAGGTAATGTGATGGGCTGCAAGAAGAAAAAGAGATTAAACTTGAGCAGCACGCAAATATGAGGTAAGACTACATATTTTTGTTTGCATGTCTTATCATACCTGCTGAATTTGATCGTTACAAAAGTATGAAGTAGGATCATGAAGTCACGCAAACCTTCATCCGTGTGACGTGAATTAACGATCTTCTCGGGAAAATTCCTTATCAAAAGAGATACCTTATTTTCAGCTACATCTACCCTTCATATCGTAACCTAACGCAAAACATATACAATTTATGACAGAGCTTTATTAGACACCGCGTGCACGTCTAGTAGATATGCATTCGTTCAGTCAGCAATGGGGAAAATTTAAGTCTTGTTTTTGTTTATTTATTTTTTGTTCTAACAAAATTACACAGTTTTCAGATTTCGGATAAAAATAGCTTTTCTGATGATCAACATGTCCCCGAGGGTCATGGAATTAAATAAACGTTAAACAAAAGTGACACTTCCATGGTTAAATATCACATTCTTTTTATTTTTATATATTTTTTTTATAATTTACCAATAAAATAACATGCCAATGAGCCAGTCTATATTCTAAAGCAGGAAATTATCGAGCGGAATATCCTCGGCTATTGTCAATATCAACAGAAAGGGCCGAAAAGTTGCGGTTGAAGAAATAAGGTATAATCAGCGTATTCCTTCAATTACCGTAATGCATTTTCAATCTTTATTTAGTGGTCATTGTATCGACGATATATAGAATATGTTTTAGAACAAACACGAATATATATACATTTTGAAAATAATAAAAAGTGGTTGAATTGAAAATCTTAAATTTAGTATACAATCATTTAATTATGCCTCCGTCTATGGAAAGCCATGCGTGTGCAGGCTGATCTGGATCTGCATTGGTCGCATATGCGTTAAAACACATATTCATGGGGTAAAGGGTTAAAGTATGGAAAACCATGGCTGTCTGATATTGTTCTTTTTCAATTTATTTAACCATTTGGATAGTACCTTCTTATTTAACAGGAATCCATTATAATATTAATCCACAGTTACAATATATGAAACCATACTGTCAGTGTTTGAAACCGAGTTAGCAATATATAAATTGATTTTCTCAATATACGATTCCAATTCTTCAATATATTCTACCACTAGATATCCTTTATATATCAATATATTAAATCATTTTTACAATATATGAAACCATTTTATCAATGCATTTAACTAAGGTAGCAATGTATGGAACCAGGTGTCCTTATATGAAACCAAATTATCAATATACTAATTCATTTTTGCAATATATGAAACGATTTCATTCATGTATTGAACCAAAGTGGAAAATTCAACAGCGATCTCATAATGAGGAAATATACTTATAAGGCTAACTAATAAACAACTTGGCAATTCTTAATAAGTTGAGGCAGTCGTGTACAGGACACAGTCCAAAAGGATGCCTTTCTAAACATTGTTTGCGATATTCGTGTTGTGACATTAAAATGGAACACATTTTATCTGAAACGTTATATATCTAGCATCATTTCAACTCTTAAAACCCTGGAAAACAAAGAGATTGGCCTTTTCCATCAGTAATGTTGTAAACCAGTTTATTACAAGCTTTTCGGTAGTTTATAGAAATATATCAGTGAAATAAAACAAACTGTTATTTCACTGTTTGAAACAGTGAAATTATCAATTTGATAATTTTCACTGTGTTGAATTTAAGCCCGTTAAGTTGTTTCAGTGAAATACCAGCGTGTACAGTATTATAGACCAACTTTCTGACGTCCCGTTGTAAATGACGTCACGTTGTATTATTATTTGGCGCGCTTTTCATAAAGTATTAGGGTAAATGTCTTTTTAAACGTTTCTTTGCATATGATAAAAAGAAAATTTGTTTAGTTCAGTGTAAGATTGAAATGTATTTCACCGAGCGAACACCAAAAGTTCATATTTCACGAGTGGCGCAGCCACTCGTGAAATATACCTTTTGGTGCTCACTCGGTGAAATATATTCCGAACTTACACTGAACTAAACAAATATCCTCTATAGCTTTCGTATTTTAATGCTGAAATCCCTAAACTTCAATTGGACCATTCCAACTTCAGAACTGGGCAAATCCATTTCACAAGTTCAAGTTGCGAAAGTTTGGAATCGGACAAACAGGAAATGACGTTATAAGTGTAGAACTGAATCATTGAATATGAGTTTAGTTATTCATTGCATCAAATCGGTGTAAACAATATATTCATATAAAGGAACTTAAATATGGCGGGTATCACAAAACAAGTTTGGCTATTTTTTTCCTAGAGTGTAAAAGGGAAGAGGACACATTTTATCAATAGATATCTAAAACTTTTATACAACAAACTAAAATATTTCTTAGGTATGTTTTTTTATTAAAACTAAATAAAAATGTAACAAAATATATGAGAAATTTGTTTCCAAGTAATAAATAAATCACAGGTTATTTTGTATAAATTATTCCATTATATAAATATATCTATCACAATTCTGCAATGTTAAAAAGATATTTCAAGATATCCCACACTCGAAAATTCGCAAAGTCCAACAATGCTTTTAAATCCGTCCGACAAACACTGGGCAGTCATTCAGCATTGTTTCTATTCAATGCCATTGAAAAATTTTGAATTACATTTAAACATGATATTGTCAATGAAAGCAAAATGACATCGCGAATTTGAAGAACTTATTTCTGGCAGTAAAAATGAACTTGGCACCTCAGACTGTCTATTTCTTGAAATGGACAAAGAGGGCACCGCAAGCTTCACAACATGGCTCCAAGCAGCAGCTCATACAGGTCTTGGTAACCTTGGTGAACACAGCACAGTTGATCTCGCACATTCTCAAGATTGGTGTGATGTACCAAATATGATAGAAAGCAATCGAAGCAAATTCGCAACCCCACTCGGCGGCAATACAGATTCCGTAGAAGAGGGTCAAAAGTTTGTAGCAAACACCGAGCCAAAGATTGAAGCAGGTGTAAGACAGCTTCCAGACGCAGTCGATACTGTGAGCACCCTCGGGTTCAGCCAAGACATCTTCAAATTGGACCTGAAAAATAAGACGGAATGCTTGAATAAGAAGAAAAAGTAAATGTGAGGTAATCACAGGAAGGTTTTTTTTACCGCATTCTATACAGGGATAAAATTTAAGATGTGTATTTGAATATTCATGGGTCGACGCAACAGATAAAGTGTGTCTAAACAGGAAAACATGAACATGTATATCAATCTTAGAAAATGTCTCGAGTTCACAAAACGCTCTTGTATTTTTATGTCCTAGCTAATACCGTGGGAAATGTAGATAAATATTTGAAGAAGAACCCGGGGAATAAAATGAACTGCTAGAATTTTGAAACTTTGCATTTTTTACATTATAATCAAAAATTCTAAAAAAGTAAAAGATGCTAATTTAGTGTTTGTACACGAATGGAAAAAGAAGAATTTTAAAAGCATTGGTTAGGAATCCTGTTTTTATTATCTTAACTTATTTTTTACAAAGTAATGGAGTGCATACTTTAAACGCACGTTTGTGACAGTTTGAAAGAAAAAAAAATTATCATTTTTTAGAAACTTTTCGTAATTCTGAATTTAACTTTGAAAGAATCAATGCAGGCATTGATTGAGCTCAAAATCTGATCAGTTGAAGAACAAGCATGGAGGACTTGTTTATCTAATATACATGTCTAGAGTAAATATTATTACTTATATTCTAAAACATTTATTTCTAAAAACCGTCGTCCTGGTTTCTCCCGGATTTTTCTCTTAAGGTGTGACAATTTATCGAAAATACTAATACAAATATTGTGATCAACATAATATTAAAAAAATAAAAAGACATATAATATAGTCTTTTGCAGTATTTTTCAACAATCCACTGCTTGTTTGTAAACTTGTATTTTAACACGTGCATTTCGTGCAGTAATGTAAGATTAACTATATTTTCATGAGAAAAAATGGAATTTGGGAATAAACCGGTTTTTTTTTAAACATTGCTTTGTCTGATTCAAGTTAAATTTGAATTTAGAAAAATAACTTAGGAAACAATCTGTACTAGATACAAATCATTGCATTATTTAAAATTTTGCTTTATGATAAATTACATTTCAATTAATTTTGCAATTTTAATTCATTATCTATTTATTTTTCTATTTTATTTTCGCAGAAAATGTATTTATATAAGAATATGTAGACATCTTACCTTGATATGTTGATTAAGACCGTTGGGATCTCTGTTGACAAGATCTACTTCCATGATTAATTAGTTAAAGCTGAGGAAAGACTCCAGATAGAAGTGTAAGGACCAAAGTCTGGAAGAGGTTTGATTCGGACTCGTTGTTGGTCAGTTATTTATTGCCTGTCCATTCTTAATGCGTAACCACGGACACTGTATAGGTAGAAACCTGTTATAAATACATAATTCGCTCCAATGAATAGGGCAATCAAACTGGACAATGACTTAACAACAAATTAAAAGACACTCCGTGTTTGTATTATCTGATTAAAATTCGACGGAGATAATTGAATATTTTCCACGCTCGATTTCGTGTCGGGTCGTGTTATTTCTTTAATTTTGAATTAAAAACATAACAAATCTTTTGTTTCATTAAAATTAATCATTTTAAGTACTAAATTGTAAAATAATTTTGTTTGAAAGTCCAGGAAAAAACATATTGCAATATTAGCAAAGGATATCCGAAATAATATTGACTGATTTATAATTATTTCATAAGATAATTTTTCTTTTTTATGTAATTTGTTTCTATTTTCTTTTATTATTTTGTTTGAATCTATATGGGTTTTGTGTTGTGATTTGGTTGGGGGTATATAAAAACGGAGAAAAAGCAAAGTTACAATAAATATTCATAATTCTCTCGGCAATATACAATCATTTTAAAAGCTAAAGTAAAGCTTTTTAATCCTCAGAAAAAAATTAATATTTACATATTTAGGAAGGGAAAACATTATTTTTATAACATTTTTTAAACGGTGATTTTAGAGAAACGTAAGATGCGTGATATTTAGTCATTTTTCTAAACTATTTAAGCGCAATTTTGTCAATTAGTTCAACCACAAATGATGAATTAGTCCTTAACAAATATATAGTCATACTTCCTATTTCAAGATTTAACTGTTCGTGAAGCCAAAAGTAATGCTGTCCTTTTTATTCTTGACAAGTTTTTTTTAAGGTTTCTGTTACCGTTTCCAGAAGGTATTCATTGGCCGATTGATCATATTACTGCATAATCTTAGTGGGAAGTCAAAATACCATTTGTCTTACCTTTTGCTACGTTTAAGACAAAATTAGCCTTAGTTTTTTTCGTGTATAATATTGATTCATTTAAACTATAGAAACCACTTAAATTGATTCTGTAAGATATTCAAGAATTATTTATTATTTCTTAAAATTCATTTCTAATAATTTTGGACTTTAAAGGCCCATTATGCTCTAGAAATACTATACAAAAAGTTACCCATTGGCAAATTACCTGAACCATCTTTTATTAGTACAGATATAGTGATTTAGAATCTTGTACGGAAGTCAAAATACTAATTTTTCATTACATTTTGCTACCTTTATGACAAACATGTTTACATTAATTAAGCGCTACTTTTTCAGGTAGCAATCATCTAACAATTTCTTAAACCATTTTCTTAATGTAACAAAATTCATGTTTGCCCTTTCGAAAGAATAATTAAATGTACAACATGTATTGTTTTAAGGCATATAGTGCCTTTAACTGTATGAACGTATATTTGAATGACCGAGTTACCATTTCGGGAAATGGAACATTGCTTAAAGGGCTTTTTTTAATACCTTTTTATTATTAACTTATTGTTAATTATCCGGAAAGAACAAAATTCTATTTAAAGACTTATATCTGTGTATAACATCTTGTTAACAATAAACTCAGTCGGTGAAATACAACAAATCATTCTTTAAATATAGATTTTCAAAGTTTATACTAGAAGACAAACTTTGTGAAAAAAAGAATCAAATAAATGGTGTAAAGTGTCAAGGGTTGCGTTTCGTAATGATACATGTAGAGGTCCTTTGAAATATTTTTATAATTTAACATATCAGTTTAATTTCGCGTTGAGAGTAGATCTAATAATATGAATATATAGATGGTCTTACATAATAATACTTTTTAAGATACTTAATTCGTAGGCATTATACTTTTATTATTATCATACATGTATAATACATGTATTTGCATTGTATTGCTATATTGTCATGTTTCTAAAGATCAATTTTATACAATATAAGTACAAAATTGATTCGATGAATGTTACGCATTGAATGATATAGAATACACGAAGTACGGACTTGTTTCTAACCTGATTGTTGTTGCAAAGATTGGGGGAACTACTTTAATTAAAAATAGAATAATGTTGTGCAATAATCGCCGATAAGTCTAATTCTTTTTTGAAACACTTATAGCAATATTCGGTAATGTAACAACAGTGTAACAAACAACAATGGACAATAATAGACATTGGGGATACCGTTATAACACCACTTTCTGATTGAAGATTATTGTATTGACAAAACATGTAAACAATTTTTAAAATGCTATTTTACTTTTATTTATTATGTCATGATATAAAACATAGTATAATCGCCTCCAACCCACCCATAAAAGTGTATAGTGTAATACGTAAATTTCAAAATAAATACAAAATGTTATTTTGTTTAACGATGAAATTATTTGAAAAGATAAGAAATGGCCATCCATGAAATCATCAAGGCAAAGTTATAATTTTATATATCGCATATATAGAAAATAAATGAATAAATGTTCAGATTGATTTTTTGATTGGTGCCTGCATGCGCATTCTTCTACGCAACGTTTTATATATGTCCCATAACAGTGTATTGAGTTCAACATTAATTCTGAAAAGTTTAGGAAATTTTATATTAAAGCGAAACCGAATATTCGTAAAAAAATGTTCGTTGTTTCCGCCATTATCTTACTTTCTCTGATATTCTATTGTCAAAAATATTTAACAATATGCGTACATTTAGTTTATACAATTTTTTTTTAGTTCGATTATTTTGGAAGCTACGAGTATAAGTTTATTGAAACACCGTCGAATCTGTTCCTGGAACCAACCAGCATTAAGCAAAATACATTGTTTTGTATCATTTAATGGCACTGTTCTTATTATATAATGTAAATGAAACACGTGATATTTAATTTTATTTGAACGTAAGTATTATGTGACAATGTATATTTTGTACTTACATTTTTACTGTGTACTGACATTTTGTACATTTACGTAGTGTAACCAAAGCAGTAAAAGGAATGGAACATTTCCACGATGGGGATCATTCCCTTTACGATAAAAATAAGTTAAAATATCTTTTTCTATCTATCGTTACATATAAAATGAATAAAAATAATTCCATTGAATATATTATTAAATGGTTTTTTTTCATGTCACAAACACTTTACCTTTAAAGCAGCACGCCTGCAGATTTTCGCTAATTTTCATGATAAAATTGAAAATGTATTATATTGTAGAATATTGTCCACTTAATAGAAACTGTACTTTACATATTGTAAACGGCATTCTCGTACCATGTTAGTTATCAAAAATATGTCGAAATATGCAAAAATAGCCCTTAATGCGTTAGGTAATCAATGGAAACATAGTGATCAATATTGCAAAATCAGTCATTAATCACATATAACATGTTAATCATAACTTGAATTGTAAATATTTTTACTTTTCTTAAACTTTTACTACATTTATCTCTAAGTTGATTTGCATGATTTTTTTTATCTCATCTGGATGCATGCAATTTTAACTTGTTAAATTTCTTTTAAGTTATAGTTTAGAACTTTCTATTATCAAATTTTGGAATATTAAAATGACAGTGTAAAGATACTTAGCCAACAGTATAGTGCCTGGGCAGTCTGAAGTAGACCACAAAACCTGTAGTATTCACTAATTTGTACATGCAGTATTCAACCTTTGTGGCATACTTTGCATGCTGAATATTGCAAATAAAATAATGGATTGAATTGATAAATCAACCCATAAAAGTAGTTATGAAAACAGATTCCAAAATAAAAGTCATGACCAACAGTTTTAAAAAAGAACTATGCTTTCTCCCCTGGGATGATTTTGTCGAGTTTTGTTCTTAAAGTGGTCATGTTTACTCCTATTTTTTCCTAATTATATTTTCCCCTTTTTTAACTTTTTTTTCAATAAAATTAAACTTAGATTATATATATTTTTTGTTAATAATTTATTTCTGTAAAAAATATTCCGGTTATTTACAGAATTCATAACGCGATGTGACATGTACCGAGTGTGAAAAATATCCATTAATCTTTGGCGATTTTAAATCAGACATGTCGGTTACGCCATGCCTTTTAATGTATTGTTAAATCATTGTCCACTTAGATTGTCCATTGATTGAAATTGAATTACTATTTATGACAAGTTTCTACCTATTCGGTGTCCGTGGATACCTATCTGAAAAACATTGGCAATAAAAAGCCGTCCAAGGCCATGCTAAAATCAAACCACTTCCAGGCTTCGGTCCTTGCACTTCTATCTGGATTGTTTCGTTCAGCAATAACTAATTAATAATGGAAGTAGATCTTGTCAACAGGGATCCCAACGGTCTTAATGACCATATTAAGGTAAGATATTTTGATATATTTCGATAATTAACTAAAGTTTATTTTATTATTTTGAAATATTTTGAAAATTATGCCTGGGTTCCGAATGAAAACATTTGATTTGATTATAAGGTACATGAAGTTTTACAGATTTAAAACAATATTGACATAAAGTTAAATCCGCACGCTTCCAGATGAGCAAAATGTATCTTCAAAAAACAAACTTAAGAAAAAGGGGAAAAAAGTTTTAGAAATGTATAAATATTCACCATTCACGCAAACTCTTGAATGTACTATAAAAAATATGCCAGAATATACTTTTTTCACTAAGTTTCTATCCTGGTCTAACGGAGTTAGATAACTTTCCACAAATATATGTATTTCTACAAATTATAACTAATTTCTGTGGATAATAAGCTGCAAAGACTATGAAGACATTTTCTTTATAGATATGCATTTATTGAAATCTAGGAAATTCTTACTTAATTTATCTAATTTGAATAAAAGGACGCACAAACTATGTTGGGAAACCTGCATTCCCTATTACTGGTCAAGTTAACTTAGTATTTTCTTTAAAAATGCCAGTTTTTTATTGACACTATGTAGTCATTCTGTTTGCAGTGTTTGAAACATTACATATTTTTTCTGTGTTTACTTGAAAGTTAATTACATTTTACATTTAAAAAGAGTCTCTACAACAATTTTAAAGTTAAAGCGAATAGTAATTTGTATAAAGTACAGTCAAATTATAAATAAAAAAGTATACATGTATTTCAATAAACTTATCTCTTTATTACAAAGAAATTTGACAAAAATGTTGTCGATCTGTATTTTAAACTTTGACAAAATTGATCTTTGTTATGTGAACTGGCGTGTCGCCTTTTGTACATTTATGTCGTGTAACCAAAATTGTAAAAGAATAGAACATTTCTATGACAGTATACACGTCATTTATGACACAATTTTATTAAAATTTTGCTTTCAAACATTCTATTATTTGTCATAAATATCAAACATTTAAACCTGTTTTTCAATATTATCTTTTTACTTATTTCAGGTCCAATTCGAAGATGTATTGGCTGAACCCGAGGGAGCCCGTAGTATCGACTGCGTCTGGAAGCTGTCTTACACCTGTTTCAATCTTTGGCTCGGTATTTGCTACAAACTTTTGACCCTCTGCTACGGAATCTGTATTGCCGCCGAGTGGGGTTGCGAATTCGCTTCCATCGCTTTCTACCATGTCTGGTACATCACACCAATCTTGAGAATGTGCGAGATCAACTGTGCTGTGTTCACCAAGGTTACCAAGACCTGCATGAGCTGTTGTTTGGAGCCATGTTGTGAAGCTTGTGGTGCTCTCTTTGTTCATTTCAAGAAATAGAAAATTTAGAAATACAATGTATCGTCTGCTACTCTACCATGAAAATTGTTTTGATAACCTAAAATAAAAGCAATGTTGAATGACTGACCAGTAAACTTGTGAAGGATAAAACTGCGTTGCTAGACTTTCGAACTTTCGCCAGAACATATCTAAACAATTGGATATCATTTTTGTTTAAACTGCATTTTTGTCATAAATATTTGTATTTAAAATAATTTATTGCAAATAAGCCAACTGTGATTTAATAGATATATGTAACAAGTAACCTTGTAACATATTTTGTTGAGTTTTAATAAAATAAATGTCAAAATATATCTAAGTCTTTTGTATTTTCTGTGTTAAAGTTTAAGTTAGATGCAACACCCTATCCACATAATATGGACAATGAAAAAAATAGACACATAACCACGATCAAGGTACATTTTGAAAAGTCTTTTTGAATATTCTTTTATAGCGTTCAGTTATTACCGTGATAATAACACTTTCTAATAGAAAATTTATTTTTCTAAAACTACATCTTGTGAAGTATATATTTGATATTTTCACTGCGGTAAAAATATCATGATATATACTTCATGATTTTTGTCTAGAACTACTTGTAATAAAGTCCCCCCTTGAGTGTCTCAAATATTTTTAAGACTCAATTCCTTTTATTCTATAGAGAGAATTATTTGCCGCCTTATAAACATTCCAACCGCTGTGAAAGTCCTGTCCTTAACACTTAACTCGGAACAGAAATTGATTAGCCACCGCCTACCAGTATAGAGCCAGACCAGCCTGTCCATCCATGCAGTTTGACAAGGCTCTTTATTGTTGATAGCTCAACTTAATGCCCTGATATTGAAATTCTTTAAACATTGGACGAACTGTTCCAAATACAATGCAGAGCATCAGATAGTCGGTATGAAGTTAGTTGTGTGGCCACCTGGTCATTATGTTATAGTGTAAAAAGTTATTTGCTTTCTGTGAAACACTGATTTCTTATAGAAATAAATAACAGCTCGGAAACCTCAGTCACTATTAAAATGATAGAGAAATGATCATTTTTCATCAAATAATGACATTATAGGCATATTTGATCAACACCCTCCGAGAAACCTGTAAAATACTAAGCCCTAGTCATAATTCAACAAGAAAAATTATCACTTACACAGTTTCCCAGTTTGAGTAAATACATATTGAGAACCATACGTGAAATTTTGACACCTCTCTCAGCTAAATATAATGAATAGACATTTAACTTCATATTTGTTTCTACTATTTTCACATTAGAAGTTAATTTTATGAATGACATGTAGGAAAAAAATGGTATCTCTTTCACTGTCATAATTTAACAAGTCTTGGCAACCCGAATGAGAAAAAAAATTGATAAAAGATAATTACACTAAAAGCTGCAAGTTTCATATTTGATATAATGAAGTAGCATAATGAAAAATTGATAGGTCAGAATATTGTAGTCAATGTGGCGCTGTTAAATGTCGCAACGACGTTAAATGTCGCAACGACGCTAAATGTCACACTTGCCTCTTATTGTCGCACCTTTGCCTCTAAATGTCGCAACCGCCGCTAATTGTCTCAAAATATTTTGCCGTTAAATGTCGCAATGATGACGTTAAATGTCGCACAATTTTCCCCTTCAGTAAAATGTCACAAACCTACCGTTAAATGTCGCAATACAACAACTGGTTTAGTGTTATGTGGATGATCTGGCGACTAGCTATTTATAAACTAGGAAAAGATTTGTAGTGATATACAAAGTTATTGGTTGAAATTAAAGTCATTTTAGTCGGTATTTATTCATGCCAAAGAGGCCGTTATTGATAGAACACATTTGTATATGTTTTTCTTAACAACCCAGATGTCGTGATTTCGAGCTACAATATTATTTTTATTCGTATTATAGCTTTGTCCACCATTGAGGCTTTATTACGGTGTTCCGTTTGGACAATCGTGATTTTTATTTAGTCTGTTCCCACGATGCACGATGGAACGATGGTGAAAACGCGATGGCACGATGGTACGATGGTGAAAACACGATGGTACGATGATGAAAACGCAATGTTACGATGGCGATATCACGATGGCGCGATGGCACGATGATGAAACCTTGATGTTACATCGCGTTTTCACCATCGTATCATCGCGATTTCACCATCGTACAATCGGGTTTTCATCATCGTGCCATCGCGTTTTCACCATCGTACCATCGCGCTTCACCATCGTGTCATCGCGTTTTCACCATCGCTCCATCGTGTTTTCACTATCGCAATATCGCGTTTTCACCATCGTGCCATCGCCTTTTTCAACATCTTACCATGGCGTTTTTACCATCGTACCATCGCGTTTTCACCATCGTACCATCGTGCTTTCATCATCGTACCATCGGGTTTTCATCATCGTGCCATCGCGTTTTCACCATCGTACCATCGCGCTTCACCATCGTGTCATCGCGTTTTCATCACCGTGCCATCGTGTTTTCACTATCGCAATATCGCGTTTTCACCATCGTGCCATCGCCTTTTTCAACATCTTACCATGGCGTTTTTACCATCGTGCCATCGCGCTTCACCATCGTGTCATCGCGTTTTCACCATCGCACCATCGTGTTTTCACTATCGCAATATCGCGTTTTCACCATCGTGCCATCGCCTTTTTCAACATCTTACCATGGCGTTTTTACCATCGTACCATCGCGTTTTCACCATCGTACCATCGCGCTTTCATCATCGTACCATCGCGTTTTCATCATCGTGCCATCGCGTTTTCACCATCGTACCATCGCGTTTTCACCATCGTGCCATCGCGTTTTCATCATCGTGCCATCGCGCTTTCACCATCGTACCATCGCGCTTTCACCATCGTGCCATCGCGTTTTCACCATTGTGCCATCGCATTTTCACCATCGTGTCATCGCGTTTTCACCATCGTAATATCGTCTTCCGATGGTCATGTGCTATGATACATTTTTATCAACAGTATATGCCGTCTCATTTTTTAACCCCGCACCCTTTTCATTTGCGTATATTTAAGAGCATTTAAAACATGAAAAATAACAAAAGGCAATCGCTCAAAAATTTATAAATACAATGTATTTAAGTTGTCATCCTTGCGCGTTGTACATATAAAGTTTCAAGTTGATATCTTAAATACAGCAAATGTAAACATGCAAACATTTATTAAGCATATAAAGGAATATTTTAAATAGTCTTTGATCTATATACAGTATATTAAAATGGAAAAGTTAATGAAAAGATAACAGGTTTTATTATTTATAACTCAAATGAATTAATTAAGTATTCTAAATCGCGATGGCACGATGGTGAAATCACGATGGCACGATGATGAAAGTCGATGGTACGATGATGAAAACGCGATGGTAAGATGGTGAAAACGCGATGGCACGATGGTGAAAACAAAATGGCACAATGGTGAAAACGCGATGGTACGATGGTGAAATCACAATGGCACAATGATGAAAGTCGATTGTACGATGGTGAAAACGCGATGGTAAGATGGTGAAAACGCGATGGCACGATGGTGAAAACGCGATGGCACAATGGTGAAAACGCGATGGTACGATGGTGAAAATACGATGGCACGATGATGAAAGTCGATAGTACGATGGTGAAAACGCGATGGTACGATGGTGAAAACGCGATGGCACAATGGTGATAATGCGATGGTACGATGGTGAAATTACGATGGCACGATGATGAAAGTCAATAGTACGATGGTGAAAACGCGATGGTACGATGGTGAAAGCGCGATGGCACAATGGTGAAAACACGATGACACGATGGTGAAAACGCGATGGTACGATGGTGAAAACGAGATATAACATCGCGTTTTCACCATCGTACTATCGCGACATCGCGATTTCACTCTCTCACTCTCGTACCATTTTGTTTTCACCATCGTACCATCCTTTGTTAAATTGCTAAATATTGTGCAATCAAAAAAATGTATTGAGCTTATTATAAACGGCACTTTAGGTCCAGGTAAATTATCAAAAATATGTCAAAATATGCAAAATTAGCCCTTAATGCGTTAGTCACGCAGTAGAAATTTGGTGATAAATATTGCCAAATCAGTCATTAACCAAATATAACATGTAAATCATTACTTGAATTGTGAACATTTTTACTTTTCTCAAACTTTCACTACATTTTTCTCTAAGTTGATTTTAATGATTATTTTTATCTCATATGGAGGAGGCATGCAGCTTTAACATGTTGAACTTCTACTAATATGTAATATTTCAGTTCCCATTTATGCAACTGTCCATTATCAAATTTTGGAATATCAAAGATAGTAAGTCAACAATATACAACCTGGGCAGACTGCACCGCACTATCAGTAGGTTATGCAATTTTACGAAAAATGCTGTCTCGGTTGAGCCACGTGATTGGGTTATCTATCGACTGTGATATGGCATTCAAAAATCAAATTTTAAGATAAAGTTTTGTAAAATCAATCAAAAAATTACTTAAAACTAACTCTGACTACATTATATTATCAGTTTTTACTTTAAATAGATTTGCAATGAAATTAGAAATTTTTCGTTCCCAGTGTCAAGGTAAAAATCTACTGCTCATATTTGAAAATAGGTCCGAGTTTCAAGATCTTTTTTACATTCGTGCATTGTTCAATGACAAAATAAAAATTGATTTTACAGAGAAAAGATGTTATTAAATCATATCATGTAAAAATATTATAATATTTCACGATGTTATTTGCAAATATTTGATGTTTAATTTGGTGCATTTTCAAAATTGTGCTGATTATCGGCAAATATTATGAACAAACAATCTATTTTTTTAAACAAAAATGGCTTTAAAAAACATAATTTCCTGAAAAAAAATATCCTTTTTTCTAAAGTTTAAAGATTTTTAAATAACATCATGTCGTTAAAAATTTTCATTTTTGCTCTTGTATTTAATATTGGCCCTTTTCTTGAACATTTACATGATTTGCATATACCGATTTATACCGAGACATGTTTAATTGTAGCGAGATGGGTTTACATAGTGTGCTTCCAGACCATTCTATTTGAAAGACCCTGATGCAGTATACAACTTTGTAGCTGAATATTGCAAATAGAATAATGCATTAACACACTGGCCATAGCTTTCGCAGAAGCGGTGGGTCTACCGCAGCGACGGTGGAGTATTCGTCGCAGAAGCGGTGGATAAAATATGGCCGTTTGTTGTTGTCGGTAAGTATATGACTGAATTTTGTTTTATGTTTTACTGGAAACACTCAGTGAGACTGGAGCCCACATATGTACTCTTTCAACCTATTACACGCACACGGTGCAATTCATTGCCGTTTATGCAAACACTTCTGTACAGTTTGATGAGGGGACGCCACTTTTGCCTAATTTTGGTTAAAACACATACAAATATGTGCAAAACGTCCCCATAACACATCGGCATCACATCGAATTAATGATACTTTCACAAATTAATCATAATTTAGAAATTGGGAAATTATTATTGCCTGTTTATAAAATAAATGACAAAAATGTTTTCGTCGCAGACGGCGGCGGATTCGATTGCAACGCAGTGCGGTGGGCCCGATACCATTTTTGTATATTTTAAGAATTTAACTTGACGTAAAGGACTTTCAATTGAGTACAGCCCTTTTCTTACTTTGACATCTGAGAAACGTGTTTATTTGATGTTTAAAACGATATTAATTATTATATATACGCTGGTACAAATATATGTCCGAGGCCCGCTTTCATTTTCTTTCCATTGAAAATTACTTCAGCCATAAATATCATGGAAAAATCCACGTTCAAACTTGGACTTAAAAAGACCGTAAGTTCATTTTTGTCATACAGACATACATGTATCAGAGATACTCGTAAAGATAAACAGAACAAGCTTCTTGAATACGAAAAATTTAATGTCACTGTGTTATATTACCATATATAGTGAGAACACCAATATAAATAAATTTTATGTTTACAGCGTAAGAGTTATTTCAGGAAAAGTTTTTCTCTATTACTTTTTAGTAAAGACCTACGCGTTTAATAGCTTTAGTTTATCTTCTTTTTCTTAAATTGTGACATTTATAAAAAAATGGTTTCAAATATGGTATATATGTTTAAAGAATTTTTAGTATGAAAAGAAATAAAAAAAAGTTAATAGAAGTATTTTATGGAATTAAGTCTTTCTCTAATAATGTACACAAATATAGTAAAGAACGTAATAAGCGGGAGAAAAAGTTTTTTCAGACTTACATTTAAGTTATATGACCTTGAAATAACCACAATTAAGGAAAAAATCAAATTCACGTACAGGAAATGAGATCGGTGAACTCTAAGTTTTTTTCCGCTCTAAATGTTTATGTTATCATATTCTGGCATCATGCTTAATTTAAGGAATATAATTTTATTGAACCTCCTTAATTTTGCGTGTATGTGTTTATATTACTGCACGTTTGTTGGACAATCGTGACGTTTATATACATGCAATGTACTTTTTAAATACATGGCTGCCGTCGATTTATGAAATTATCTCATTTTTTTCTAACAAAAAATGCTTGATGTATTATGAGTTCGTTATAAATAAATCCAACAGGTTATATGGTCTATATAAACGGTTGTTCGCAATATTAATAGCTATCGAAATTCTTTATTATACTTGTACATGTGTGTAAAAATCAGAAAATAAAGTTACAAATAAACCAAAAAGCTCTATAATTAAATAAACGTCTCGATTTTTCAATAAAAAAATACGTTACAAACATGCAGTATTATAAAGTTTTTATATTTATATACACGACTGCTGTTTATTTAATAAGAAATTGTATGTTTATGTACAACCGTTTATATACGGCCATATTGTATAGCCTTTCATATCTTTATAACTAATACAATACTCTCGAAAATGCCATGAATATGTGTTAACTTTAAGTTTTTATAACTCATATGCCGTAATGCAAAAATATATGCTTATATATATATATATAATTTTAATTAGTCAGAAATCGGCATTGGTTATAAGGTATAACACGTGATCACGTGTAACATGTAAATGTCTGACACGTGATATTTTGGCTGGATTCATCACATTTGTGGAATTTCCTGCACATCGCTAAATTTCCTTTCGGTGGTGCATCAAGGTCAAATATTATGACGCTTAGTTTTCGCCGTTTCCTCTACGGTCCAGGTTGTCAAATGCATGATCCCTAATATGAACTTGGTAATACAAATATGATAAAGGGCACTATATATGTTATTACTTTCCTGCGCTTTTCAACTGGAATGGTGCATTCACACTCAAAAATACTTGATACTTAATAATAACCCGCAATTAATAGTTGAACGTGGATTATTCTATGATAATTATGGCTGAAGTAATTTTCAATGGAAGGAAAATGAAAGCGGGCCTCGGACATATATTTCCAGCGTATATATAATAATTTCGTTTTAATTTCGTTTTAAACATCAAATAAACACGTTTCTCAGATGTCAAAGTAAGAAAAGGGCTGTACTCAATTGAAAAATGCTTTACGTCAAGTTAAATTCTTAAAATATACAAAAATGGTATCGGGCCCACCGCACTGCGTTGCAATCGAATCCACCGCCGTCTGCGACGAAAACATTTTTTGTCATTTATTTTATAAACAGGCAATAATAATTTCCCAATTTTCCAAATTATGGTTAATTTGTGAAAGTATCATTAATTCGATGTGATGCCGATGTATTATGGGGTCGTTTTGCACACATTTGTATGTGTTTTAACCAAAATTAGGCAAAAGTGGCGTCCCCTCATCAAACTGTACAGAAGTGTTTGCATAAACGGCAATGAATTGCACCGTGCCCGTGTAATAGGTTGAAAGGGTACATCGTCCTGAAAACAGATTATGACCAACCGTTTAAGGAACTATTCTTTCTCCCCTGGAATGAGTTTGTTTCGTTGTTGTTCTTATTGAGGTCGTGTTTACTTCTGTGTTTTGTCATTACTATAATTACACATTTTCATTTTTTTTTTCAATGGCATTAAGCTGAGATTATATATATATTTTTTTATTAATAATTTATTTCTATAAAAAATCCCAGTTATTTGTAGAATTCATAACGCAAAGTGACATGAACCAAGTGTGAAAAATATTCTTTAATCTTTGGCGATTTTAAATCAGACATGTCGGTTTCGCCATGCTCTTTAATGTATTGTTAAATCATTGTCCACTCAGATTGTCCATTGATTGAAATCGAATTACAATTTATGACAAGTTTCTACCTATTCGGTGTCCGTGGATACCTATCTGAAAAACATTGGCAATAAAAAGCCGTCCAAGGCCATGCTAGAATCAAACCACTTCCAGGCTTCGGTCCTTGCACTTCTATCTGGATTGTTACCTTCAGCAATAACTAATTAATCATGGAAGTAGATCTTGTCAACAGGGATCCCAACGGTCTTAATGACCATATTAAGGTTAGATATTTTGATATATTTAGATAATTTGTAATGTTTTAGATTATTTTGTAATAGCTGAAAATGTAAAAAAATACAAAGGTTCCGAATGAAAGCATAATCAAAGATCGGTTATTAAGTACATGCATTTTACAGATTGAAAATATTTGATATTTGGTTAAAGCAGCAATACATTAAAATGTATCTTAAAAAAAAACTTAAGAAGAAGAAAAAAAGTTTTGAAAATGAATAAATATTCACTATTCAGGTGAAATTTTAAATGTATTATGCAAAATATGTCAGAAATTACATTTTTTTAAAATAAAAATCTACTTTGGATAACTTTCTACATACATGTATTTCAACAAATTGTAACTAATTTCTGTGGATAATAAGTTGCGAAGGCTAATCTATACACTTGAAGACATTTGCCCAATAAATATGCTCATTTTTGGGGTAAAAAACTTTTATTGCACACATTTATTGAAATTTAGGAAATTTTTACAGATTTTTTCTAATTTGAATTAATGAACGCACAAACTATATTTGGTGAGCCATTATCTATTACTGGTCAAGTTAACTTAGTCTTTTTGTTAAAAATGCCAGCTATTTAATGACACTATGTAGTGATTCTGTGTTTACATATAGTGTGCAGAGTTTGAAAACATAACATATATTTTTTTCTGTGTTTGCTAAAAAGATGATTGCATTTTACATTTAAAAATAGACTTTGAATCAATTTTGCAAAAAATAAGTTAAAGTGATTTAGTAATTTGTTTAAGTCAGTCAAAATACCACTGTGTTTTATGTTTGGCTGCATTTATGTCGATCTATATTTCAAATTTTGATAAAATTGATCTATGTCATGTGCATTGGCGTGTCGCCTTTTGTTTATTTATGATGTAGTTTAACCAAAACTGTAAAAGAATGGAATATTTCTATGATGATATACACGTCATTTATGACACAATTTTATTAAAAAATTGCTTTCAAACATTCAGTTATTTTTCATAAATATCAAACATTTAAACCTTTTTTTCAATATTACCTTTTTACTTATTTCAGGTCCAGTTCGAAGATGTCTTGGCTGAACCCGAGGGAGCCCGTAGTATCGACTGCGTCTGGAAGCTGTCTTACACCTGTTTCAATCTTTGGCTCGGTGTTTGCTACAAACTTTTGACCCTCTTCTACGGAATCTGTATTGCCGCCGAGTGGGGTTGCGAATTCGCCTCCATTGCTTTCTACCATATTTGGTACATCACTCCGATACTGAGAGTTTGCGAGATCAATTGTGCTGTGTTCACCAAGGTTACCAAGACCTGCATGAGCTGTTGTTTGGAGCCATGTTGTGAAGCGTGCGGTTCCCTGTTTATCCATTTCAAGAAATAAACAGTTTAGAAATACAATTTATCGTCTGCTTCTCTACCATGAAAATTGTTTTGATAACCAAAAATAAAAGCAATGTTGAATGACTGACCAGTAAACTTGTGATGGATAAAATTGCGTTGCTAGACTTTCGTTTTTTCGCGGGAACATATCTAAACAATTGGATATCATTTTTTTAAACTGCATTTTTGTCATAAATATTAGTATTTAAAGTAATTTATTGCAAATAAACCAAATGTGATTTTATAGATATATGTAACAAGTAACCTTGTAACATATTTTGTTGAGTTTTAATAAAATAAATTTCAAAATATATCTGTGTCTTTTGTATTTTCTGTATTTAAGTTTAAGTTATAATGTAGATAACACCCTATCCTCATTTATAGACAATGAAAATAATAGACACGTGAACAAGGTACATTTTGAAAAGTCTTTCTGCAAAGTTCAGTATAGTGTCCATTTATTACCGTGATAATAACACTTTCCAATAGAAAATTTATTTTTCTAAACCTAATCTTGTGAAGAATATATTTGATATTTTCACTGCGGTAAAAATATCATGATATATACTTCATGATTTTTGTCTAGAACTACTTGTAATAAAGTCCTCATTGAGTGTATCAAATATTGTTAAGATTCAATTCCTTTTATCCTAGAGAGCGAATTATTTGCTCCTTATAAACATACCAACCGCTGTGAATGCCCTGCCCTCTAACACTTAACCCGGAACAGAAATTGATAAGCCACCGCCCACCAGTATAGAGCCAGGCCAGCCTGCCCATCCATGCAGTTTGACAAGGCTCTTTTATATTGTTGATAGCTCAACTTAATGCCCTGATATTGAATTTTATTAAACATTGAACGAACTGTTCCAAATACAAAGCAGAGCACAGTCCTGACAAAAAAACTTCCGGTTAGGATTAAATGTCAAATCATTCCTGGCATGCGTGGACGAGCAGTTCTCTACGTGCACTAAAATTGATGATTTAACGCATGTGCAACCCAAGCATTTACTAATTTATTCTAAATAAAGTACATGAGATAGTCAATTTACCGGTTTGGTATGAAGTTAGTAGTGTGACAGCCTGGTCATTATGTTATAGTGTAAAAAGTGATTTGCTTTCTGAGACTCACTGATTCATAATGGAAATAAATGATCGCACGGAAATCCTGTAAAACATTTACCTCAGTTACTATTCAAATGATAGAGAAATGATCCTTTTTCATCAAATAATGACACTAGACATATTAGATCAACACCCTCTAAGAAACCTGGAACATTATTTTTATTGGCGACGCCGGTGAGCGGCGTCGTCTATTATGGAATGCTTTTTATTTTTGCCTATGGAAGGAGCTGTTATTATTAGCAGTTAATTCTATGTTGTGTTAATTAGTTTTATTTTGATTCGTAAAAATCAAGTAAACAAATGTGTTGTTATATTTGTATTTAATAACTTTATGTAAAAAGCATGTGCATTGTGATATTATTTTCACGAAATTGCAGGTTAAGTTTAACAGCTTGTCCCTTAGTTTTAATGACAATACTAAAACCCGGATTTCGAATATCGTTGTGGTCTAGATTGAGGCCGTATCAGTTCATTCATTCATTTATACATTTTCAAAATTTTCCAACAAGAAGAAAGTTCACCTGCAATTGAGTATAAGGATAGGTAATGGAACTGTTGTAAACAGTTATCTACGGAGCCCCTAAGGTGACATTTTCGACACTTTTTCCCCGGCATTTAATTCGTTTTTACGAAATATTATTTCGTAATTACGAAATATTAATTCGTTTTTACGAAATATTATTTCGTAATTACGAAATATTAATTCGTAATTACGAAATAATAATTCGTTTTTACGAAATATTATTTCGTAATAACGAAATATTAATTCGTAAAAACGAAATGTTATTTCGTAATTACGAAATAATAATTCGTTTTTACGAAATATTAATTCGTTTTTACGAAATATTAATTCGTGATTACGAAATATTAAGTCGTTTTTACGAAATATTAATTCGTAAAAACGAAATGTTATTTCGTAATTACGAAATAATAATTCGTTTTTACGAAATATGTACTCTTTTTCCCCATTGTGAAATACATGTTCCCATCAGCAATGTTTTAATTTTTGAGGTTATCAATCTTTTCTGACATGTTTCTTTAAAAAGAAACATGCTATATTATTACTTTCTTTTATCATATACATTAGTTAAACTAAAAGGGGGGCTCCAGATTTTCACTCATCTAATCAATTTAAAAAAGTATATTTCTTTACAAGTTATGTGATCATAAAAAAGCATAATATTTGATTTCAAAACTCATCGACAGAACGATGGATTTGAAGCACAGGACCCCCATTTTAACAAAATTTTCCTAGCGCTGTACAACCACGGCTGTGGCGGCAACGCTATTGACAGCCGATTATTTTAATTTAAGTGTACATAAGTGTTAAGTTGTAAAACTTGGAGAGAGAAAAAAGCACTATTTATATTTCTTTAACATGCCTTCTATTTAGTCAGGAACTTAGTGTTAAGTCCTTCTTTATAAATATTACCAAAACTCTTTTACACCCTAGAAAAAAAAATCGTTTTTACGAATTATTATTTCGTATTTACGAATTATTATTTCGTAATTACGAAATAATATTTCGTTTTTACGAATTAATATTTCGTAATTACGAAATAATATTTCGTAAAAACGAATTAATAATTCGTAAAAACGAATTGATATTTCGTTTTTACGAAATAATATTTCGTAATTACGAATTAATATTTCGTAAAAACGAATTAATATTTCGTAAAAACGAATTAATATTTCGTAATTACGAATTATCATTTCGTAAAAACGAATTAAGTTCCGGGGAAAAAAGTGTGGAAAATGTCACCTTAGGGGCTCCGTAGTTATCCTATTGATTTTATCCTTATTACATTTATTTGTTGCGCAGAATGGTTGTTTTAACAAAGTGTACCAGTATCCGGATGTTTAAAGCTATCCGATTTTCTGCAATTACTGCTGACACATGGCCATCTTTTTTTTTATGAATACTTTACCATTAATTTGCATGGCTTGATAAAACTGAACCTGCAGCATTTCATAATTTTGCTGTTTAGGGTGTTCTTTTGGGTTTCAGGTTTTCTTTATTGTAAGGGCAAGTAACTTATGTTTACTAAATTATTTGTTCTTTTCTGTCTATCTTAGGTATTACTTATAATACTATTTTTGTTGTATATAATTCACCAGTTGTAAGGTCATCAAAAGCATGTTAATGTTAGGATTTCATATTTATTTAATATAAACTGGGAATTATTAATGTTATGTGCATACATGTATATCTTAGACAGTAGTATATTGATATGTTGAGACTTATAATTTTTCTGCATTTAAAGAGATACAGTTATGTCATTATTATTAAAGGGATGAGACTTTCATTTAAAGTTATAAATGATAAAACATGTATTGATTGAAAATGTCCTTAAACTTGGATCAAGCAATATAATTAATAAAGTCTCAAAAAAATCATATTCTGAATAGTTATTCTATTTTTTTTCTAACATGTGCATAGTTTGAAAAGGACAGCTTCTGTCTTATCTATTTGTAATGAAGGGACACCGGTCTCAACCTCCAGGTCTCCTGAGTCAACCCGACAACAAGCTGTACATAGAGTAGATTGTTACTTGCCCTTGAATAAATGTGTGCACTAAATTTATAGTGGGTGATTTGTGCCACATGAAAACCAACATAGTACAAAAAGTAACTGGGGCGCCAGATGAAAACATGAAAATACAATCTACCACACAAAGTGGTTTGTTTGTTGCATTTTCATGTTTTTGCCCGGTGCCCTTGATGCAAAATACAAATCAGCCTTCATAAAATTCTTATGTTGGTCACAGGTTTGAGTTCTGGTCAAGCTCAACGTTTTTCTCATCCTGTGACTGCATATAAGCATGAGTTCAATTTCCTATGCTCTGTAACATAAGAAATTCACGAACACAAATCGATATAGTGGGGAAATATGTTGTGGTTTAGAACTGTTTCATTATTAAAGAGAAAATGTGTAGCAGGCCGGATAGCTCAGTTGGTCTTCTGAAAGTCATGGGTTCGAGTCATGGTCAGGCAGTTTCAGTCAGGGTTTGGAAGTGGTTTTTCAATTGACACATGTTTGATTCATTTAACAGATTGCATTATTTGAAATGGACAAAGGCAGTATTGTATGATACTTTTAGATCTACAAAGGGCATTTGATACAGTTGAACACACTATACTGCACATGAAGAAGTTGTTTTTCTTCTTCTTCATGAAACTTCAAGCATCTGCCATATATAATGACATTCTTACATGGTTTAAGTCTTATCTCTGATAGTAGCTGGTTGATGTGGCTGGTACTCATTCTACTACTGCTCTGAATACCTATGCTGTCCCCCTGATGTTCATTTTAGGTCCTCTTTTATGTCTAATATATGTCAATTACATGTCTTCAACCCTAAGCAGTAAGCTTTTATTATAATGCACAGGCACGAGTATCGGACCTGGGAAGAAAAAATATGACCAGATGACCAGATTGATAAAAAAAACTGTGTTTATAAAAACAAAAACAAAAAAAAATGTAAATAATGATCCCCTTTAGAAATATACTATCAACTTGAAGTATATTTTTAAAGGGGGTCATTATTTACATTTTATTTTGGTTGTTGACACTTTTAAGATGGACACAGGTTTTTTTATCAATCTGGCCATATTTTTTCTTCCAAGGTCTGATACTCGTGCCTGTGCATTATAATAAAGGAATCCTTGTGTCTCATAAAATAAATCTGAAGAAATTCTTTCTTATAGCATGAGTCTTATAAGATTGCTTAATTGACTATAAATTGTCTTTGCATCTTGGCAAGACGGAGTCTATTCTTTTTTGGTTTAAGTTTCAACTTAAACTGGCCCTAGCCTCCAGGTCACATGTAATGGTACTGCTATAAAGTACACATCTTTTGTTAAGTATTTAGGTGCAAATCTGGATCAAATTCTTTTGGCGTCGCCCTTTGATGCTTTGCATCAATGATTTTCTTGTTCGTATTATAGCTTTATCCACCATTGAGGCTTTAAACTATCTTTTCTTTTCTCATAACAGAAAAAATGTTAATGTGAAAGGTGCATCGAAAAAGCTTTTTTGTTGACACGCATTTAGAGGACAACACAAGATTCACTTCGATCAAATTTTCCTATGTATGTAAATAATCTGTTATGTCACTCACTCTTGAGTTCATAGACGTATGGTCATTCGTTATATTTTCATGCAATGTGCTATGGTATTAAATTGATGGACTCCTGTGTCATTTGAAATAACGTTTACTGTGTGTCATTAAAAATGTTTTTTCGATGCACCTATCGCATTGATAGCTTTTCCAACCTGAGCAAATATAACAAATGAACGTTTTAACAAAAATGCTACAGTTACAAAGACATAAAGGCAGATTGAAAACTGTATAATAGAATTTGTTTTAGCTGTGAATGAGCTTAGATGAATAGTAATTGTGTACATATGACTATTGTTAACAACAACACTGCACCTTGATACCGCTGGAACCGAAATAATTTTACCAATATAGAGGTACATGTTTGCCAGGCTACACATCTGTGCAGACGGAACCGGCTCTGTACTTATGGCTGTCTCACTTTAGAAATGTCTGTCCTTAATTCCCAGATTGATAGATGTATGATAAGACTTGCAAATATGTACAGTCTTACCAATGTCAAAAGTGTCGGCTGCTCAAGCTTAATCTATTTTTTCTTGCAACCCACCACATTATCTTTTTTATTACAGAAGTCGAATATAGAAATTAAATGCGTATTTTGACAAAAATGTCCCCAGGTTAATCTGTGAAATATATAATATTTAATTAAAACGTTTATGTGTTGCAAAATTAAAACAATTCCGTAAAATGCATAAATGAAAAGTAGATAAAAACTAGACTCAAATTTTTCGAAGAAATTTTTGTTTTTAATTTTATAACAGATTAATGATACCTAAATTGGTTTGCGTTACTATTGTTATATATAAACCAATGCGAGACATATCTGTTAAAATAAGCCTTGTTAGGCCACATGTGTCACAAATCACATTCGTCACAAGTTTTTATGAATTTGTGACGAATGTGATCACATTCGTCACAAATGACTTTTGTGACGAATGTGATTGACCAAAATCGGGTAAAAATGCCAATCACAAACGTCACAAGCAAAATTGAGAATTTTTAAACAGGCGAATCACAAATGTCACAAGTTTATTTTTCAATATGTGATACACGGAATATCATAAGGACAATCGTGGTTATATCAGTGCGATAGTACAAGGGCGACAATGCAATAAATCGATATTGTGATGTCGACATCACGATACCAATATCTTTTCACCACCATTGCATTATCGCCATCGTACTAACTTGTTGCAATATCGTATCGTCGGCATTGTATTGTCTTCATAGAACTGTCGCATTGTCGTAATGGTATTGCTATCAAGTCGTCTTACGTTCTCGAAACCTTCAAAAAATTTTGGTGACAATGCACGGCATAGTATCAGACTTCAACTGGAAGTGATCTTTTACCTCTGTGAACCCTCAAATTTCTTCCCACCATACAGCGACAGTCTAAAGGAATCTCACAGACTTAATCTTAGTTTCAGTACAAATTATGACCATATTTACACCAATGAGACCATATATGATTGTTTGGGAAGTAGCTGAGACCCCCGTTGACTTTCAGGATATCTAATTAGAGATTAGGACCTTTTGACATCAATGAACCTTTTTTGGTCTGACAGACTTTTGACTTCCGCAGACTTTCAGGAATCTTGGTTCAATTAAAGAGTATGACATTTTGACATCTAGGAACCTTCTTTCCTGAGACGATTTTGCAAGTCTGTGCCAATTGCTTGCAGACGCTCTATGGAACTTTCCATATCTATTCCACTAGTAATAATAATATAGTTAATTCGTTTAAACAGATCGTGTCTTTGTGGCGGGGCCGCTTTATCGTTTCGACGCGTCTTAGCTTTTTTCGCCTTTTATGATTAGATAGTTTCAAACGACGGTGTTTAGTGAATTTTATAGAGGATATTTGTTTGTTTTGAGTGAATATGAAATATATTTCACTGAGAAGTGAGAAAAAAAATGAAATATGTATCACGAGCGCGTAGCGCGAGTGAAAATATGAACATTTTCTCACTTCGATGTGAGATATAGTTCATATTCACGAAAAGCAAACACATTTTCTTTTTATTTTATGTGCCTTTTGAAAAGTGCTTTTAGACCGTTTACTACTGAAGCGCGGAGACTACGCGCGCGTAAACAATATGACGGCAAACGTTAACGCTGCAAGCAAAATAATCCTTATTTATTTATATTTCTTTTTTGCGGTCTCATTGTCAACAATCTTACAAAATTACGGACATTTGAATCGAGAAATATGTCATTTAGAATGAAATTAAACAGTTATTTTTAATGCATGTTTAGGGAATCCAGACTTATAAATACGTACGCAGAGTGGGCGTGGCTTATATCACCCAAATCTATATCACCACACTGTGACTGATATAATATGAATATATTTCATTGATAGAACAGTATTTCATTAGTTAGCATCAAATAAATATAGGATATTACATGAGTGTCTTTTCATATTGAATTTATTAAACGAGTTTGATAAAATAATAAATTGCGAGGCTCTGCCGAGCATTTTATTATTTTATCCAACTCGTTTAATAAATTCAATATGAAAAGACACTCATGTAATATCCTCTATATTGGCCTACGAGACCGCTAAAGCCCTCGGGCCAATACCTCTTCTTGGCCAATATTGCATTCAGACACACTAGACCTGTGTAATAACCTATAAATACGCAACGGCAAACACTATAAATAGAAAAAAAATGTGAATTTAAACGTATATGAGTTTTGTCCATGTAATATGACTGTGGTCAGGTGACGTGATGCGCCAAATATCGATATCGGTCCGACTTCCGGTTGGGCCGATATCGATTTCCCACTTCGGGTTGCTAAAAAAACGCGGAAAGATTGACAATTTTATAAGAAAAAATACGTTTAACTGAAATATATCTTGATAAAAAAGCAAAATTGAAGAAACACTTGAAAAACAATCTCCAAACAGTTAAATAACGCCAAAATATATTAAAAACAAATGTTTGTGAGGAAATGACGTCAACGTCATTAGACGACGTCAAAAGTCCCTCGCTTTTTAAAATAAATTATACATTGTCGCTGAACAATGTTTTCAAACGATTTTTTTTAATTCTATAATGAAAACCAAAACATAAATGAGCACATGCAATAAAAAGGTTATAGAACAGGTCTGGTGTGCCTTAATGCGATATGGGTCTACAAGATCGGTATTAGCCCTCGGGCTCTTTTAGTGGGCCAAAATCGAATAAAGGCACATCAGACCTCTGTAATAACCTATAAATATATCCCGCCTCTAAACCAATGAAAATTCGTGAACTTTATTAGCAGTATTATAATTGCGGCTAGTATTGTGCAATGTGAGTTTGCTTTTAGTCTTCTTGGAATCCATGTTGTTATTCATTACTTTATATTCTAGCATAAAACTGCCGTTATAACCATGATTTCGGGGTGTTTTAACAGGACCAAAAAGGTCTTTTAACAAGGAGATTCTAGCGCTCATGCGCTGTTAAAACACCTTTTTGATATACGTTTTCCGTGGCACAGCGTCAATACATTGTGGCCCGGACGCTGCTTAACTAAAACGGAAATGACGTCACGGTCACATACAACGCTGACGTTCCCGTGCAATCCGAGGAAAATCAGTGATGTTGCTTGATTGTGTATGGATTGTGTTAGATTTATGCATGCTTTATGCTAGAATAGCGTTAACGAATGATTGTTCCGTGTCATAACAACTGCTGAAACCCTCGGGATACGTTGGGTCGGGTACCAACTAATCCCTTGGGTTTCTACAGATATTTTAACACGAAAAAAGAAACATGCGTTATTCCTATATTATATCAGAGTTCTTTAGTACTGACGGCTCATCTAGGGTTCAATATGGCGCGGTTCATATAGTTATTTTACCAGTAATATCTATAAAGGAAAGGGTTAAATGAGAATCATGAAGGAAGTTGAATAAATAAACTTAAAGAAAACTTAACATTTCTTGTAGAATATGATTGGTCTTGCGAAGCTATAATTACACGAGGTCATTCAAATATCTTGCAAGCAAATTCGCTGAATTAATGTTTACCGCCGACAGCATCATATACTGATTGAAAATTAAACAATTGCAGGATACATTTCGAATAAAGACTCCGGGGAAATAGTCGGTTAAAGCATAAATTATCAGGGCCCATATCACTCAAGGTCACGGCGATAATGCACATGCCCTTTTTGTATTGAAGGTTCCCACACAATTAAAATTAGATATATTTAACATTTGAAGACATGAAATACTTAAGTTATCTGACTGAATATTAAGCAACCAGGGGTCTTAACTTCGGGTAAGTGCCGTCAATATACACATCTCCGCTTGGTATTAGATGTACCCACATAGTTTTGTTTAAATTATTCAGCAGATTTGTTGAAGAATAGGGTTGAATTAATGCTTTTCTATGAACAATAAATGATAATAAATTATGGATCATAACTCTGTATTAAACGGCCAAACGGGAAATACTGATGATGATGATGATGATGATGATGATATGCACATCTTGTTTTGTTTGTTTATGTGTTTATCTAAAGTCGCCGCCGGAAAGCCCATATAAGCGACCGTACCCTCAAGTCGGACCAAATCCTTTAGTGTCCCGTCGAGATTTTTCGAGATGCGCATCTCCTCTTTATATTAAACTAAATTTCGTTGAAATTCCTAGAGCGCAGAAAAGCAATAGTTCTATATACAGTGTTTTATAAATAACAACAACAACAAGGGGCAATAAGTCTGTTTTTAAAAAGAAATGTAGATATGCTGGTTATATGTGCAACTGGTTTGTGAATGAAGGTTCCTACAAAGTTGCAGCATCGATATCCATCCAGAAGTTGCTGAAAAATAGCGTGGAAACGAAATGATTCCATATACAGTGTATAATAACTAATCAATGGCCGGATAGTGCGGAAACTAAATCTGGACTGACAGGCGGACGAACACGCTAAAACAGTCCCATCACTCCCGATTTCATCAGCGGGGGAGGGGATAAAAATGTCTGTAGTTTTAGTTCCAATAATTGATTTCAGTCCTAAAAATTTGTGACGTTTGTGACTCAGTGAAAAGCATTGAAGAAAACAATATTTATCTCAAATTTGTGACATTTGTGATTTTAAACTCGTGACGAATGTGATTGTCTAAAACATTGGATCACATGCATCACAAAATTTGTGACGAATGTGATCTCATTCTTCACAATTGTGACGAATGTGATTTGTGACACATGTGGCCTTACAAAGCCTCGTTATCAGTAACAATAAGGTATTGGCATACATTGACGGACAACAATTTGTCCCTTTCTCGTAAAAGGAGGGGAATCCTGTTGATGCGTGTGGCCGCACTGTTACTTTCCTTACATGTCATCGATGCATGTCGCAAATCTCTAAAAATAAATAAATAAATTAATAATAAAACGACAATGCTTTTAAAGGTGTTTTGGCACGAAACCGTCTGTTGAAAAATCATTAAGATCCTAAAACACTGTAAGAAGTTTTAAAAACATCATTACCACTTTGTTACTTCTTTTAAGGAGAAAATGACTTTTCCACTTGTAATAAGGAGCCTTATTAAGACTGTACATGTCCGCAATAGAAGTTTAAAAACTTATTCGGAAAAAATGACTAACTTATTTGTTCTTAGTATAAAAATCTAATTAGAAAGTACAAATTACTAAAAGGTTTATTTTCCCAAAAAATTGAAAATTGGTTGTACCTTGTATGAACAAATTGTAATTATGTTTTTAGAACATTAACATTTTGCACAAGACGTTCCGTACAAATAGCCTTTTGGAAACGTTGTCTTTTTTCTTTAGAAATTTTCGACCAAGTGAAAAAGTCCCTACTAGGCTATTAAAAGTCCTTAAAAAGATCCTAATTAGGCTTTAATACTTTATTACGATTTCAAAATTTTTTTAATAACATTAAGTTTTGTACCAGATGAGTCTATACCAAAACACCTTAGATAACATTGTCATTTTATTATAAATTTTGGACCATGCGACCACATACATGCATCGAGGAGATGTAAGGGAAGTGACCGTGCGACCACATACACGCATCACAGGATTCCCTTTCTCATACGAGAAAGGGACAAAGAGTTGTCCGCCCCTTTTAAAGGGCAGACTTAAAAAATATGCCTTATTCTTATCGTAAATTGATAAGAAGGCTAATTTCTCAGATACATCTTGAATTGGTTTATATATGACAAGAGTAACGCAAACCAAGCGGGTATCAGGTTACGTCCCTTTTTAGTTCGCTATGAAATTTTAGTAAGAGCATATTTAATTTCTTGGAAAATTTTGAGTTTAAAGTTTTTTTTTCTACTTTTCATTCTATATATATGAGACAATTATTCTTTTTTCGCAAAACATGAACGTTTCAAATACGTTTTATGCGCATAGATATTGAAGATATATTTCACACTTTAGGTTTAACCTGGGGGCATTTTTGCCAAAGTATGCATGTCATTTCTATATTTGACTAATTCTACTTGTATTAGAAAAGGTAATGTGATGGACTGCAAGAAAAAATAGATAAAACTTAAACAGCCGGCAATTTTGACAAGTTATTTCGAATCATAGTTTTTTATCTTAAGACTTCAACAGTGTGCAACAAAACAACACATACCTCGAAGTGTTATTTATATAGATATTTCTCCCGATAACTTCATGACTTTGCTGTACATCCTCCCTCCTCGTGACACACGCACACGCACGCATGCACCAACGCGCACGCAAACACACACACACACACACGCGCACACACAGAGTCTCTGGATATTTCTGCAAGTATTATATATACTTGTAAATTGTAATACTTGCAGAACTATCCAGAGACTCTGTGTGTGTGTGTGTGTGTGTGTGTGTGTGCGCGCGCGCGCGTTCGTTGCTGCGTGCGTGGCCCAGGGGAGGGAGGGTGTACAGCAAAGTCATGAAGTTATCGGAAGTATCATATGTACTTAATTTGTTGTTGTTTCTTTTTTGTTGTTGTTTCTTTTTTTGTGTGAGGGTTGTCTTTTTCTTTCATAAAACATCGCCTATTTAATTATCGTTAACCGCAGTAATACGTACTTTGTACCGCTTAGGTTTTTGTTATGTTGACAACATAGCAACTGACCATGTTACGCTAGCTTCCAATATTCTTATACAAATCCTTGTGTAACTATTTATGTATTAAATATTGTTTAATTCTTAATCTCCGAAATAAATCGCCTTATAAAAATTAAGTCTAGCCCACTGCCGGCATAGTAATTTTGGTAGTTGGAAAGGACACTTCGGGTTCAGCAAAAAATAATTATGGAAGTAGATCTTGTGAACAGAGATCCTAATGGTCTTAATGAACACCTTAAGGTAAGAGAAAAATAATTACCTTTTATTTAAGTCTCATCATTGTACAATACATAAAATCAATACATAAAATTTATACTCAACCCAACTCAAATAATTTTATTGCGTTAAACATACAATATAATTTATTATTCTGTTTATAGCAAATCTAATACAACATATCTACAGGCAGATGGCATGGATTTTTTTTTCAATGAGCACACAAATACAATGTAAAATATATGAATTCATAATATACTTAGTAACGTGTTTGAAGTTCTGTAAAACTGTTTTCTAATTCAATACATATACATTGCTCATAGACATTCTAAAATAGAATTGTAACAGACTACTAGGCATTATTTACGGAAATTTATCCTATTTCTTCAGAGAATCTTTAAAATAAAGGTTAGATATTCCTTGTTAATCATGTAGACACTTGATTACATTAACACGTTGAAATCATATCAGTTGTTGCACTTGTATAAAAAAGTACATTTGTATTGTTAAAATAAAATGATATACATATGTATTGTCGAACACTTAAAACTGACATCGTCAAAATTCGCGTTTTCCTTCTTCTTTTTTTCTTCCTTTTTTGTCTTCAAAAATTGTTGTTGTTTTTTCTCTTTATTTGTTATATTTTTTGGATTTATTTTCTTTTCTTAGGTTCAATTCGAAGATGTCTTGGCTGAACCCGAAGGAGCCCGTAGTATCGACTGCGTCTGGAAGCTTTCTTACACATGTTTTAACTGCTGGCTCGGACTTTGCTACAAACTTTTGACCCTCTTCTACGGAATCTGTATTGCCGCCGAGTGGGGTTGCGAATTCGCTTCCATTGCTTTCTACCACGTCTGGTACATCACACCAATCTTGAGAATGTGCGAGATCAACTGTGCTGTGTTCACCAAGGTTACCAAGACCTGCATGAGCTGCTGCATGGAGCCATGTTGTGAAGCTTGCGGTGCTCTCTTTGTCCATTTCAAGAAATAGACAGCTAAAATTAAATAAACTTCATTGTTTTCGCAAACTTTTCTTTTTGTATTAAAATAACATTTCGAACTGGTAAAAAAGATGAAAAGAAAAGAGAGCGTTTTGTAATTAATAGATAAACTTTGGAGCAATATTTATCAAAAATGAAAAGGACTTAATTTTACAAAAAAAAGAAATATTCCTTAGATAAACTGAAGACGCAAGCTGTTTTTAGTGCGCATGCGTCGACAATGACGTTTTGTCTAGGTAATTTCATACCTTAACACCGCTACAAGCGACTGTGATATTTTATCTCGATTTCCATTGATATATTTATTGATGCATGTTATTTCGTGTTATTAGATACATGTACATGTATTTGTGAATATTATTCATCATCTTAAGTTATTAAAATTGAAAAATATCTAAAAACAATTTCGTTGTCATTTTATACAAGTAGGAGTTACAAATCAAAGCGGAAACATCATCCCTTGGTTTCATTCCTAAAGCGTAAAACGTAACTAAGACGTAAAGTTTTCTAGTTTTATTTATTTTTACTCATGAAGTATGGTGCTATATTAGTCATATATACTTCACATCTGCTGGGAAAAATGAAATACAAATATGAAAAGTGTGGAGTCAAAATTCATATATATATATATTTTTAATTATTTCTTTCTCAAATGTATAATTTGACAGTCAGTGGTTTCAGTAATGATATTCGTTATCGCGCATTTTAACAATAATAATTCTTGTTTTGTTCTCTCAGCTATATTTGGTGCGATATGCATTTGATATTGATATTTTGGACTTTGAAAATTACATCGAGGCTATATTGGGTGTGACATGCATTCGATTAGGTGTTTTGGAAACGAAGCTAAATTGATAATAAAATGTTACGATTGGCTCCTATAATTATTTTTCTGGAAGCTGACAGTTCATTGGTTATATTTCATAATGTGTGAAATAACTAATTTATATATTACTGCGCGCTGTTTAATTGTAGTTTCGTACCAGGCAAGATTTTTTTACACAATTTTTTATTAAATTGTTGCTGGAAATGAGTATAGGTTTTTAAACCATATTTTTCATATCGTGCAAACTGCAGAAACCTAAGATTGTCCGTGTTAGCAGCAAAGACATTTATAAAATAGTTCCAATAGACATATTTTTAGAGAATTACTACGCATTTAGCTCGTGCAGTGTGAGGGGTCATTCGTCATTGACTTTCGCAGACTAGCGAATTGACATTTAATGACTGCACAGGTTGTTTTTTCTGAGTGAAATATTGAATATATTTTCACTCAACGTGAAAAAATTCAATATATTTTCACGGGCCGGAACATGAAAATATATTCCCTATTTCAATCAAAAGAAAAAAAACTGTCCTCATAATATAAATGTTGGTTAATATCTAATTCATTTGTACGTCTTAATATCATCAACGATTCTGCCAACGCGACCAATTAACAAAGGCTTATTACTTCCTGAAACAGATTAAATGTTAATTTAAGATGAACATTTTTACCATATTCAATTCAATTTTTCTAGCTATCTATACCGGCGGATCATGATCTGCACTATACAGTCAAACATATTTTTTAAAAAATTCCCTAAAAATTGTCAATGGTTTTATCCAAATTATAACTTGGACGAATCTATTTAAGCAATTTGGCGTGGTAAAAGGATCAAAAATGAGCCGCGTCACGACAAAAACCAACATAGCGTGTTTGCGACCAGCATCCGCTCAGTCTGATCAGGATCCATGCTGTTCGCTTACCAACTCTATTACAAGTAAAGAAACTGATAGCGAACAGCATGGGTCCTGATCAGACTGCGTGGATGCGCAGGCTGGTCTGGATCCATGCTGGTCGCAAACCACTATGTTGGTTTTGTTGTGACGCGGCACAAATGTCTATAACATTCTAACGACGTGCCTTATCCATAATGAACATTTAAACACAAAACCAATCACTCTATCCTTAAACCAATCGGAGTCATACATTTAAAATGATTTTGACTAGGAAAATCAAAGCACTGAAAGCACTATAAACCAGCGGCGCATTAGAGCTGCAGTAACAACATATTTGAGTGTTAATACACCAGTGATTAACTCTGAAAAGAAAAATTCAATCGCAAGTTTTCGGCAATATTTAGCATGTTAACAAAAACCAAAGTTTACTATTTTTAAATTTTCTCAAATTGATGGAATGTCTTCATATTAATTTTTTGGAACTGGTAGAGGACACAAAAATATATATAGTTTCAAAATTAAACTACATGTATTTGTTTCGAGGCTTAATGGGCCTTTAACTATTTTGCAAATGAGAGATGTGAACGTACTGTTAATTTCTTTTCTTTGTTTCAGTGATGCTCTTGTAATTAGCCTGACAATAACGGTTACTATGGTGATGGTAAACTGGTTTCGTTTTACATGTACAAAGTTTTACCTTTTCGAAAACTAGTTGCGTTCTGGCTTTGGTGGTGAGTTAAAATGCCTTAATAGCAAAGCGATGGGTTTTTTTTCTGCAGTTATGTCACTGTTCTAAGGAATTAACTAATAGCCTGTTGATATGAACGGCAATTTAAACTAAAACAAAAAGGCAACTTACACAAAATAGAATCATGTCAGTTAGCAGGGCCTTACAAGACCAAAGAATTTTCCCTGAAATGATCATGGATTCCTTGGCACTGGTCGATTTGGTAAAGGTTTATATTTCGTATTTCAAACAACATTTTAAAAAAATTTTGAACGGTGTTTAGTGACCAAAATATACAATAATATACTACATGTAAATTTTGCCAATAGGTAAGCTGAAATTTGTTTTTTTTATAGATTCAATTAACCATGTTACTCTAATGAACGTTAAAGTCGCATTTAATTCATCTCTTCGTTTTATAATCGGAAAATAAAATACATGTACGTATATATTATCGATACTGGGGAAAAAAGAAAATGACTAAGGAAATAAGAATTTTATCAACGAAGTTCTTCCTTAAATCGTACAATACACTCGAGGTCAAACACATACCTTCTTGAAAACACATCTTTATAACAAAAGATGTGTTGCATTTACATGAATCTTATAAAAATTAACTAAGATCTAAGTTTTTTTTAAACAGAACCCCCGACTTTCAGAAAGCTATTTTGCTGTTGATGATTGCTGATTGGTAGGAATTAGGATATAGAGATTAATATAAAGCATTTTATGCTGATTTTTTTTATAATTTAATAAACAATTATATAGACACCTTATTACAGGTTTCATGGTAATATTTATGATAAAAAATGACGAAAGATATAAATATGACCAGAAATATATGAAAACTCCCTTGCTACACGTCATTTGTGAATATAATCTTTATCACTGAATTTCATATCCACTCAACAAATTTTGATATTTACTACGAGCAAAGATTAATAATGGTCAATGTTTGCTGTAGATAAGTACGTGTATATATTCAGCAAGTTTCTTCCTTTGCTGATTTTAATACCATGCTACTGGTTTACGATTGGCCCATAATGCAGCACCAACAGCTTATTTCTTAAGTCCGTTTATTTCTTGAAATGGTGAAAGAGAGCACCGCAAGCTTCGCAACATGGCTCCATGCAGCAACCCATGCAGGTCTTGGTAACCTTGGTAAACACAGCACAGTTGATCTCGCACATTCTCAAGATTGGTGTGATGTACCAGACGTGGTAGAAAGCGATGGAGGCGAATTCGCAACCCCACTCGGCGGCGATACAGATTCCGTAGAAGAGGGTCAAAAGTTTGTAGCAAAGTCCGAGCCAAAGATTGAAACAGGTGGCAGACAGCTTCCAGACGCAGTCGATACTGTGAGCTCCCTCGGGTTCAGCCAAGACATCTTCGAATTGGACCTGGAATTTATGATAACAATGATAATTATTTAAGATATGCTTAATTATGGAACGTCTTTGTTGTCGCAATTTCTCAATCAAAAAGTTTAATAGCATGTGTTATGGAAAGTCTTATATTTCATATTTCCAAACAAGATAATTTATCAAGAACGTTTGTGAAGAAATGCCTTTTGAGACAAATAATTATTGAAATGTTATTTTTATCACAAAGGTTTGTTCCAAAGTGCTCACGTGGAAACAAAATAAAAGCATGAAATCAATATCCGTCTGCTGAAGGTAACTTACTTTTTTACAAAATAATTTGAGCCGTGTCGTGACAAAACCAACATTCGCGCAGTCTGATCAGGATCCATGCTGTTCGCTATAAGTTTCTCTATTTTTAAGCGAACTTCATGGATCCTGATCAGACTGCGCGGTTGCACATGCTGGTCTGGATCCATGCTGGTCGCAAACCAATTATGTTGGTTTTGTCGTGACGCAGCTCATTTTAATATTACTGTAGTTCATGATTTTAACACAACATCGATTTTGTTTGCATCTTTTATCAAATTTTTATTTTTTCTTAACAAAAAATTGTAAGATAATCAAGGTTAAAAAATACATTAAGGAATCAAATATAGAGATATACTTTAATAATAATAATAATAATAATAATAATAATAATAATAATAATAATAATAATAATAATAATAATAATAATAATAGTAATAATAATAATAATAATAGTAATAATAACACATGCTTAAAAATGTAAAGTTAATTCATATAATATCGTTTATACATATGCTGTTATTGTTTTGAATTCTGTTTTAATAAATTTTAATTACAATGTATATCATATAACTTTATAATATCTTTTTGGTAGTAGAATTTCTTGATAAAACTGTTTAGTTTTAGGTTCAACTATTGAGAATCATTTCGATTTCGCGAAAGAAATTGAACGAATTTGGTTTATGTTAAAACAAAAAACAACAAAAATCGTTTGAATATATAAGAAAATTAAAACAAAATATAAAAAATGATACCTTTAAATGTTCGTTAAGACCATTGGGATCTCTGTTGACAAGGTCTACGTCCATGGTTGTCTTGCTGTCTTGAAACGAGAAGCGAAATAAACAAAGTCCAGAGTAACACTGTGGCCAGCAATCGAAATGAACTTCTTTTTAAAGCGATTAGTCGACTTGTCTCCAAAATATTAAACATAAGTCTTTTGTATTTAATACGACTTAACTCTTGTTTTCACTGCACCCTTTGTTACCCAGAGGAAATAAACCGCTTTTCGATGTGTATTGGTATTACATCGAAGCTATGGGATTTATCCAAATATAAGCAAAATGACTGCAAGTGAAAAAACACGTTTCTGTTGATAATGTTTCACAATACAGCGAGTTAAAAGAGGAACCTATAATTTCATTATTTTAACCATAAATATAAATAATAGCGGAACCTATTTTTACGATACAGCTAAAAAAATAGTTGATTCTATTATTTCACAGTACATTTAAATAATAGCGAATGTTTCTTAATTCTTAATTTTTCCATTCAATTAAAATGTTTAATTCTGCATAAGCCTTAGCTAGAGGCCATGGAAGGCAGCTTGCACTTTCCAGTACCATCAATGAAAGGCTCAAGCAAACCGAGTTTGCAAATTTTCAATATTTGCCGATTTGGGCATTTTTAAGGATTCATAAATTTACAATTTTATGACATAACGCCCATAATTTGATATACTTTGTGGTGGACTGCATTTTGATGATTTTGAATCTTTACAATATTTAAATATCAGCGAATGAAACACATGTTCATGAAATAGCCAACTTAAAAATTTGAAAGGTTGCGCAACAAATCAAATTTGACTGTGTTTCATGCTTTTTTCCAATGTGGCTGTCGACAGATAGCAGGTAAGTACACGAGGTATCATGCATTAACGAGAAAAAATAAAGTTAGGAAAGAAACAATACATGTATTTAAATTTGTGAGTGGATCAAAGTTATCACACACATATGGCATATAAAAAACATTAATGAGACAATGAAATAGTCGAAATGACCTTTAAGATCGCATTTCTGGTTTGATTATGATGTGCATGAACGGCTGTGGCAATTTCAACTTTTCGGCCATTTCCGTCAGTCTTCAGGTAAGGACCCCGAACACAATACAGTAGTATGAATACACAGAACGGACGCGGTATTTTACGGAATGCCGTTAGGGCCATTGCCTATGAATGTGTTGATCTGAAACGCGATAGTCGATAGTACGAAGGTGAAAACGCGAAATCACGAAACTACGATGGTGAAAATGCGAAAGCACGATTATGAAAACGCGAAAGTACGATGATGAAAGCGCGACAGTACGATACTACGATGATGAAAGCGCGATAAACTGTCGTGTTTTCACCATCGTACTGTCGCGTTTTCACCATCGTAGTTTCGTGATTTCGCGTTTTCATCATCGTACTGTCGTGTTTTCATCATCGTACTATCGCGTTTTCACCATCGTACTATCGCGTTTTCACCATCGTACTTTCGCGTTTTCATCATCGTACTGTCGTGTTTTCATCATCGTACTATCGCATTTTCACCATCGTACTGTCGTGATTTCATCATCGTACTATCGCGTTTTCATCATCGTACTATCGCGTTTTCACCATCGTAGTTTCGTGATTTCGTGTTTTCACCATCGTACTATCGACTATCGCGTTTCAGATTAACACATTCATAGGCGATGGCCCTAACGGCATTCCGGAATGCCGTTAGGGCCATCGCCTATGAATGGTTTGATCTGAAACGCGATACTCGACAGTACGATGATGAAAACGCGAAATCACGAAACTACGATAGTGAAAACGCGACAGTACGATGGTGAAAACACGATAGTTTATCGCGTTTTCATCATCGTAGTATCGTACTGTCGCGATTTCATCATCGTACTATCGCGTTTTCATCATCGTGCTTTCGCGTTTTCACCATCGTAGTTTCGTGATTTCGCGTTTTCACCATCGTACTATCGACTATCGCGTTTTAGATCAACACATTCATAGGCGATGGCCCTAACGGCATTCCGTAGTATTTTGGTCTAACCTACGCTAAGAAACAAAACATGTAAACATATAGTAATTTAATACTGGGAGTTGTTGACAAGTTTTTATCCATTATGTCAAGTAAATATCAGCCTAAAATAAGTAAATTCATTGATATAAAAGTAAACAATACATTATTCATATACTTATTATTATGATGGTAGAAATCAAAACCCATTATCTTAAGATATTCTTAAATTATTAAATATCGCAACATGTATTTATCAAAAAAACAAAAAAAATTGTTTTAAAACCAAGTTAACATTTACTTAAAAAAAAACATAAAAATTAATTGATGGTGCACTTAATAATTTGCACGTCATAAACATGATGGGCAACCATCATTTGAGGTTCTTTTTGTTGTACAAATGGAATAATGGGACAGAAATGATAATAAGCAAGTTGTCAGCCCAGGTGTGAATATGAATTGTCATAAAGGAAGCAAAGCTTAACAAAATGGTATTTTACTTCCATAACAAATACAATACATACTTTACTTCACTAATTGCCAGAAAACAAAAAAGTTGAAAAACTCAATACTTAACTAATTGCTTAAAAGGGCATATATTGCTAATGAGTACTTTTATGGAAAGTTACTGAGGAATACAAATAATAGCATTTTCTGACCAAATGGACCTATAATTGTAAAACAAAGGCTACTGTTTTTTCCAATGATCACTTACCTATACACACTTTAAAAATTGAACTTAATAGCTCTTTGAAGTTATACTTTTCCTGATATTTATAAGAATGCTTTAGTTTTACAATCCTTATCAACGCTTCTTAAGCACTCGATGTCAACTGTTTTTTCTTAAGAACTCAAAATGACCTTCAATGTTGTTATATTTGTCTGGGTCATTGGGATCATTAGTTCCAGCATATTAAGTGTTTCAAGATTGAATATCGCTTAAGCCGGTGCAGGGGGGGCGTGAGGGATATTACACTTTTACATGATCTCTCATGATAAAATTCAAATAAACCGAGTTTGCAATGTTGACGTAAACGTGTTGTCTGGATGGCTGATGAAGGATCACCCCTTTTCCAGTTTTTTGTTTGTGTTCGCAGTTTAATTAACCCTTTCCCCCATGAGCATATTGTGGAAAATTGCCGTTTTCACTGAAAAGCCTCCTGTTACAAGTTCAAACTGCTATGAAACTATGAAAAATGCTTCAATACTAATCAAACTTGGCACAAATGTTGACTGGACCATTGCCTTTGTAACGACATGCTCAGTCTTAAATTTCATGTTACCATGGCAACGAGGGGGCATCTCAAAATTGCCCAAAATCACTATTTTGCCTCGATTTTTTCCATCAAAATTTATTTCAAAGTGCTGCAACTTCTCAAGGGATTGAGATAGAGTCAAAGGCTTTTCAGCGTTGGTTACACGTTACATTATGATCGACCTGGGGTCATTTTTAGCCTCTCACAAGTCCAAAATTTTCTTGGCGATGAGGGGGACTCCGCTCCCCTTCAAACCCCCCCCCCTAACAGAAGGGGGCACATCCCCCTTCTGGCAACCCCCTGATGTATCTTTTGGATGGGGGCGGCGCCGAAAAAGTGCTCAATTTTTTTAGCAACATTTTTCAAACGAAAACATGTGTTTGGGGCCCGAATAGGACATTTTTTCACTCTTTGGGGTCAAAAAAAGGGGGGGGGGGTCGAAAGTGCGTTGTTTCGCGTATATATGGGGTAAAGGGTTAATCTTTTAGGAAACATAATTTTAGAGCTGCCTTACAGGAAGTGTATCAGTAAGAATTTAGATATGGAGGCTAATAAAAAAAACTTTATCTTTTTATACTGGATTTAATAATTGTATTAACAATTGTGTAAACATTTAAAAAATAGATTTTATGGTAATAGTTATGATATATCAATATGACCGGAAAATTCCCTTGTTACACGTCATTTGTGTACACTTTTAATATATCCACTCAATGTAACATGTTTTAATTGTTGTTTTTTTTATTCTCAATGAGCTCTGATGGATGCACAAATCAAATCACAAATGGCTGCATTTGTATGAATTCACTTTTTTTTATTCTTCGGTTCGCTAATTATTATGGAATACAACTGGTTTACTATTGACGTCGATGATATTGTGATGACGTCCTAATGCTACATCACCAGTAATTATTTGAAATTGATATTTATTTCTTGAAGTGAATAAATAGAGCACCGCACGCTTCACAACATGGCTCCAAGCAACAGCTCATGCAGGTCTTGGTAACCTTGGTGAACACAGCACAGTTGATCTCGCAAATTCTCAAGATTGGTGTGATGTACCAGACGTGGTAAAAAGCAATGGAGGCAAATTCGCAACCCCACTCGGCGGCAATACAGACTCCGTAGAAGAGGGTCAAAAGTTTGTAGCAAAGTCCAAGCCAGCAGTTAAAACATGTGTAAGAAAGCTTCCAGACGCAGTCGATACTACGGGCTCCTTCGGGTTCAGCCAAGACATCTTCAAATTGAACCTGGAATTTTTAATAGCCGTTATGTTAAAATACATAGATATGAATCGCCTTCCTGTCATAATTTCTCAATCTAAAAGTTACGAGTAATAACTAAGTCAACTGTGTTGTTATGTGTAAGGGAAAGTCATTCGAGTCCAATATATGACCAGACTATTTAACAAAGGTTCAAAAATGTTATTCTATTGATAATTGCCTTTTTTGATATTTTCTTCCTTTTGAAATCTTAGTCTATAAATAAAATTGTAAAGTTTTATGTTAGAAAGATTAAAAACTAATTCCGATTTCAAATAGATAAATGAATAAATAAAAATTAAAATTAATAAATAAATCGGGCTTACGTCAAAAAAAAAAGTAGCATAGAATAACAGAATACAAAAAAATGATACCTTTAAATGTTCGTTAAGACCATTGGGATCTCTGTTGACAAGATCTACTTCCATGGTGGTTGCCTTGTTGTCTTGAAACGAGAAGCGAAATAAACAAAGTCCAGGGTAATACTGTGGCCAGCAACGAAACTGAACTTCTTTTTAAGGCGATTACTCGGGTTGTTTATGACATTCACCAATGTTTATACCAAGATATACAGTGTCTTCAAAATGTTTAGCAAAAGCTTTTTATGTTTAATACAACTTAATTCTTATTTTCACTGCGCCAATTGTTAACAACAAAAGATAAACCGATTTTTGCTTTGTATTGATATTAAAGAAATACAAATTCATTTTAGTACTTATTGTATTACTTCTCGTTAGTTAGATAGAAGAAATTCAAATTTTTGATCATCATTCCAATTGTGAAACTCATGATTAATTTTAACAAACTACTTCTTATGGTTTGATATGTAGAACATTCTAGTAAGACATGTTTTTTTTTCCCCATTTCATCTGCATTTTTGCAAAAAGGACATAGTATAGCATTAACAGGCATATTATCATATTGCCCCGTCGTTGCTAAACGTATAGGCGCAGCACCGCATCTGAATTTAGCCAGAGCGGATCTGTGTTTAGCAGGAATATAATTTGTAGAGACATACATTTCTGTTTCATAATCTTGTTTGAAACCTCTATATGATCTAAGTTTATTACGACCATTTCTACTTGGACCAGTCACGTTATTAATACTTTTATTCCAACTAATTATATAATAGTGTTCATAGTTTTATCTTCTACAGTGTTACAAAACATTTTAGATGACATATTTCTGCAATTTATTAACATTCACTAAGATCTAAACCAGACATGTGAGTGTTATACATGAATTGCCAGTTTTTAAATCTAGAATTACTCTTATTACTACATGCCATAAAAATATTCGAGTTCGGCCGATTTGTGTCCATGGTGCAGAATTTATGCCACTGTTTGGAATCAGACCGCCATTGCTTTACATGCGAGGACCCCATGCAGTTTCACCTTACAAAGCTGCTGTGGGAGTGAATTTTCCAACTCCAAAGAAGAACATAATTAGCATTTATAAAGGTGTAAGATTTTATACCCTAATGTGATGCAGCATATGAAATCACAGGCAACACAGTGCTATCATATAATTTACTGAAAACATTATAAGGCATACCATCCATTTATTTTTTTTGCTTTAGCAATTAGCAGTCCTAATGTTCTGCTTGCACTTTGAGCAACAAATTTAGCATTCAAATCAAAGTAAAAAAATCATTTAACAATAAACCAAGTTATGTACAGAGACAACCACCTTTGGAAAGTGGTCTCCGCATTTAAAGTTCTGTTAACCGATGGTGGACGAAAATGCACAATATTACTTTTTCTGGGTTAACAATCATTGTATTTGGGAGAACACCAATCTACTAAAACATTTAACATATATTGAAAGCCTGCTTCTTTTACAGCAATGAGCACAATATCGTCACCATATAATAAAATACAAACTAATTCATTATCATTAATTCACCTTTACCGGTGTTTCTCATTTTTAGAACTAAATCATTGATGAAAATGTTAAAAAGAATAGGTGATAATAATCAGCCTTGACGAAGACCAGAGTTTGTTTGGAACCAGCCTGTATACAGACCATTTACTCGTTCCCTGGTTGACATGGATTTATTCATAGACATGTATGTACAAAATACAATCAATATCAATCATTATTTGAGCCGTGTCACGACAAAACCAACATAATGGGTTTGCGACCAGCATGGATCCAGACCAGCCTGCGTATCCGCGCAGTCTGATCAGGATCCATGCTGTTCGCTTACAAACACAAGTAGAGAAACTGAAAACGAATAGCATGGATCCTGATCAGACTGCGTGGATGCGCAGGCTGGTCTGGATCCATGCTGGTCGCAAACCCATTATGTTGGTTTTATCGTGACACGGCTCATTTGTAGCATGGTAGACCTTCTATTATTTACCAATTCACTTTAACTAGTAACTGATAAATCTTGCCAAAGATTCTGGTTGCAGTGACTGGACATTATATGTTTAATCATGCAATATAATATCAATATATATTTAAAAATCGATTTTTATCATAATTATTTTTGATATTTTGCATGAATTAAGAAGATGAAAGGCACATTATGCTTCAGAAATACATACATGTGTATTGGTTAATTAACATGTGTTTAAGTTATGTTTAAATAATGCTTACAGGGCATGTTAAATGTTTAATAACCTGTAAAATTAGCGCTGAAAATGCAGTTAAATGTATGTGTTGTAAAGGTAGCAAAATGTAAAGAAATTAGTATTTCTATCTCCATACACTAAATACTTATTCAATACAGATATACCAAAATAAACAAAAGATAGTTACTTATCTTGCAAAATAAGTTGCTTTTTTGGAAGCTGTAACAAAATTTTTAAAACATAAAAATACAGTAAAATTTCTGAGGCATAATGGGTCTTTAAACATATGAATAGTTTAGGTCAAATATAAATGCGACTAGAACCTGTGATTCTTACTAATAAAATGACAACGAAAATGTTTTTAAGGTTTTTTTCATCAATTTTAATATTTTTATATGAAAAATATTCACATATATAACAAGTTAATAACATGAAATTACATGCATCAATAAATATATAAATGAATATCGAGAAAAAATATCACAGTCGCTTGTAACGGGGTTTAGTTATGAAATTACTTAGACAAAACGTCATTGTCGACGCATGCGCACTAAACAGCTGCTTGCGTCTTCAGTTTATCTAAGAAATATCTTTTATATTTTCTTGTAAAATTAAGTCCATTATATATTTTACTAAAAGTTTATCCATTAATTACATCATCGCTCTCTTTTCTTTTTCGTCCTTTTTTAAGTTTATCAGTTCGAAATATTATTTTAACACAAAAAGAAAAGTTTGCGAAAACAATGAAGTTTATTTAATTTTAGCTGTCTATTTCTTGAAATGGACAAAGAGAGCACCGCAAGCTTCGCAACATGGCTCCATGCAACAACCCATGCAGGTCTTGGTAACCTTGGTGAACACAGCACAGTTGATCTCGCACATTCTCAAGATTGGTGTGATGTACCAGACGTGGTAGAAAGCAATCGAAGCGAATTCGCAACCCCACTCGGCGGCAATACAGATTCCGTAGCAGAGGGTCAGAAGTTTGTAGCAAAGTCCGAGCCAAAGATTGAAGCAGGTGTAAGACAGCTTCCAGACGCAGTCGATACTACGGGCTCCCTCGGGTTCCGCCAAGACATCTTCGAATTGGACCTGAAGTAAAAAATCGGAAAAACCATAAATACCATAAGTTATCTTTTTTTAAATAAAAATGTTTGCTTTCGCAGAAAATTGCTATTAAAAAGTATATTGTATTGTTAACCGCTTACTAAAAACCATGACAACTATCATGGTCATTGTCAAATAAGAAACTGCTTAAAAATCGAAAAAGGACTGAAAAAGAAAAAAAAACTCTTGCGCGGTCTTCTTTTTTCCAACTGAGATTTTAAAATGTTTTAAGACTTATCAGATACTGGTCGGGGACCATCAACCCGACGCTTTCTGAACATTTTCCGTACAGATTTCATAATTTTTAACCTAGAGCCCAGCGCAAATTTGACACAGTTCAGCTAGGTTCTTCTAACTAACAAACTATTTTGTTAAGACACTTATATCTGAGGCTTGACAAGGAGGGTTTCAAAATTACCTAAATTGTCTATACTACAGTACCATGTGTCCGGATAGATATGTACATGACGTGATTTAATTCAGATAAAAGATTGGGGGATTTGAATTTTGATTTTTAAAATGATATACAATATTTCAGCAACAAATGCTGAAGTTTTGGATATTCTATTGTTTACTCTGCAAATGATTATAGCTGGTATATGAGGATCCCCAAATGCCAACGTCAACATTCTTGAAACAGACATTAAAATATTACCATTTACGGAGGGTGAAATAAATTTATTTGCTTAATTTTAGAAGAAACATGCATTTGCTGTTCAGAAAAAAAAAGTGACTGACTACCACCGAACGATTTTTTTTACTAAATTAAGCATTTTCGGGGCCGTCTGGGTTTGGTGGTTGTCCGGTTTTGGTGGTCCCCAACCAGTACGATCATGGAAAAACATATACAGGTATATATGTGTGTACATGTAGCAGTTTTAAAGAAGTTACAGGGACACTGTAAAGCTCACATTGTAACATTCCACCTGTACTTGGTGACAGAGTTGGTTCCCATTGAACCAACCAACTCCTCGTGAACTAAGTAACTGTATACTAGTATCATCCACATATGATTCTCCTTAACTAACTGTATATCATCCACATATGACAGAAAGTCCCGTAGTAGCGATAAAAAAAGCCAGTGACTGTAGTCAATGACCTTTACAAGTCAACAACGAACGTCATTGGGCCAGAAATATCACTGTTTTACAAATACATATATCAAAATTTAATAAAAAATAACAATTTTCTATAATAATATATTTACCTTCAAATGGGTGTTAAGCCCGTTGGGATCTCTGTTGACAAGATCTACATCCATGGCTGGGAACAAGTGTTTGCTTCGAGGAGAAGGAAATAACTAATGGTCCACCGTTAAAGCGACTGGTACAATGAAAGTGGCAAGGCAAGCCGAATAATTTTTATACACCACTCTTGGCAACTTTATTTAATAAACATTGCTGTGGCGACATATAGTATTAATTATTGTTATATTTCATTTAGAAAAAGGCCAAGACTAAATATCGTGTTGGGTTTATGTACATAACGTATCTTTTCGCTATTCTTTTAAAACTTTATGAAAAGGGGTCGACGGGTTCCAATTCCATGTTTTGTGAAAAGAATAATATAAAGCACATATTGATATAAAAACGTTTGAAATGGGATGTTGATTAAAAAGACAATAATGGACTGCACCGATGAAATACAAAAAAATATCTTCATTAAATACAGTACAAAAAGACACCATTTAGCAATTGAAACGGTGTTTCAATTTACATATTTTTTTTGCTGAAATTCAGTAAAACTTGAGATAATTTGATAATTATGAAAGAGATTTCACACTATAAACATATGAGTCAATATGTAAAATTGACAACCCTGGAACTGTTGGTTTAAGCCCTACTAAGAAGACGACTATGGTTAACCTCATATGAGACCAGTCAGTACTAGTTAGTCCTATGAAGCTGATTCGAGATAATTTTCAAGATCTAAATGGAATGATAATGATACATTACACAAATATTCTCCTCCATTGCCTATATTAAAAGAGTCGATGTGGGCCTCTTAGGGGTAAAATATTGACCGCCTGATAGGGCACTCTACATGCACTATGTTTTTATCGGACCGCTAAATTTTGTGGTATATTACTGCGAGGAAGATTTTACTTGCACATATAAAAGGAAGATTTTAGAAAAAAAAATAAATTAACAAAAAACAAGCGCTATATACAATCTGACTGCCAAAAATTTCAATACAATTTAATACAAATATTTTTTTTCCTTTTTTAAAAACAAAACAAAACAATATGGTTTCTTTTCTTGTACCTTTACGATTTTGTTCTTGTAAATTGTGGTATATTATATGAAAAAATACACATTACTTCAGACCACATAACATTATATTATCCTCAGAGTAAGTTCCAAACATTTAACTTTGCAGGCTGACGGATCGATCACTAAAATGCTACGAGGTCCTCATTGTTGTGTACTGTTTCTGGGCTCTTTAGCTTTTTGCATTGCAAAGAAATGTTGTTTTTTTTTGTTGGTTTTTTTGTTGTTGTTTTTTTAATAGACAAAACGTTGAAAGCTAAAGAAAAGCGTTTTCCAATACGGAAATAAGAACCCAATAATAAATTGTGTTCAAGTATTTGTAACGGTTTATGACGGATTTAGAAGATTAAGGAATTGTTTTTCATATGGGAGCTATTGTTGCTAACATCTTATGAAAATACATGGCCACGACAATTCATTTACTATAATCCGATTATAAGATTATTTGACTTAATTTTCGTCTTAATTTTCAAAAGCAATCAATTTTGACCTGATATAGTAATTCATAGACATGTCGGTTGTAGGTTTATTTGTACGTTATTCCCGAACACACTTGTTCAAATGGTGTTCTATACCCGTATAATTGATAAAGATAAACAAAAATATTAAAATCTATACATAAATTGTATAATATATATTCATCTAAACCTGGGTGACTGATGGGTGACGTATGAGTATTTCAGTCTGAAGATACGATATGGTATAGTCTTTGTTATGCTTTAAAAAAGTTTTTCAGGCTAGTTCCAAATAACACTGCATCATTTACGTAGTATATCTTGCGCCTAAAGCACGCTGCAATAATTGGCAATTCTGGCTGTACTGTATACTGGTGGCATATATAACTTATTATGTCCACGAGTAAGAAAACTAAAATATTACAATTACTTTCACAAGGATGAAAGCTACAAACATTTCAGCTAATTTAATATCGATCTCAACTCGACACAGCTGTCGCTATGCTTTAATTCAATTTAGGTAACTTGCCACTGGTATTTAAGTTTGCTATTTCTATTTTTAAATTGCCTTTTTTTATATTGATGGTTATGATAAAGTATTGTTGAAATCAATCCAGCAGTAGCAAAGAAATAGAAATATTGCTCTATAATATAATGCATACTACATAACTAATCAAGGGCCATAACTTTATGTTGAAGGGTCGGACCAGAACAAGCCGACGATATGCGCATGTCGTATTGGTATTGATGGTTCCCATAGAGTTTCATTGAATTCCAGCCAGTTGTTGCAGAGAACTAGATCTGAAACAAAATTCGGACGGACCGATGGACAACACCAATTCAATATCCTCCTCCCGGTTCCGTTAGTGGGGGATAACTAAAAAATAACAATCATAACAATCAGCATTACTGGAAAATGATTTATTCAAAAAGGATAAAACAGGCTTATAAATCTTAACAAATACTATTTTATTTATACAGTCTCTACTATAAATATTTTAACTTTAAACACATAAAACCCATTAATTTAACAGAAAACATTTTAATAAAAAAAACTCTAAAATCATTTACAACACGTCAATTTTTCTTTTTCATCAATTGACATAAAAGTAGGAAAATCGTATTTAGAAAACCTTAAATATTGAAAAAAATCATTTATAATATATATAATAATATAATTAACTTTTCCTGCATTTTGATTATACAAAAATAATTTAAAAAAAAAACCTTGCTTATATACTTGAAATCAACTCTTTAATTCATAAAATCTACTGTATATCAAATTCTACAACTTTTAAACATTTCGTAAATAAAAAAATCGTGTTTCGGATTACTAAACAAAGCAATGGGTCCGGATTATCTAAATTTTATACAACATATGATCATCTTGTTTGCATTTGATACAAACACAAAAAAATCCATTTATTGTAACATCTCCTGCATGTGAAAAAAATGCAGAAATATTCTTCAAGAAAATTCACTTAAACATGCATGTATAATATTAACACTATACATGTATATATAACGATTTAAATGATATTCTAGGGAAGTAACAACAAACTACTATTGCACTGCAAAAAAAAAACATGATGAAATAATCTACATTTATATATAAATACATATATTTAATTTCTAAAACATAAAAATCAATAATGAAATGATATTGTATAATGAGAACTTTGAAAACGGGAAAATTGATAATAAGAAAAATGGGATGGGTGAAGATAATGAAAATGTGAAAATGATAATTTAGGAAAAACTGGGGAAAGTGATAAAAAATGTGAAAAATGACAATAATGAAAAGGCAGGGGGAAATGATAAAAAAACGGGAAAAGTGATTATAATGAAAAAGGGGGAAATGATAATTATGATATAATGAAAAAATTTGTAGACCTACATGTAAAAATGAAAAAAAAACTGAGATGATGAATAGGTGTAAAATGGGGGAGGGGGTAAAATGATATGGATATGAGGAAATATTAATAAATAACACTGCTGGAAAAATATGAACAACCATTTAGTGAAAACATTGAGACATTAAACAGTCAAACATGCAGAGGTAAATGTTTTAATTTTTATAATTTTTTCCAATTTTTTTTTCAAATCCTTACTGTAAGCAAATATCAATGAGATTTCATTTTCATGTTTAGCAATATGAAACCTGTATTAAAATTCATCATTAATGTTAATACTTTACAGACAAACCTGTCATAAAAGCCAACAAAATACAGACAAACCTGTCATAAAATACGATTCTTTTTTATAATTGTGAATCTCAACTGAAAAATTTCAAGACAAAATTCATGTGCTTCTTCAGACAAAATGATTATGAATTTTTCAGGATTTTATGTGACTCCATGGATGGCCTATAAAAACATGGTATACTGTATTTGTATTATATAAAAAAGATCTCAATCAATATACCATTAATATTGCACTTTACTTGAAAAAAACTTTTCTTGTGCAAATAGCAAGTAATTTTTCAACAAAAAGAATGAAAATAATAAACAGTATAATAACATTCCCATTTTGATAAACACAACTTACTGACTAGTCAAACCATGTATGTTATACAGTTGTATCTAGGTCACTTAAATCCTGGATTTTATGGATTTCTTGCATGTATAAATTCAAGAAGGTAACAATATATATTTCTTTCCAACCTTAAATCTTAGCATTTGATATAAATATAACAAACTATATTTACAATTTGTTTTCAAAATACATATTTCATATAGATTGCATTCATTGTAAACAAACAAATTTAAGTCAACTAAATTATTAATAGCATCACAGAGAAAGTTAATTCAGGTATTTCGAATGAGAAAAAAAAGCACACCACTTTCTAGGCCTTGTTTGCATATTCATCAAATAAATACATTTGAGCCGCTTACAGACCCTATAACAAGAAGAGAAACTGATACCTAACAGCATGGATCCTGATCAGACTGTGTGGAATCCCAGGCTGGTCTGGATCCATGCTGGTCGCAAACCCATTATGTTGGTTTTGTCATGGCACGGCTCAAATATCTTTTGCAACATTTCAATTTTCTGCAACATACAATATAGTAACAAAAGAGTTGTCCTTAATTTCTTTTTAAAAGAATTGTATCAAATTTCAATGAAAGTCAAAAAAATCTATGACATATAAAAAAGGGTCATAGAGAAATCACACCTACAAACACTGACATGGATGAAAAAACAAACCCAAAACAAAAACAACAAATTTCTGGCACTGCAACATTATGCTTATCACACATAAGCTATTCATAAATAATTTATCCTCATCTTTTGGCAACTTTTTTGAAATTAGGCTCAATATTCATCTTTGGTTTCTATTTATAACACTTTACACCACATAACAGAATTTATTCGATACCTTATGTTACATAATGTATCATCCAAGATATCATAAACAATAAAAACAATACATTTGTTATAGGACTATCATTATCTGGAACATCTACATGCTATTAACTCTAGTCGATTTTTCTAGGATACAATCTCGCGTGGCGCCAGGCAAGTAGCGCCAAGTGGGAGTAGTCTTAATAAATCCACAAAACCCAAATACGAAATATCAAGACACTCCTAAAATAATTCTGTTATCATAAACCTTGTCAATTTAAAACTATATATTCAACCATAACATAATTGGCAAAGTTATTGGTATAGCGCGAGCATCTCATTGAGCATTACAAAATCATTTTTGTTGTGTCTTATTTGTGCATGTGCTACAAGTATTAAATGCAGAAAAATATTTACAGGTATATAATAAATAAAATTACACACTGACCTCACGAAACAATATAAACTATACTTTGTGATATTTTCCCCAAAAAAAGAATCAACATAACATTCCAAAGTCTGTACATGTGCATTGACTTGAACATACATACCAGGGTGAAAAGGCGATGAAATTAACATATCACTTCATCCTCAACCTATCGCATGGTATGGAAACAGTTATGTTCCTAAATTGACAATGTTCAACAAGGCAATATGACATCCGATGCACTCTACGGTTAAATTATGTGAATATTGGTATGTGAATGTTGGTCTGTTATTAGGTTAGTATGTGGAAGTTTGCATGTCAATGTTGGTATGTGTATGTTGGTATATGAAAGTTTGCATGTGAAAGCTGGTCTGTCTAAGTATGCATGTTGTAGTTGGTTGTGAAAAATTTGTATGTTGAGATTGGTATGTAAAAAATTTGTATGTTGAAATTAGTATGTGAAAAATCTGTATGTTTAGATTGCTTTATTAAAGTTTGTATGTTGAGGTTGGTATGTGAAATTTTGCATTCTGAGGTTGGTATGTTATTTTTTTTGTGAATGTTAGTATAATGAAGGTTGAAAATGGAGGTTGGTATGATAAAGTTAATACGTGAAGGTTGGTAAGGTAGTAGTATGGTATGTGAAATTTTGCATGTGTATGTTGGTATGTGAAAGTTTGCATTCTGTGGTTAACCATCAATGTTTTATTACATCTAAACAGTTTTTGTTACAATATGAAAAGCTATGTGTACATTTCGTTACACATCTTATTTTTTTTAAATATATATATACGAGGGATGATCAAAAATTAACCGGACTTTGTAAATGATTCTTAACCTGTTAAATGAATTTACATAACAATACACGGAAAATAAATCGGAATCTATCCCCTAAATGATACAAAAAATACCAACAAGAAATATTAACAAAGAAAAAAGTTATGCTGTTATTGGCATGCACATGTAAAGCAATGCGGCGCACGGTATAACTTTAAAATTGACGTTAACGACGTCACAAGCGTATTGTCCTTAATGGAGCAGATTTTTACTCATTCACGGAGTAGGCCAATATGTGGTACAGTCATGCTATTGATGCGGCGGTTCCCCTGCCTATATATATTTCTGTACAAGTGGGTATCATATTGTAGTGTTGTAGAATGAATGGTGATAAAGAGCTCCTGTAATGACGCAAACTCCGTTATTTCCATATGTAACTTGATTGTTGAAAAAATCGCACATGCAATTAACTATATTATGTATTACAAATAATGTAAAATAATGTTGCTGAATGATAATGTATCATACATACGAAAAAAATAACAGAATAATACAACTATGATCAAAATTGTCATTATTTTAAAATGAATAAAACGCATAGCCAATTTGAACAGTGGCTGTTAAATTGTTGACACAATTTCTCCATAAGACTACTGCGTAAAATAAGAAAATAATTGATACAATTGTAAACCAAGAATACAATACATGTAATTAATGCGTTAACTATTATCATTTTAATATCCTCAGAGTTGACTGCACCGTCCCGTAGTTACTGTCGAACATCGTTGACAATGTCCGCAGTCAATCGACTGTCATTTTTCAACGTCTTGGCGATTGACGTCACCAACGTCCTTGAAAATGTCTTATTTCTGTCTCTCCCTTACTTGTTTCTATTTCTCTATTATCCTTTCTTAATCTTTTAAGCTAATCAAAAAAAATGCTGTGGCTTTCTGGAACTTGTCCCTTGATAGCCATAATCTTTTTCTACGTTTTAAACAGTTTCTCGTCTTACATTTGACAAATCTTTCCTATTGATCGATTTTCGAGACATTCCGACGACATAATTTTAACGCGAGTATTTCATTAACATGTGACGTTTGAATTGTGATTGTAAATATAAATATGGTTTAAATGAAGCCATATTTACTGACAACGTCAAAGATATGGTACATGACGTTTTGACGTATTTTGAAATCTAAATTTGCCATATTGTAAAATACACGCAGCATAAAGCGTCTCACGTCAAGGCGAATTTACGCACTGCGCCGGGTGTGCGTTACCATGGTTTTTGAATTCGCTGTTACGGACAAGCTATTTGCGTTATCAGGTTAGATATAGTATCAGTTTACAGGTATTGTTTTCCGATTAAGTGTGATATATAACAATAAGTGATAGGATGAAAATTCTTCAATTGCCAGTCACAGTCCGGTTTATTTTTGATCATCCCTCGTATATTTATATATTTTAACATATATTTAGCAAAAACCCAACAAAACTGATACCATCAAATCAACACTTCATTAATTTAGGGAAAAATTTATCTACAAAGATTTTTCAAAATTAAATCAGGACTGTTATATGTTTCAAAATAATGAGCATAAAGGACTATGCAGCCTGTTTTATAAACACTATATACACAAGGCAGGGCGTTTGAGGGAGCACCACATATCCAGAGGGGGGAAAAGAAAACAGTTAATATATGTGTAATATACTCTATAATAAATATTCAACTTATACAAACATCTATCGCAATATTTCACAACTATTTTAACACAATCTGTTGTAGATTTTTAAAGCTTTAACACAAAATGGTGACTAATAATAAACATATGACATCATATGAAAACATATTTCAACAAACATGAACGAGCCCAATGTTGCATATATACCCAACAAAATAATCTTTACTTTACCTGGCTGAGAATGTAAAATGGCCACGCCTAATTTTAAATATCAAACCCTATAATATTACTACACATCATATAATGTATTTCACGGGAATCCACTCAATTTTTTGTCATGAAGGGACTGGAAATATATTATCATATTTGTGTACCATTTGATGTATGTCTAGACCAATAACTTTTGTGCAAATTTTCAGATCATTCCCTCTCCCAGTATTTCCAGAATCATTTTTTTTTTTTTTTTTTGTGAAATTTTACCCAAAAATGAAAATGTTGCCTCACTTTTCACTCAAATCAGGCTAAAGTTCACACAAAAATTTTTTTTTTTAAATTTAATTCTGAGCATATTTCTTTATTATTCTTGCAAATAATTCCAATTTAAGTGTCTCACTTAATCTATGTAAGAATTTATGTTAGAATTTTAAATTTTATGTTTTTTTAGGTTTTTTGACCTCAGTGGAGCTCCTTTAAGCAGCATGTGAGCAATATGCACATATTATGGTAAAACTACATAACTAGGTAGGCTTATCTGGGCTCCCATCATTTAACCCATTTTTGTTAAATGTTTTTCTGATTTCTTAAATGACAACAATTTTTATAAGTTTTCCTCTTAAAACATAATGTATATAAAATTTAAGTTTGGCTGAAGTATTTTTTTTTTGCTTTGTTTATACACTATAACACACTATAAACACAAATCACCAATATTGCATTTTTGGCACTTTCTTACTTTTGTGTTTTTCTTATTCAAAATATAACATTAATTCATTGTAGATATAAAACAGAACTCAAAAACAAAACAGACCTATCATATATTCTACTCCAACAAAAGATTTTTTCTCAAACAATGAAGTTCTTATATAAAAGAAAATCTGTTGACCTTTACCACTCAAGGTCACTGTTCAAGGTCAAAGGCTGTAATCAAGGTCAGGTGGAAAATCGTTGCTTCTGAATGAAAAATATAACTAAGAACAGGAATGTGTGGCTATTCTTAAGTCTTATTTCACCATCACCGGTTGTTAAGTAGAATGATTGCCATTGAAACAAGGAAAATTATCACCATGGAAACAGGATGAGCTAAAGATGCTGAACATTTATCTGTATTCTCCTGTAAATTATGAAAAAAAGAAAAGAAACTAAAAATTAGTACTGATAAATTGAAAGCAATTAAGTTACATATACTCACATACAGTTCATGAAAAATTCAATAATTATTTATTTTTAATTTTTTTTATTTTTTTACTTTATTTCCTGATTTCACATAAATGTATAAACATTATAACAAATTTTGAAATTCATAAAGACATACAATACAGCATTTTATGAATTTGTATAAACAAACAGTAAAATTTACTAAGAAAAAATGAAAAGAAATAAAATTTGTCATTGAACTAATAATAGTTAAGAACTGAAAAATATAGCATGACAATACTTGGAATCATGATCTATAACATATTAAGCTTTAATATTTTCCCTTATTTCTATTTTTTTAGCCTTAATTTTTGGATAAAGAAAGAAAAGCTCAGTGCTTATTAACTTCTAACAGTGTAAGGGAGGCAACTCTAACAAATGTCAAATATTCTGCTTATTATTTGAATAAACAAAACTTCCTAAAATGTACAATGTATAAATGACAATAGTATACTTATTATAATCAGGGATAAGAAAATTTCGTAATACACTCATCACGAATAATCTATTTATAAATATTTAAAGCAACTTACTGCTGGATGGCTATCATAACAGTTGCTTGTAGATTTCCTGTAGCGTGGTTTCATGTGACAAAACTCATTATCAACTGAAATATATAAATACTAAACATTACTCTATAGCCAATTTCTGTAGAAATTTTGGAATATTATTTTTTGGTATATTAGCATTGTATATTGTTCTCTTCTAAAGAAGGAGTACAATAAATGCACCTGTTCCCACTTCAATGAATTGTTATTTTCCCCAAAATGGTGTCAACTTTCACAATTTGGCAGATTTACTTTACTAGGTATGGACCCATTTTTGTTTTTTTCTAAAAATTCTAACTTGTTTGGACCAATACCAATGCCTAAAAGGTTAAGAAAAAACAAAACACTTCTGACATGAATAAAGGCTAAAGATGTTTTTCACTTAACATGTATTACTTCCTCCGGTCACAATTTTGTTGGTCATTCCTAATATATTCTATGGTAAGAATTTTTTTAAAAATTTGCTCACAATTCTATCTCCTCCATGTTATCCTGATATTGATCCTACTATATCATTCTTCATACATATATATATACAGTAGAACTTCGGTAAGTCGAAGTTGAAGGGACTTGCGTAAAAACTTCGACACATCGGGACTTCGACTCATGAATCGCTCTCAATTCCTGACAAAATTTCGACCCGTGACTAGTCCTAATTATAAGCTCTATAACGAAACATATTTCATGTTTTTCCATCATTAATCTTATCTTTAAATTTTACAATGATAAATATAGCATGTCAAATTACATTTTTCACGACTACCCAAAGAGTTACAAAAGGCGTATGATTACGAAAGGGCGATAACTAAACCAGCTTATAGTAAATATTTCGCGTGTTATTCTCACGCGACACCGGGTCAAGGATGTTTTCAAATGAAAGTAGTGAAGTAGTTCTTACTGTTTACTTTCAAATACCACTACGGCAATTAAAAAAGTTACGATTAAAGCATTTTATCACACATTTTATCGCAAACAAAGGCTGTTTGAACACACGGCTGTGTTATTAACACCTATCACACAAGTTGATTGGAAATCGTCTTCGCAGCCAGATAAGGTGTGAAAAATGTCTCGAGGTCAAAGGTGTCAAAAACAATCCAACGACTTCGACTTATTTGTGGTAAATTGCACTAGATTTACTTTATACGGACCACGAAAAAACCTCGACACATCGAAAAATTCGACACATAAAATTTCGACTCATAAATAGGTTTTTATAAGGAATATATAGGGGGGAAAGTCGGGACTTTCATTTTTATTCGACACATCGAGAAAATCGACTAATCGAAGTTCGACTCATAGAAGTTCTACTGTATATATGAAAGAATTTGACAATTCAACTAAATCAGCTGTTTATATGCTTCTTTCATATTTTTTTTTTAATTATAATAAATAGAAAATTGACCATCAATAGAGGGTGGCCACTTCTGGCAAAGGAGCAAATATTGTAGAATCAGGAACTATCTATACAAAAACTGAAAGCTAAGTATTACTGGAAAAAAACAACACAAAAAAACCCAACAACTTAGTCTATATCAGTTTCAACACTCCAATCACATTTGTCTTTAAGTTAAGCCAAAGTAAAAGAGTATTCCATTACATTACCAAATAGGCACACCATTGATAAATTGTCTATCAAAGACTGATTTTCTAACAAGAAAAGTGTCAATAGGACACAAGTGCCTCCAAATTCCAGTGTTTTCTCAGTCTACAGACAAACTGCATGAAACATGGAACAAGGGCAAATCTATATTCTGTCCATGGGCCCATTAAAACCAATAAATGTACAAAAATTGGTTCTTAAAAATAGAAAGTGTGAACTTAAGTTGTATACCCTACCTTCCCTAGCAGAGGGTTCTATAGGCTCCTGTATAAGATCTTTTGGATTGACAGATTTACGACACTTGTCACAACCGTCTTTTTCCGCATCAGTGATCACCATCACAAGGTTTGTATCCATAACACGATGAACCACAAACTCTCTGAAATAAGGTATTTATTAAATGGTTAATCAGCAGTGGCAAAATCAATTAGCCTTATTGTCAAGCTTTTTCCATACGGACAAGTGAAAATTTTCAGAATTCACTTCGTAAGTTTAATATGGACAAGTAAAGAAATGCTTCTGGTAATATTTTCAGGTAGTTAAAAGAAGATTTGCTTGCAATGGTTACATTAAGTCAACAAAACATTTAATGTGTATGGCTTATTCACCCTCACCAAAAGAAATAAATCATATGGGCGAGCATATCAACAAAGTCAAACTATAATAGATTACACCTATATACATACATGCATAATACAAATATAATATAATATAAACATGTTGAAATTGACATCAAAACTAAACAAACAGATGGAACCACTTTATCATAAGAAATAATCTAATGTTCATGATGGGATTCTAAAAACCACATCAGTGATGGGGCAAGTAATTGAAAGTCAACGACCCAACCCATTCTGCCATACAGAACCCCTAGAACAAACTTACCTTGAGCAGTTGATATTTCTAACTTCACAATCAGTCTGACCTTCAAGATACTCTAGGTCAGAGAAGAAATACTGTGCCTGTTTCTTCACACATTCTCTTGTCTTAGCCATGTTGAACAGCTCATCTTCTAGACCTGTAATTCATATAACCCCAAGTTTCAAATCAAAGTAAAATTAAAATCTAGTCTATGGTTTTAATTACAGACTGAACATGGTTTGAACATTTTTCGAAAAACCTATTAAATTTAAGAATTATATATTTATCTACTTTCATAAGGTTTCAGACACAAACCTTTCTTCCAACAAAGCTTAGCTCTTTTTCAATGCTTTATCTTAATTAAAGGTCAGCTAGTACAGATTATGCTGTGAATCAAAATCATCATAAAACAAGTTTCATAATTGTTTTACCATGTGAAAAAAGCTTAAAGCATATTCAAATTACCCTCAAGCCTACTTCCTGGAACAAATCAGTTCTAGTCACATATTAATTATTATGAAGAAACACAACTGCAACTACTAGTATAATAAGGCCTAGGTCGAGTGACAAGACACCTTAACCACTTGGGCACCTTTTCTCTTATATAGCATTTAGTTTATCTTAACGATATACATATGTCTGTACTCAAAATTAAGAAAACTTGTATCTGTATTATATTTTGAACTTTAGAATACAGTGTTACCTCTTTACAGCAGCACTTTTCAGAAAATAAAAAAAATAGCTGATGAAGAGAGGGGTTTCTCAACAGAGGTTAAAATTAGCGTGAGTGATGATTTTGTTTGTTTGTTTGTTTAGGGTTTAACGTCACATCGACACAGTATAGGTCATATCGCGACGTTCCAGCTTTACTGGTGGAGGAAGACCTCAGGTGCCCTTCCGTGCATTATTTCAGGCACAAACGGGCACCTGAGTAGAACCACAAGGGTTCCGTAAGCTAGCTGGATAGCTTCCTCACATGAAAGAATCCAAAGTCCCTGTTGGGATTCGAACCCACAGCAGTGAGGGGCAAGTGGTTTGAAGTCAACGACCTTACCCACTCGGCCACAGGCGCCCCATATGAGTGATGATTACTTTTAGATGAATTTATAATGTTGTTGATGAAAAGGTTTTTGCTCTACAGACGAACCCTTTCTAGAGGTCACACTGTGACCGCTTTGTCGATGTCAGACTGTATTAAATAAAATATAACAATACATACCATATGCAGGTTCTGTATACATCATACTGAAAACAGAAAATTTAACTGTTTACTTTACTAGTTTTTACTACAAAGAACTACAAAGAAAAATATCTGCTCAACTCTAATTTCAACAGTATTTTAGTCATGTATTTCTCTTCCCTTCTGTTCTCACACTCCTGGAATCTGTACATATTTATGAATTGTATATAGTTTGAAGTGACTTATAGGCCCAATGTAGCAGGGTGTTAAAATATGTCGCTCTAATATGAATTACTTACTTACTTATTAGCTGTTAACATCAAAAATACTAAATTTTCACTTGACTGTGATGAAAGTATGAAGTTCATTTGAATCAGTCTTAAGTCTGCTTCCTAGTCTAACCAGTACTGTTGTCGCTTCAGTGTAGCTTGAACCAATTATTGCTCATTTGACAGGCAAACACCTAAACCACTTGGCAACTGCCCCTAAACCAACTTATTTCTCAACAAACAACTTACTTCTCCATATTCGAGGTATAAATCTTCAATAAATAATATTTTATGTGACAAAAAAGACAAATTTTTAAATGATTCAAAATATTTATGGAAAAAGCACAATTATCTCTAATGCCTTGAGAAAGAAACTGCTGAAGCTTAATTCAACACTCCCTGAGAAGATGGACAGAAACCCTTGCAATTATTCCGTTGCTCCAAATTAAAAAGCTAACCATATTCTATGTTGTTACAAATCAATGGGTTATCTTTTTTCATTAATAACATTTAAGACATATGTATGTTAAATATAACAGTTTAACACTTACTTGTAAATGTTGAAGTTCGTAATGGTCCTGAAAAATACAAAGAAAGTTATATATTTGTCAACAGGCTAAATAACTTGCTTAATTGATACCTAAAGTGAAGGTTAATTTATGTTCCTAGTCTAGACAGAGCTAAGAAATACCTGCATTTGGAGACATTATACCTCCAAAACCAATGTACATTCACCTATATTACAACATTTGCTTACCCCTTAAACTACTGACTTCAATAAATGGATTTGTCGAGCATTTTGGAAACTATCCATTATCAATTTGTAGGATATCAAGATGATAACTCAAAGTAACACAGCCAACAGTATAGAGTTACTGGAGTGGCGGCATGGCCAAAAGGTTAACGCTTCGGACTAGTAATCTAATGATCGCTAGCTGCATGGGTTCAAAACCCTGACAGGGGCCAGTTGTTGTTTCCTTTAGCAAGAAACTTTACACTCATTGCTCAGTACTGGTTGGTTCAAGGAATGGATTTGAAAGTGTGTTAATAAGCTAATAGCTTCCTACACAATCAAACTAAAATAAATTCTGTATAAACTAACAGTATAGAGCCTGGTCAGACTGCACAGAAAATCAGGCTGGCCTGGCTCTATACTGGTGGCAAAGGTTAATCAATTTTAGTTCCAGCAGGTTTAAGGGTTGATTGAAAGATTGTGCCAATAATTTAGCAAAGAAGAGGTCATGGGATCTCCCAGCCCATGTTACACTGACGCATTGATGTGTCAGATTGAAAAATGCCTGATGTCACACCAACAAGAGAAATAAAGGTGTATTACATTGTCATTCATCATACTTCAAAAGTAATTTGTATTATTCTGACTTTTTTTGTATACTTTCTTAGAATTATAATTAAATTTATTATCTCTAATTGTTCCTTATTGAAAAAATATACTTTTTTAAAAATAAGTAAAACAGATATATACTTACCATGTCATAATACTTGACCACCAGTTGAAAGTAAGGAATTCGTAAAACAGGGCAACAAATGGCTGAAAAATAAAATGTTAGTTTAAATAATTAATACAAAATAATTTTACCTTAAGAAATTTGTGAAAAAATAACAATATTGATGTCCAGATAAAATGTATGGGTTTTTAGTTTTATTTTTGTTATTTTTTTTAATTATTACTTTCCTATTTACTAAATGCCTTTATCATTGGTGCTGAAGGTTCAAGGGCAATCCTTTCAGCACTTTATAACATTATATTTATCAACGCATGCACTGTGGATGACAAAAGAAAACAAGAAAATCATTTTTAAAAAGTACATGTATGAGTGAAGAAACATATAAAAACAAGCATTTGATAGTATTGCGGGCAATACAGTAGTCCCCTACCGGTCCCTCAAAAAAGTTCTTTAATTGTCATACACTCCTATGGCAATAATTGCCATTTATAATAATATTATAAATTATGTTTATACAACCTTGTCATATTATTACGATGTGGGATTTTAAAGTAAATCCTATAAGGAATGAAGAAGTTGAAGTGAAAATACCAGTTTCTCGAAAAAAATCTAAGTTCAAGGGGGACATAATTCTGGAAATAGTCTTGCTGGAGTATTTAACCTTCTCAAAAATGTCGAGTGATAATAAGAAACATATATATGAAGTTTGAAGTAGATACATTAGGAAATAAAGAAGTTATTTAAAAAAGACAACATTTTTTCCCCTAAAAAATCTAAGTTCAAGGGAGGTAATACTGATATTTTTGTGCTAGAGTTATAAACCTTGTCACTTATGATGTGGTTGATGACCAGAAACTTATATTAAAGTTTGAAGTAAACACCTTAAGAAATAAAGAACATATAGTGAAAAAGCTGAAAAATTTAAATCAGAAATCTTGAAATTCAGGCTATTTGTTGCCATAGCAACCAGAATTTTCAACATAGGAAGAAAAGAAAAGGTTTGCATAATCTCCAGGCTGCCATCTACCCATATTTCAAGTTTCATAAAAATATTTTCAGTACTTTTGAGTTATCACTGGATCCAGTTTATGTGTTAAATTTGCCATTATTTTCTAGTCTATTTGTTGCCATAGCAACCAGAATTTTCAACATAGGAAGAAAAAAAAAAGACGTGCATAATCTCCATACTGCCATCTATCAATATATCAAGTTTCATAAAAATATTTTCAGTACTTTTTGCGTTATCACGGGATCCAGTTTTGTGGACGGACGGAATGACGGACGGACAGACGGACACGGAGGGTAAACCTAAAGTCCCCTCCGGTAAACCGGTAGGGGAAAAAAAAAAAAAAAAAAAAAAAAAAAAAAAAACACTCACAGAATACAAATATTATTATGGTCGACAAAATGACTTACAATGTTAATATTTGCAGCACTAGTTTCATCATTGACAATGTTACATGTAGCTGTATAATCAAACTGATGTATTCTGAAACAATAAAACAAATTCAAAACTTAATTTCAATAGCTTAACCCATCACTTCATGAGCATTTTGTGAAAAATGGCTGTTTTCATTGAAAAGTCTCCCGTTACAAGTTCAAATTGCTATAAAACAATTAAAACTGCTTCAATACTTATAAAACTTGGCACAAATGTTGACTGGACCATTGCCTTTGTAACAACATGCTCAGGCTTCCATCAAAATTGATTTCAAAGTGCTGCAACTTCTCAATGGATTGAGATAGAGTCAAATGCTTTTCAGCGTTGGTTACACGTTACCTTATGATCGATCTGGGGTCATTTTTAGCCTCTCACAAGACTGCCGCCCCCCTTCAAATCCCCCAAACAGAAGGGGGCACATCCCCCTTCTGGCAACCCCCTGATGAATCATTTGGATGTGGGGCCATGCCGAAAAAGTGGTCACTTTTTTTAACAACATTATTTAAACAAACTAGAACTGTGTCCAAAGGACACGGATGCCCCCACTGACAACATATGTATGGTATATAGTGAAAAAATCAACAAAGGGCCATAATTCTGTTAAATTTGGTCGCAGCAAAAATTCCTTCCTTTACTACCATCTACACATTAAGGTTGTTCATCCCTGGAAGTTTAAGCAAAATCTACCATCCGGTTTAAGAGGAGTTGTGTTCACAAAATTTCTACATAGTATATAGTGAAAAAATCAACAAAGGGCCATAATTCTGTTAAATTTGGTCGCAGTGAAAATTCCTTCCTTTACTTCCATTTACACATTAAGGTTGTTCATCCCTGAAAGTAAAAGCAAAATCTGTCATCTGGTTTAAGACGAGTTGCGTTCACAAAATTTCTACATAGTATATAGTGAAAAAATCAACAACGGGCCATAATTCTGTTAAATTTGGTCGCAGCGAAAATTCCTTCCTTTACTATCATCTACATATTAAGGTTGTTCAACCCTGGAAGTTTAAGCAAAATCTGCCATCCGGTTTAAGAGGAGTTGCGTTCACAAAATTTCTATATGGTATATAGTGAAAAAATCAACAACGGGCCATAATTCTGTTAAATTTGGTCGCAGCAAAAATTCCTTCCTTTACTGCCATTTACACATTAAGGTTGTTCATCCCTGGAAGTTTAAGCAAAATCTGCCATCCGGTTTAAGAGGAGTTGCGTTCACAAAATTTCTATATGGTATATAGTGAAAAAATCAACAAAGGGCCATAATTCTGTTAAATTTGGTCGCAGCAAAAATTCCTTCCTTTACTGCCATCTTCACATTAAGGTTGTTCATCCCTGGAAGTTTAAGCAAAATCTGCCATCCGGTTTAAGAGGAGTTGGGTTCACAAAATTTCTACATAGTATATAGTGAAACAAGAGGGCCATGATGGCCCTAGATCGCTCACCTGAATTATCAAACTCATCCAAACAATTACCTAGACAAGCATTCTGACCAAGTCTCATGACAGGTGAGTCAAAAATGTGACCACTACAGTGTTAACAAGGATTATCCATATTTGAGCAGTGCGACCTAGTTTTTTACCCAGGTGACACATATTCAAACTTGACCTAGAAATCATCAAAACAAACTTTCAGACCAATTTCCAGGATACTTGGATCAAAACAGTAGCAACTAGAGTGTTAACAAGATTTTTCTATTTTTAGCTCCGGTGACCTAGTTTCACATGCGATTTCGAACTCATCCAAGCAATTACCTAGACAAACATCCTGACCAAGTTTGATGATAATTGAGTCGAAAATGTGACCACTAGAATGTTAACAAGGTTTTTCCATATTTGGCGGTGTGACCTAGTTTTTCATCCAAGATGACCCATGTTCGATCTTGACTTAGAAATCATCAAAACAAAACTTTCAGACCAATTAACAGAATATTTGGATCACAACAGTAGCCACTAGAGTGTTAACAAGATTTTTTCTATTTTTAGCTCCTGTGACCTAGTTTTTCATCCGAAATGTCCCATGTTCGATTTATTCCCAGCAATGACCTAGACAAGTTTCCTGACCAAGTTTTGATGACAATTGAGTCAAAATTGTGACCACTAGAGTGTTAACAAGGTTTTTCTATTTTTAGCTCCTGTGACCTAGTTTTTCATCCGAGATGACCCATGTTCGAACTCATCCGAGCTATCACCTTAACAAGCATCTTGATCAAGTTTGATGATGATTGATGCAAAAATGTGGACCGCTAAAGTGTTAACAAGGTTTTTCTATTTTTTAGCTCTGGTGACCTACTTTTTCATCCGAGATGACCCATGTTCGAACTCATCCAAGCTATCAACTAGATAAGCATCCTGACCAAGTTTGATGATGATTGATGCAAAAATGTGACCACTAGAGTGTTCACAAGGTTTTTCTATTTATAGCTCCGGTGACCTAGTTTTTCATCCGAGATGACCCATATTCGAACTCATCCGAGCTATTATCTAAACAAGCATCCTGACAAAGTTTGATGATGATTGGGTCAAAAATGTGACCACTAGAGTGTTCACAAGGTTTTTCTATTTTTAGCTCCTGTGACCTAGTTTTTCATCAGAGATGACCCATGTTCGAACTCATCCAAGCAATTGACTAGACAAGCATTCTGACCAAGTTTGATGATGATTGGTTCAAAAATGTGACCACTAGAGTGTTCACAAGGTTTTTCTATTTATAGCTCCTGTGACCTACGTTTTTCATCCGAGATGACCCATGTTCGAACTCATCCAAGCTATCACCTAGACAAACATCCTGACCAAGTTTGATGATGATTGGGTCAAAAATGTGACCTCTAGAGTGTTCACAAGGTTTTTCTATTTTTAGCTCTTGTGACCTAGTTTTTCATCCGAGATGACCCATGTTCGAACTCATCCGAGCTTTCAACTAGATAAGCATCCTGACCAAGTTTGATGATGATTGAGGCAAAAATGCGACCGCTAGAGTGTTCACAAGTAATTGTGGACGGCCGGACGGACGACGGACGACGGACATTCACCGATCCTAAAAGCTCACCCTGAGCAAGCTCAGGTGAGCTAAAAATCAACAAAGGGCCATAATTCTGTTAAATTTGGTCGCAGCAAAAATTCCTTCCTTTACTGCCATCTACATATTAAGGTTGTTCATCCCTGATAGTTTAAGCAAAATCTGCCATCCGGTTTAAGAGCAGTTGCATTCACAAGATTTCGGGACGTACGGACAGACGGACGGACGGCGTGACGGACGGACAAGTGCAGCGCTATATGCTCCCACTCTGTGGCGGCATAAAAACAGTATTTGGGGACTAAATAGGGCATTTTTTCACTGAGGCCTAAAAGAGGGGAAGGAGTCGAAAGTGCGTTGTTTTGCGTATATTTGAGCTAAAGGGTTAAATGCACATTTTGCCTTAGAACTGCATTGATTTTTATTTCTCAAAATCTTTTTAATTTTGGTGTTCTTTTGTGTTTATTGGCCAATTACAGAACAGAATTATCATTTTTTAGTTTGTAATAATGAAATAAATAACTAAAGCTATTGAAAGTGGTCCCTAGAAATAAATATGAATTCCGACTCCACCCAATTTCATACTAGTTTTTCTTATTTGCTTTTAACAAATGTGAAGTATACTTGACTGATATAGAATCATATTTCATGAGTAAAATCAAATAAACATTCAAATACCTATGAAAGAAGGAGCTATTGTAAAGTTGAAACATTACTTCAGGATCTACCTTTCCAAAGAAACGTCCAACCTAAAAACATAACAATATTAAAATCAACATTTCTTTGTATTTTGCTGCTTTCTTCCATATATATTTTGCTAAATAATCACTAAATACATCTTTACACTAAATTTTCTATTATTCATTAAATCTATGTACATGTATAATGTCAAAATACATCATAGATTTAAAAGAAACTTACATCATAACATGTGTCACAGAAACTGATATAAAATTTATGATTGTTTAAAAAAGTAATTGTTAATTAATGATTAATTTATTCCTTAACCCTTTGACCCTTAATTCAATATAATCAATTTGTCCTTGACATGGAATTTTGGACCAATCCACTGTTTATTAAAGGGTTTTCAAACATGGAAATGCTAAAATTTGTTAGTTACTAGTATCGTGTCTGAATTGACTGTACAAATGAGCCAGTGGCATTACCAAGTCATCAGTTCTGCTTCCACTAATTCTTATCCCACTGAATTTCTTAATATAAACTTGCCCAGCTTCAATTTTTGGAACTGTCCATTATCAATAGTAGAGATATCAAGATGAAAAATTTAAAAATAGCCAGCCAAAAGTATAGACATCAAAATGAAAATTTTCAATGCAGTGAAGAGCATGGTCGAAATTGCAAGAATTTGCATGCTGGACTGACTCTATGCTGGTGACAAAAGGTTAATCACTTGCAGTCTCAACAGAAAAAAGGCTTAAAATTTTAAACTTGCCAACATCGGGAAAACCAACATAGTTTCACTTACACTAGTTTCGTACTGTTCTTGATTAGTTGCTATAAGAAACGCCCCGTCATCAATCAGGTAACATGCCGTGGTTGACGGATCCCCGCAGTCACCTATACTTGTCTGGTTGGATACTTTAATCATGGTATCTCTGATGTGCTCGTGTGTGAATACCGCTCCCAGAACTAAAATTATATTTGATAAGTTTATTAAAAGCCCATTATGCCCAAGAAATACTTTATATTTAAATTTCTCAAAAGCTTTTTTTTTGTGTCCTATTATGGTTTCCAAAACGTTACTCATTGGTCATTTACCTGTTTGTTTGTTTCATTTTACGCCTTTTCCCAACAGTATTTCAGTCATAAAGGCGGGTAGTTTCCTAACCATCGTTCCTGGAGCATTACACCAATACTAGACTACCTTCCTCCGCGCTAAACTACCAAAGCATCTCCCAGCGATCGAACCCACGCCAGAGAGGTAACTGGATTAGAAGTCATTGACTCTAACCCCTCGACCACGGAGGGGGTTGTGGTCATTTACCTGAACCATTATTTGCTTGTTTTGCTTTTTTGAACTTAGTACAGTTATAATTATCTTGTATTTTGTATGAAAGTCAAAATACTACTTTATTTACATTATACCACCTTTAAGATAAATAATTTCACATTCACATTTACATCCTGTTGCTAAAAAGCATCTATTATGCTATACAACTATCATTTAATTATAATACTCACGTTTGCCCTATCTAATGTAGTAAAAAATCCCTCATTTCTGAGGCATAATGTGCCTTTAAAGACTTGGCTTGAGTGACATACACTGCAATTGCGATAAAACACTCATGTTGGGGTCCAGAGTCTCAGAACCATGTTATTACCAGGTTCTGATTTATAACGCTCATCAGGAAAATATCGCATTACCCCACCCACCCCTGATAGATATATAATACTCATGATCTTTTCCTTTCCAATCAACAAATATCAACAATTTTGTGTTTTTAAAACAATTTAATAATGTAAGGGATAACATACCTGCAGCTTTGTAGTTCAGACTTTGACCACCAAGGTTTGAGCCCATCTTGCTGTTGTTAATGGAAATAGACTTGACAACTGTTACTTCACCAAATGAATCATTGGCAGATATATTTTCCGGACTAACTGGATCTAAAATAATGACCACAAAACAATATATGAGCTGCGTCACGACAAAACCAACGTAATGGGTTTGCGACCAGCATGGATCCAGACCAGCCTGCGCATCCGCGCAGTCTGATCAGGATCCATGCTGTTCGCTTACCAACTCTATAACAAGTAGAGAAACTGATAGCGAACAGTATGGATCCTGATCAGACTGTGCAGACTGGTCTGGATCCATGCTCGTCACAAACGTGCTATGTTGGTTTTGTCATGACGCGGCTCATATATACATTTTCATAAGAGTGCATTATATATATATATTATATATAAGTCTGAAAGCAGTTTCAAGAAGACTTTTTCAGTTTTCTTACAAAACTTTTATGAATATTTTCCTGATACTTTAGTTCTTCAAACATTTCACTTCAAACATTTCACTTAACAACAGTTATTAAACTATAGAAGTTTAGAAAATCATTATGCATAGTATTTCAATCATTCAATGTCCAACTTTACCAAAGATATATAGGTCACTGAATATTCATATCAAATGCTGGGCATCAATGTTTAACTTGCCAAGAATATAAGGGGCTCTGAATACCTATAATAAAATGTGAGGCTATTGCCTTACAAACCAAGAATATATAGGACACCACCTAAATGTGGGGCATCAATGTACAACTTACCAAGAATATGGAGCACTGAATATTAAATGTGGGGCATCAATGTACAACTTACCAAGAATATATGGAGCACTGAATATTAAATGTGGGGCATCAATAGCTCTCTTGAAGTAGTTGGCTTTCCATGGATCTCTCTGATCAATAAACTGTTTGACCAAATCTTCCCTGAAATGACCAGAAAATTGTTCTTGTGATTCATACACATCTACAAAATATCAAATCATGCTTTACTATATTTATTACACTATTAAAATTAATGTTAGTCAATATGTTAACAAAAAATCTTATTTATCAAGATCTGTAAACAAATCTGTGAATTAAAAAAATTGAATTTGTTAGTGAAATTAAAGTTAGTATTTTAATATTTCTCTCTGAAATAGTGGCTAAAAGATGATGTGATTGTAAGAAGATGAATAACACTTGGCTGAAATAAAGTTCATCAAACATGCCATATGACATATATCATACATGTATCTACATAAGGTTGAAAAGAATAAAACTGATCCCTGATGGATCTTCATTGCTCACCAGAGCTTTTTTCCTTATATATAAAAATAAACCTTATGAAAGCTTTTTGGCTTAAAAAACACTCACCAGAGTTTCCAGCAAAAAGATTATTCAAAGACAGCTTAATATAATTACATTACTTCAGAGCTTATGATTTGACCCAGCTGTTATGACCTGACTGATCCAGCATTAATTATTTGACCCAACATTTATGATGATCCAGTTTTTCTAATGACTCATCTTATATGACTCCATCCACCTTTTATGATTTCACCCCGGTTTTATGATTTAACCCAATATTTATGACTTGATCCAACTTTTATTATTCAAACCAGCTTATATGACTTAAAACCATTTTTTTTAAACTTGACAACGCTCATAATTATGATATCATCAAACTTTAAGAATTGACCCATTCTACTTAACCCAGCACTATGACTTGACCCAGCTTTAATGACTTGACTTGATCCATATTTTATGACTTTACTTGACTTGATCCATATTTCATGACTTTACCCAGCTTTATTGACTTGACTTGATCCATATTTTATGACTCTACCCAGCTTTTTATCCCAGCTGATCCATCTTTGCTCTCAAGTTGTATTACATTTTGATTACTGTTAATACATTAAGTTGTGGCCTAAATTATATACTCTAGGCAAAAGCTATGCATTTATATAATTTGACCTACTGACCTAGATTTTTACTTCTCATTTCCTATTTTCAACATTGATAGACATATGATCAATGTATGTTATAATAATGTTTTTGTTTAAATAAAATTCGACAAAATTTATTACATCTGGTGGGTTAACTAATTCTCCTCGGTTTGACCTGGTAGCCTAGTTTTTGACTGAGTTATACAAGTTTTGAAGACATTGAATTTAAAACAAAAATTAATTTCTACAGCGTCCTCATTTTAATGACAAACAAGCTAGAGATGATGGAAACAGACATTTAGTGATCATAAAATATTTTCTTGATAATGTTGAATTACTTATATAATATGAAAACATATGCAAACATAAACATCTAAGATAATAATTATATATAAATTCATTCACTCTATATCATTCACACTTACTACGCTTTCTAGTTTCAAACAAGAATAATTAAGTATTCAGACAGGAAAAAAAAGAAAGAAAACCAAACAAGTCAAAATATATTGAATATATATTTGAAAATAAGAAGTGCTCCAAAATTAAAAAAACAATACATTTGTGTTCGAGTGTAGAAAATTTCGTAACTACTCATTGTAAAGCCATTTTCATTCATAGGTTTTGTCTTTTGTTATAGATATTGTTCTTTATAAATGGGTTTTTGTTGTTGTTGTTCCTTGTTGCTTCATCATACTAGGTATATTTATATGAGCCGCGTCACGACAAAACCAACATAGTGCGTTTGCGACCAGCATGGATCCAGACCAGCCTGCGCATCCGCGCAGTCTGATCAGGATCCATGCTGTTCGCTTACAAACCCTATAACAAGTAGAGATACTGATAGCGAACAGCATGGATCCTGATCAGATTGCACAGATGCGCAGGCTGGTCTGGATCCATGCTGGTTGCAAACCCATTATGTTGGTTTTGTCATGGCGCGGCTCAAATGTTAAAACCCATGTGTCAAAATGACTTTACCATGACCAATCATTACATGCAAATATTTTCAAATTATGGCATTATTCTATTATTTGAATTTATAACAATCAAATTTCTTATTATATCTATTTAAATCATGGCGTTATTCTATTATTAGAATTTATAATCAAATATCTAATCTAAATTGTAAAATATTGCAAACCATTGATCTTAGTAATTATATATCGTGCTATAAGAGTTAACACAAATTTGGCAAGTCAAAACTTTAATGAATCCTAGTTGCTAATGATGACCAAAATTTTTTCATCGTCAAACATTATTTCAGGCCAATATTAAGAGTAGATAACTGACAAGGTGTAAGTTTCTGATCGACAGGAAGAGAAATGAGGAATTAACAATTCTAGGAGGAACAGTGGCTATTTTTAGAAATTACTTTCTTCCCCAAAATAACAACCTACTTATAAATATTTAAAGAAAAACTGAATGGTTTCACGTCTATTCAATGGTGTATCTGATTATAAAAATCTTCATCTGTCAATCAAATAGATAAGAAATTTTTTTTAGAAAATATAACAGGATCTTCAAAATGGTCGTGAAAACTGAATAATTTTACAGTAATCTACGTTTACACACGTTCTATAGAAAGCAGACGAGAATAATGACAGTTAAGACAATAAGAACAGAGAGCTGATCTACTACATCGCGACACAAACCGCATACCTATCCGTCACATTACTACACTCAATATAACATTTTCTATCTCGAGGTCGCGGGCCCTCACACAAATTCCTCGTAGCAAGATGCTTGTATGTGCAGCTTGCAACACAAATAGGTAAAATTGTTACAACTATCGTATGTATCAAGTGATCTGATTGGTTTAAAATTATCTATAGTGCATCAAAGTGAGTCAAAAGTTCTGATTGGTTTATAACAATGCTTATTCAACTCAGGATCTCTTAACCAAAATCTGATTGGTTGAAATCTAAAATTAATCCAGTTCTCGGACTGCTTTGAATTATTCAACACATAATTTCATCGCATGATGTCACCTGCTTCGATGCACTATACTCCTTACACATTTCTCTATATCTCACACACTTTATATAACATAGCCCAAAAAATGGTGATTTTTAGAGTTGGCGTGGCCAAGTGTTCATATCAGACTAGTAATCTACAAATTGCTTGTGGCAAAGGCTTTTATCACTTTCCTTTTCAGCAGGAAACAACATCTAAAAATTTCTTTCAATAAAAATCTCTCCAATAATAATAACTTCAAACATGCACCAATGTCAAAAGACTGATTATAATTTATAACACCCATCACCAAATTAAATTCAGATAAAATTCATATATAATAACGATGTAAAATATATGTTCACACAAAAAAATGTAAAAATTTGATTAAATAACATGAATAAATTGAAAAATAACTTGCATAAATGAAAACACGTTAATTGAATTGTTGAATAAAATTGAATTAAATACGAAACTTATCAATGATAAATAAGGTCTTCTACAGTGAAAAAGAGTTCTGTCACAGGAGTGACAATACCACCATCATCTCTGACATAGGACTTTATTTCAGTTCATTTTTCATTAGTTTTCAAGGTGAACATTTGAGCTAAGTAAGAAGATAGACTTTTAAAGACTTTGTAATTTATAGTGCAGTCACAAATTTGTCCAATATCTAAAGTGACCTTGACCTTCAGCCAGCACAGTGAAAGTTAAATTTCTGCACATCTTTTTAATTAGGTGAACATTACAGCCAACTTTGAAGAAAATCCTTCAAGGTCAATAGGATCCATAATAAAGTGGACACAAAATTGTCTGACAATTGATAATTAAATATGACCTTGACCTTGAAGCAGAATAATTCTGCACATCATCTTGTTCAGGTAAACATTACAGCCAAGTTAGAAGAAAATCCTTCAAGGACAGTAGGATTATTTATATAGTGGGAACAAAATTGTCTGACAATTAATAATTAAATGACCTTGACCTTGAAGCAGAATAGCAGCAATATAGGTTCTGCACATCATCTTGTTCAGGTAAGCATAACAGCCAAGTTTGAAAGAAATCCTTTAAGGGGTTAACAATTGATAGAGCAGACGCAGTAGAGACAGACAGACGGACAGACCAACATGACAAAGTGATTCCAGTATAACCTCCACAATTATGTTATATGGTATGGGTATAATATTGGGAAAATGAAAGATGGGTTAAATTAAAACTTGTTAATACTTAATTAAACTTCTTAAATATTTAGAAAAACAAATTAAATAAAAACTTGTACATCTTCAGCGAATTATTGAGAGAGAAAAAAATTGAATTCAAAAATTTCTTGGTCAATGCTAAAAAATTTGTCCAGTGATTTACTGAAAACAAAAAATGAATTAAATTGTCAAAAAACATCTTCAGTGAAATATAGAAAGGAAAAAATAAATCAAATTTGAACTTATCGATGCCAAATTACATCTTTAGTGGAATGAAAACTTCATGAAAAAGTGATATGTTTGTGTCAATTCAATCATACACCTCACAAGAACATCTTTACTTACCTTTTAGGGTATATCTTAGTTAAACCTCCCATTGTCGCAATAAAGGCGCCAATCAACCTATTATAAAGTATAAAGCAGAAATTTACAGCAATCATGAGTGTTACTTTCAATACTTTGTTTGCTTTATTTCTGGTTTTTACACAGAATTTAACACATTTATGGCCATACCTCGCCACCTAACAGATTTTTCTGGATTACAAACCAGAAATTACAAATGTCTCTACTAGTGACCGACGACGAATCCCACATCAGGTCAATACTTTATTTGTTTTCTACGCAGACCGTAACACATTTTTGGTCATGTCTTGAACATCAATCCACCTAACGTGCTTTCCTGGATAACTAACCAGTAATTTACCAATTTCTCTCTGCAAGTGACCAACTACTAATCCCACATGATTTCTGAATCAGCGGTGAGAGACAAATGACCATTGGACTCAAATGTCCAAGAACAAATGTCACCGAGAAATTTTGCTTCACCTGATGACTGGACCAGTGACCCTTGAATAACAAATCCAATGCTCTCTCCATGAAACTGATTATTTGAATGTTGAAACAGTATTGCTTGTGTAAATCATGCAAACTGCACAATACCTGCATTACCATTAACATATCACATTGGTTTTACACATATAATATTGTCCTTAGTGTGATGCATAAAGAATAGACAATGCCATATAGATCCTTCTGTTTTCAAAAGTTGTATTTTACAATTTAAATGGCTACATTCAGCTGCACTAGTCTAGAAAAATCCTCCAGTTACAATTTTAGCATTTGAGCCGCGTCACGACAAAACCAACGTACTGCGTTTGCGACCAGCATGGATCCAGACCAGCCTGCGCATCCGCGCAGTCTGACTAGGATCTATGCTGTCCGCCTACAAACCCTATAACAAGTAGAGAAACTGATAGTGAACAGCATGGATCCTGATCAGACTGCGCGGATGTGCAGGCTGATCTTGATCCATGCTGGTCGCAACCCATTATGTTGGTTTGGTCATGGCGCAGCTCATTTTTTTTTTTCAATAAAAGTTATATCACACAAGTAGAATCCTCAACGTCTTTTATCTTTAAAACCAATCAAAAAGCTTCCTTGCATGACAAAATATAATTGTTCTCAGCAGATTTCTAGGTCACAGTTTTTAAATGTGTAAGTGACTCAAAGTCCACGACTATGATTTAATAGTAAATAAAATGTTATCAATCTTGATCACATGACTCACCCTTCTCCATCCGGATTGTTGTGTAGAAGCGGCCAGAATCCGTCTATAGTTGATGTTACGGAGAGATCAAACAATAAATGATTGATCAATTCATCGTCCCCTGTTAATTCATAAAACAAATCAATAATACTTAAAGAAATGAATGTAATAAATATTAATGAAAAATAAATGATCAAACTTAATTTGTCTCCGAAAATGAAAATAAATCTTTTTCATTCACACCATTATTCTTAACTGACCAATTTTTTTTCTAACATGTCAAACAAATACTGTCATATGGTGACTTTCCAGCTTTAGTTGTGACGACCTCAGCTGCTTCTCTGAATATTACTTCACGCAAAGACTGTAACTTAATCATCCCTATTAACATTCCATAAGCTAGCTGAATAACTTCCTCACATGAAAGAATCTGAAGTCCCTAGCGAGTCAGTAATACCTTCCATAGAAAATAAAACAAATAACGCCTCGGTTAGCGGTGTTCTTCTCGGGATGATAATTTACTGTTGCTCACAAACCTATGTGTTATTTATATAATATAACCAAACATAAACTAGAACTGCCACTATCATGGCGTGAATACCCCCGCATACCACTTTGTCAGAATCAACAGTGGCCATTTAGAGCTCAAGGACAACCTCCCTGCCAAATCTGAGGTTACTAAGCCAGTGCATTGCTAAGTTATGTATTCTACATGCTTCAAATGTCAAAATCAATACATTGCGGACAGGACATTCTTTAGCAATTGAGAAGAAAAGCTTTTTTTTTGTCAAGGTCCCTGTGACCTTGACCTTTGACGCAGTGACCTCAAAATGAATAGGGGTCACCTTATAGTCATGATCAACATCCATACCAAATATGAAGACTGTGGGTCAAAGGAATCTTAAGTTAATGGGTGGACAAACTTTTTGAAGTCAAAGTCCCTATGACCTTGACCTTTGATCCAGTGACCTCAAAATCAAAAGGGGTCATCTACTAATCATGATCAACATCCATGTCAAATATGAAGACTGTGGGTCAAAGGAATCTAAAAGTTATTGGGCAGACAAAGTTTTTGAAGTCAAAGTCCCTGTGACCTTGACCTTTGACCTGGTGACCTCAAAATCAATAGGGGTCATCTACTAATCATGACTAACCTCCATGCCAAATATGACGACTGTAGGTCAAAGGAATCTTAAGTTATTGGGCGGACAAGCTTTTTGAAGTCAAGGCCCCTGTGACCTTGACCTTTGACCTGGTGACCTCAAAATCAATAGGGGTCATCTACTAATCATGACTAACCTCCATGCCAAATATGAAGACTAAGGGTCAAAGGAATCTTAAGTTATTGGGCGGACAAGCTTTTTGAAGTCAAGGCCCCTGTGACCTTAACCTTTGACCTAGTGACCTCAAAATCAATAGGGGGTCATCTACTAATCATGACTAACCTCCATGCCAAATATGAAGACTAAGGGTCAAAGGAATCTTAAGTTATTGGGCGGACAAGCTTTTTGAAGCCAAGGCCCCTGTGACCTTGACCTTTGACCTAGTGACCTCAAAATCAATAGGGGTCATCTACTAATCATGACTAACCTCCATGCCAAATATGAAGACTAAGGGTCAAAGGAATCTTAAGTTATTGGACGGACAAGCTTTTTGAAGTCAAGGCCCCTGTGACCTTGACCTTTGACCTAGTGACCTCAAAATCAATAGGGGTCATCTACTAATCATGACTAACCTCCATGCCAAATATGAAGACTAAGGGTCAAAGGAATCTTAAGTTATTGAGCGGGACAAGCTTTTTGAAGTCAAGGCCCCTGTGACCTTGACCTTTGACCTAGTGACCTCAAAATCAATAGGGGTCATCTACTAATCATGACTAACCTCCATGCCAAATATGAAGACTAAGGGTCAAATGAATCTTAAGTTATTGGGCGGACAAGAAAAAACCGACGGCCGGACGGCCGGACGGACAAGCTGATTCCAGTATACCCCCTTACAACTTTGTTGTGCGGGGGTATAATGAGCTGTGTCACGACAAAACCAACATAATGCGTTTGCGACCAGCATGGATCCAGACCAGCCTGCGCATCCGCTATCTTTTTCTCTACTTGTTATAGGGTTTGTAAGCGATTAGCATGGATCCTAATCAGAGTGGATGCGCAGGCTGGTCTGGATCCATGCTGATTGCAAACGCATTACGTTGGTTTTGTCATGGCGCGGCTCAAATACTATCATCTTCAATAAGAAGGAAACAGCTTACTTACATTTGTATTGAGATGGATTTTCAAGGGCTTCCTGCAGGTCAAGGACAGTTCCTGTCGAGTTCTTAGACAAATAACCTTCAAAGAATTCCCTGAAATTAAACATTTACACCAATATTCAATGAAATTAGCATCTCACACATAGGAGTTTAATATGGAGACAACAACTGGAAGAATGTATCTGCAGGAATGTTTTAAGGTCCATTATTTCTCAAAAATGCTTTTATTTTTTTAGGTTTTTATTTTTGATATCATGCTATGTTATAGTTTCCAAAATGTTACTACAAATAGATGGCCAATAAACCGAACCATCTATTTCTTCTGTTGCTTTTTTGGCAATAAGTCCAGTTACAGTGATTTTGTATGGATGTCGAAATACTAGTTTAAATTTTTGTTATTTTAATGACAACTAATTTCAAATAAAATGCTATCTCCAGATGATAAGCATTTAAAATGCTCCAAAACCATTATTTAAACATTATAAAACTTATGTTTCTAAAGAAGGAAAAAATAATTTGTTTCTGAGGCATAATGTGCCTAATGAATTTATTAAAAACAATTTTATAAAAAACAATAATAAAAGTGGCAGCGTGGCCGAGTGGTAAACACGTCAGACTAGTAATCTAAGGATTGCTGACCCCATAGGTAAAAACACTGTCAGGGGCAGGCCGTTGTTTCTTTGAGCAAGAAATTTTGCATCCATTGCAAAGTACTGGTTGGTTCCAGGAACAGATTTGAGAGTGTTTCAATAAGCTTATAGCTTCAAACACAACCAAACTAAAATAAGTTTGTATAAACTAAACTAATAATAAAAGCAAAGTAACCTCAAAAACTAATTAATGAGCAATAACTCTGTATACAATAATCTATTTTAGGAACCTATGGAATAACACTTACCAGTCAGGTATCAGCAATGCAGTATGGGTATCATTCAATAAACTTTTATTTTCTGTAATCATGAAAAATATAATTTTGTAATAACATTTTTATATATGAAATTACTGTAAAATTTTAATCTAACTGAAATAATAATAACTATTTATTTATACCTTTCAGTAATCAAGATTGTTATTGTAATGCTTAGCCTCCTGTATTTGTGTAATGGATTTGCCTTGATTTGAATTTGGAACAGTCCATTTGAAAATTAAGGGATTTCAGAATTAAAATGCAAAATGCAAGCTAACAATAGAGTACATCCGGGCAGACTGCACACATGTGCTCTACTCTTAAGACATAGGCTAATCACTTTTGGTCCGACCAATTTTAAGAGTTAAAATATATAAAATTTTCATGCATTTTGAGGTGTTATATTTTTGGCTACAAAAAGAAAATAATCACAGCTTTTACTTACTTTCATTGACTGGTGTTTGTATATCAGTTTCAATCATCAGATAATATTCATGGTACTTTGGTATATTCACACCGAGACTAGAAATACAAAAATAAAATTTTCATTTATATTTTAACTAAGAAATAATTTTGGTCTCAGCAGTGTTTATTGGCTATTTAACACCAGTTTTGAGTTTTGATGCGAAGAAATTGACAATGAAGGCTGTACTTGATTTCCCCCACAATGTTCAATAAGTGCTTCTGTTGCTTTTAAAAAATGCATCTGTCACTTAAAATGCAAGCAATCAACTTTCATTTTACAGAACAACTTTCAAACCATATATTCTGTAAGATGACTATGGTTAATCAGCAAGGTGTTCCAAATGAAAATTTCCTATTGTCAGTAATGATTTTAAAAATTTGTTGTGTTTACTACCCAAGACTACTTGAAGAATTGGTAAGTGTTTTATAACATGTGTGTAGTATTTAAGTGTAATCGCTGAAAAGTAACAATCATATGTGCTTCAGAGTTGACCAATAAATTCTTTCCCGAAAAAATTCAGAAATAACCAATATTTTCCCAAATCTCATTTTCATGTCTGATCAAAATGCAACATTTTCACCTGAAACTTTGTTTACAATGTAAACCTTTATACAGACTACAGATACTAATACTGTACACATATGCATACTATGAAATTTTTTAGCCCAAAATGACTGATAAATGCAAAACATTAAGGTTTTACCTGAAATTAGTAAGATCAATTCCACGATAGCTGATGATCCTTTTTCTGTCGCCATTCTCAATATCAACATGTCTCTGTAAACAACATTTAACAACATCATTCAATTAAACAAAATATCTAAAGATGAAGATTGGCAGCTTTTTTGTTGTTGCTTTTTACTGTGGAAGGAGGCGACTGCTTTAGGAGTTATCTTATTTGGGGTTAGAGCAGGGGGTTATTTAAGATTCACTGACAATGTAAAATATTACATCACAACTATCCAGCTTTACTGGTAGAGAAAGACATCACATCAGAGGCCCCTCCTTGCATTTTTTCTGACACAAGCATATATCTGTGTTGAACAATCAGCCTTCTGTATGCAAACTATTCCTCACATGAAAAGACTCCAAATTCCCTAACAGGTTGCGAACCCACAGCAGTCAGAAGCAAATCTTTTTATTCCAGCAACTTTGACCAGTCAGCCATGCAGGCTTGGCATTAAGAAAGAAGTCACAAAGGCACTTTGTACATACATGTATAACATAAAATATACATGAATAATCAAGCTTCCACATTCAAATAAAATCCTGCAGTTAAATTGTATTTAAATGAATTCAATGTGAAATAATCAAGATACAATTCAATGTGATATTTCTGCTACAAGACATGTAGTGTAAAATGAGATATTTTTGCAGGAACAAAACTTCATGAAATCAACATTTTTGGATAATTTACAAAGTTAAAAATTTACAAAGTTCTATTTTCAGTTCTATTTAATAAGCACAGGTAGATAAATTATAAATTTAGTGAACATTCATTTTTGTGAAAACCTTAAATGTGAGAAATTTAAGTTAGCACAATTCAATCCCATTCGAAAATTTCAGACTTTCCAGTCATGAAACTATTTAAAGTACTGACCTGATCCTTGGCAATGGTGTACATTACAATTTCAATTCTATCCTGTTTCTGATCTATCATGTCATTACGAAGCTGAAAAATAAACAAGTTATCTTGTTGTTAACCCTGAGCCTATAAATTTGTAAAATGGACTTGTCTGGCTTTGTATCTGGAACAGTTCATTGTTATTTAAAGGGTTTTTTTATATCAAAATGACTAAAATCAAGCAGAAAATCAAGAAGAAAACAGTATAGACATATACAGTGTAACTGTTGATAGATTGAAGACAGATACAAACTAAATTTGTATAATAGAATCTTGTACTGCTTTGACAGTCTATTATAAAATCAGGGAATTTTAATCTTCTCATAATGCAAGAATTCTGTAGCATGGATGGATTGGCTTCCCTTGATATTTTTTGTTTGTTGGATCTTAAGTCACACCAACTCTGTAAAGGTCACACAGTGGCTTTCTAGCCACAATGATAAAGGAAGATCTAAGGTGCCCATTCATGCATTTTTTCAAGCATGAGGGTGCGCCTGAGTCAAACCACTAACCTTCTGTAACCTAGCTTGTTAGCACCGGATTTGAACCAACAGCATGTGGGGCAAGTGATTTGAAGACGGCCACCTTAACCACTTGGCAATAGCCACTCTACTGATAATTTTGATGATGGTAAGTGATCATCGCAACTATCATATAACTGCTTAACCTTTAATCTGCTGAATTTATTGAATGGACTTCCCTAGCTTTCGTTTTTGGAACTGTTCATTATCAATTTTAGGGATATTAAGATGAAAAATACCAGTCAGCCAACAGAATAGTGCCAGGCCAGACTTCACATATACGCAGGCTTGTCTGGCTCTATACTAGTGGCAAAGGCTTATCACTTTCTAGCAGGTTTAGTGTTAATATCACAAACCATTATATATAACTAGGCAAGTATCGTAATTAAGAATCATTAAAATGGGTAAAATCTGAGTCTTTTAATTTGAAAGAAATATCTATTGTAAGAATCACATTTTAGTTCTTTTCAAGAAACACACGAATAAAACACCATTAACACTTTTATCTTTAAAAACAGTATTTCAAAATGTTGATCAATGCCATTTAACAGATTTATTAATCCTTTCATTTTACAATACAGAGAAGGTGAAGGAAAGTAAAAGTTCTGGGAGCAAAAATAAAACAAAATACTTTTTTGTAAAACAAAGGACAATTAACTCCTATTTCTGGAAGAGAAAATATAAGAATTACCTGCACTGTAGCGTCGGTTTCAACCTCAACTTCTAGGAAATCCACATTCGGTGGGTCTTTCAAGTCATTCTGAACCTTCAGTTTTGGATGGAACACTATGTAACCATTAGCATTTATGGCAAACGTGAATCCATTGGGTCCAAACTGAAATAAAATATCTCATTTTATACAATTTTATATCAAAGGTTTATTGTCATTCCAATAAAATCTCAATATTTCATGATAAGAATTACATGTATGCACATTTAACTAATTAAAAAATATTTGACTGAAAGTTCTGCCTGACTGAAAAAAATGTTCTTTTTAGTGCTTGATTTTTTTAGTTTGACCTTGATGTCACTCAATTTCATTATGTTGTCAATTCACAACATATTTATTACAATACAAAAACAGAATGACAAAAACAAGGGAAACAAATATATAGCAATTGAATATCTAACTTTGTTTTCTGTTTCCTATAACAAACATGTGCATTAAATAACATAGACATTCACTGTTACATTTTTATTGACAAAAGATCATACGGGAAATAAGCATATGGGAAATTATCACATTGAAAATAAGCATATAGGAAATGATCACATGGGAAACGCCCATACAGAAAATGATTACATGGGAAATGACCGTACAGGAAATGACCATATGAGCATGGGGACAATATAAGATATGATTGTACAGTTTTTAAAATTGCTATCAAATATATTTTGCCAGTTAAAGATTTCAACACTTACAGTTTTCTACAAATCAAGAGGTCATATCAAAATATACATGCATATATACATAAATACCTTTCTTAGAGGAGCATATTTCAACATGGCATCTGTTGTTACATCTATACCCATTACACCTAGTATAGTCTGGGCAGTCTGCAAGAAATAGTATCGAAATATTTTCTACTCACAAATGCTAAACAGAATTACATATATTATTTCTATGTGACTTGTCTGTGAGAAACGTGAAATGCCCCTTTTACTGATCTAACGAAAATATCTACTTCAGTTCAAATTTAAAACAATTGTGTTCAATACCAAATTTTCTATGGAACAAACAGATAAATAAGAAACATGAGAAAATAAGAAAGCATGTCTTATAAAGTTATACAAGGTAATTCAAAATATAAAACATACTTAAGGGAGATAATTGCTGTTGGATGAATGATCTCCCTTTGTTTAAGAAATTTATTCTACAACCATTTCATCATGTAAATACATTCCCTTTTTTATATGATGATATGTATGATGAAAAATTTCTGTATTTGTACAGCTTAGCAAAGGTTTATGAAAAAGTCCACATAATATCTTCTTTTTTTTTTAAATTCTCAATATTTATATTAAATACTTACCGAACCATTCATATTAGTTTTGTTGTACACAGGTAGTGTCACAGTTGTCATCATGCCTAGACCCTGATATAAAATAAATGTCACAATATAAAATATATGTCACAAATAACATACCGGTAATATCACAAGAATGTCACAATTGTCACTTGTTGGGAAAATATGAAATTCACTGAAGAATAAACATTTGTAATAAAAACTTACATTTAAATAATGATTATTTTTCTATTTCTTTTAATTTTTCGTTTTAATTGAAATTATAGAAATAAATACTTTTTGTACAATTTTACTATTCTGCAATTTTTAATTTTTTTTTGAAAATCTATTATCAAAATACTAAAATACTCCTAATCAAATGAGACTAAATTTTACCATAAACAAGATTGCATTTGAGAAAAATGCTATGCCACCGCATTAATACAACACTAAATAGTAGTGTAGGAACAGATATTTTTTGTTTCTATACAATTGAAGATTGTCATAATGCATAGATCCCTGACCTATCTAATTCTTATCATCAGATTAGTGGTTGAATCTATTATTAATCCAATAAAAGATCAGAGTAGGAATATATCAATGCACTTGAGTCTGGTGAATTTGGTGGTGAAGGTAATATTTTCACACAGCCTAAATTTCATGACTCTATCAATGGACAACACAGTAAGACACTTTGTTAAAATCTAAATCCAGCTGATATCAAAGTTCACTTTACATCTTAATCTGTGCACATGGTTCAAATTTCATAGCTGTACATCAAAGGACAAGAAAGTAGGTCACATCATCAAAATCTAGATCACCTGATATCAAAGTTCAATTTTACAACTTAAACTGTGCACATGGTCAAAATTTCATTGCTGTACATCAAAGAATAAGAAAGTAGGTCACTTTCCCCTTGGGCAAGGCAAAATTTTGACCCAAGGGTTTAATTCAAAACAATCTTGATACAGGTCCACCAAACAACATTTCAAGTCAAATATCTAAGATCTAGCTTTCTCCCATTCAGAAAACATTTGTTTTATTTTCTGTTTTTACTATGTGTACATAATGAGAATCACTGCCCCCGGGCAGGGCCAATTTTGACACCAAGGGAAAAATTTGAACAACTTTGGTAGAGGACCTATAGATGATATTATATAGCAAAGATCAAAACTCTATGCCTTGTTCCTTCAGACAAAAATATTTTTTTTTTTTTTTTTACTATATGTACAAAATGAAAATCAATGACCCCCGGGGTGGAACCAATTTTGACCCAAGGGCTATAATTTGAACAATCTTGGTAGAGGTTCAATTCGCAAAGTCTAATGCCATATATTTAACCTCTAGCCTTTGTCAATTCAGAGAAGAAGTTTTTCAAGTTTTTACTTTATACATATAAGGAAAACTATCGCCTCTGGGACAGGGCAATTTTAACACTAGGGGCATAATTAAAACAACTTTAGTAGAGGACCCATGATATTACATACCAAATATAAAATCTCTAAGCCTTGTACCTTCAGACAAGAAGTCTTTTTTTTTACTATATGTACATAGTGAAAATCAATGACCCCTGGGGGTGGGGCCAATTTTGACCCCAGGGCTATAATTTGTACAATCTTGCTACAGGTTTACTACACAATGTTTCATGCAAAATATCTAACCTCTAGCATTTGTCAATTGCTAGAATTTTTTTTAAAGTTTTAACTATAAGTTTATACTATATACATATAGGGAAAACCAATGACCCCCGGGGCGATTTTGACCCCAGGGCTATCATTTGAACAATCTGGGTAGAAGTCTACCAGACAATGCCTTATGCAAAATATCTAAACTCTAGGCCTTTTGGGTCTTTTGGGTCTTTACAAGAAGGTATTTTAAGTTTTTACTATATGTACATATAGTGAAAATCAATGACCCCCGGGGCGGGGCCGATTTTGACCCAAGGGCTATCATTTGAACAATCTTGGTAAGGGTCTGCCAGACAATGCCTTATGCAAAATATCTAAGCTCTAGGCCTTTTGGGTCTTTACAAGAAGGTATTTTAAGTTTTTACTATATGTACATATAGTGAAAATCAATGACCCCCGGGGCAGGGCCGATTTTGACCCCAGGGCTATAATTTGAACAATCTTGGTAGAGGTCTACCAGACAATGCTTTATGCAAAGTATCTAAGCTCTAGGCCTTTTGGGTCTTTACAAGAAGATTTTTTAAATTTATTCTTATAATTCCTTTTGGTTGCCATGGCAACCAGATTTCTGCATGGAATGAAATTCTTTGAACAACTTTGGAAGCCCTTCACCCAAGGATCAATCCTGCCAAGTTTGGTTGAAATTGGACCAGTGGTTTTTCACAAGAAGATTTTTGAAGTTCATTATATAATCTATATAACACACACACATACAAACAAACAAACAAACAAACACACACACACACGCACACACAGGTGAATCGCTATATGCCACCGCATCGCAGATGCTGCGGTGGCATAAAAACATTACTTAATATGTATTCAAGAATTACATAATGTACAATCTCAATTTTCCACAGAACATATTTCATGTTATTATACAGTTTATAATATAAATATATATTATGGGCAATGAAAATTTTAAAGTGAAAACTTCATTTATGTATATTGAAATAATTGAGCCGCGTCATGACAAAACCAACATAATGGGTTTGCTACCAGCATGGATCCAGACCAGCCTGCGCATCCGCGCAGTCTGATCAGGATCCATGCTGTTCGCTTACAAACCCTATTACAAGTAGAGAAACTCATAGCGAACAGCATGGATCCTGAACAGACTACGCGGATGCGCAGGCTGGTCTGGATTCATGCTGGTCGCAAACACATTATGTTGGTTTTGTCATGAAGCGGCTCAATTATTAATCAGAAAATAGAATTAGTGAGATGTATAATAAGTCAAGAATAAGGAGCGGGTCAATGCACCACTGTCACAAACTCAATGAACTTTCAGCCAGCACACCTCCTTATTTTTAATGATAATTAAAAAATATTTCAAATTTTATATTGTAAGTTTGCAACTGAAGTTATTTTCTCTTGTCTTTTGGCACTTTGAAAACAATTTCTATTTTAATTAATCAAAAAAATTTGCAGGAGTTAATAGCCTTGTGTCTACAAGGTACAAATATAGCAAATCACAACCTTAGTGCAGTAACACGTTAACTCCTATTAAATTATATAAGAAGTAAGCCCATTACTGCACTAAGGAGACAAAATAATTAAAATTAGTAAATTTAGTAATTTTTTGCATAAAAACATGCAAAACCTTACATTTCCTGTGAATTATTAATAAATTAAACATTTGTTAAACTTGTCCTCAATTGATTTTTTTAAATTTTTTATTTACACATCTGTAGGCATGTAGCTTTAAAGACAAATTAAGTCAGTGATGCACTGAAACGTTCATTAATATACAAGTCTAGTATGATATATAAATAAGGCTACATGCAAATATAAGCAGACCATGCAGATAGGTGGTAAGATGGAAAATGAAAGTATATTATACATAGGTTATACCCAGCCATAAATTTTCAGAATAAAATAAATATTTCAAAAATTCAAAATGCACTACTTTGTTAGGTATTAAAAAAATTTCATGTAAGGCACAGGAATTTTTGGTTAAAGTTTTGGTTGTTTTTATTAAGATAAGTGATATCTAAAGTAAAACTTTGTTAAAGAAGAAATATTTCTGGTAAAAGCAATTTCGCAGAAATTATTACAGATAAAATAATTATGGTCATCTTTTGATTTGTATAATTGCGTTGGTAACATCAGTCCATAATAAACCAAACTCAATATATTCATCATAAAATTTTAGTAGTACATTTCAAGAAAATAGGTTTCTGCTATATAATCAACCCAAATAATAACCTTAAATTAATAAAATGACTGACACCTTCGATATTTTACCATATTTTTCTATATTTTCTTAAAATTTACATAAAACAACCACATAATTATTAAATGTCCTTATTTACAAGACTTGTACTAAATGTATACTTACAAAACCTTGGAAATTTATTTCACCAAATATTTAAGGAATTAAATTCATGTAATGCAACAACTAAATTCTAACAAAGCCTAGTATAAAAGATTTCTCTTTAAATAAAATATATGCATGTTTTGCAAGGTGGGTTTTAGTACGGTAGGGGATTGGCCGTCTACCTAGCAATTATGGATGGGCATACAAATAAGTAACTAATGCAAAATAGTAGAAGTAACTTTTAGGGAAACACACACAAAATCATTTTATGAATCAGTTCCAAGCAAACAAGATAATGAACTGCAAAAATAAATAAATAAAATTTATTAATTAATTAATCAAAATCATTTTCTATATTAAAGGATGCTTTATATCTAATTTCAACATAAAACGAAACAAAAATTCTCAAAACTGAAGTTTGCATATTAACAACACTGCAGTTATATACATGTATTTTCAGTCTTGTGTTAGACAGTGTTTATAACATAAACAAAGGCAGGTGTACATTCAAATTACATCATTCACATAACTTCTAAGCAGTACTGATTGACTTGTAATCATAATTTTTCATCAATGTCAAAAATGTCCCACTTTAAAAATGAAATTTTTTTTTGAAGATTTTCAAAATCCTAACCAAACATTTACTGCTATTATATCTCCTTTTAACTATAATGACAACATCATTTTTTTACAATATACATGTAGGTTTACTAAGGACATAAGACACCTAGACACATTACATATATCTAGCAACAGATTTTATCCGGAACTTGAAAAATGTCGAGATATTTCCGTCTTAATTCCACGAGGTTACAAACAAGCTTTTAACACTTTAGCCTCAAAACTACCATTCATAACAGAGTACCCAACAAGTTGAGCATATAAAAGATAAATTTACGAAGTTGTATCTGTTAAAGTTTGTTTGTACCTCGGGATTAGATGGAAAAAACCCACATTTGCCGAGTTCTGAAGTATCTCTTTTTTTCCAGATCATTTTACTCAAAGCACTGATTTTATGATAGTTATCAATGGATTTATATACATATACTTCATTAAAAAATATACGAATTTACACACAGACACTTTCTAAAGACCTGACTTCTCTGTACTAAATACTTTTAACATTTTAATGACAGTATAAACAATCAAAGCACATGAGGTTTGTAAAGCTGATATTGCTACCAAATCTTACTCAAAGATGAGATGAAAATTCCTAAATTTTGAAACTAACTTAAAAAGGTCAAGGATATTGGACACAGAAGTAATATTTCAATACATAGAAATTTTGTCAAGAAGTAAATTGTGTTCAAACATGAATGCCTAGTTTTAAGAAATTCTCTTTATTCGTTTTAAGAACAAAGATGCAATTGCCCATTTTAAAGGTTATTTTAGAGAAAGACATGCCCAAACAGACTTGTGAAAAAAAACAATATGTCTGCAGTCCCATCTTTTCATCGATGAGCAGATAAAAATGATAAATTTCTCTTTAAATATTCAAGCTATAAGGTGTTTTAGAGGCCTGCTTATCTTAAATCTATTTTTAGCATTTTCATGAATCTCTAATGATGATATGCAGATGAATAGGATGTTAGAGATGACACTTAATTATCACAAATAAATATCTGTCTTAGCAACAATGATATCTATAAAATACCAACTTTGCTAATAACTTAAACCATTTCCTTAACAGCACTTTTCTGGTAGTGTTTTTCAATTGTGTCGAAGATGTGCGGTTTGGTTATATGGTACAGAACTTAAACACTCTTGTGATCGAATAAACAAGAGGGCCATGATGGCCCTGAGGTCGCTCACCTGTATATAGGCCCCCCCCCCAACCCCACCCCCCCCCCCAACGTTGCAGAGCCAATTTAACCCAAGGGCTTTTATTTGCACAAACTTGGTAGACACTCATAAGAAGATGTTTCATGCTAAACATTTAAGCTCTAGCTCATTGGGCTTTTTAAAAGAAGATTTTTTTTTAAGTTTTTACTATACACATATAGTTAAAAACAATGACACCCTGGGGCCGGGCCAGTTTTGACCCCAGGGCTTTTATTTGAACATACTTTGTAGACACTTACTAGAAGATGTTTCATGCTTAATATCTAAACTCTAGCTATTTGGGTTTTTTCAAAGAAGATTTAAAGTTTTTTGCTAAACACATATAAAGAAAATCAATGACCCTGGGGCGGGGCCAATTTTGACCCCTGGGCTTGTATTTGAACACACTTGGTAGACACTTATTAGAACATGTTTGATGCTCAATATCTTAGCCATAGCTCTTTGAGTTCTTTAAAAGAAGATTTTTTAAGTTTTTACTATATGCATATAGGGAAAATCAATGACCCCCCGGGGCGGGGCCAATTTTCACCCCAGGGCTTTTATTTGAACAAACTTGGTAGACACCCATTAGAACATGTTTCATGCTAAATATCTTAGCTCTAGCTCTTTGGGTTCTTTAAAAGAAGATTTTTTAAGTTTTTACTATATGCATATAGGGAAAATCAATGACCCCCCGGGGCGGGGCCAATTTTGACCCCAGGGCTTTTATTTGAACAAACTTGGTAGACACACACTAGAAGATGTTTCATGCCAAATATCTAAGCTCTAGCTCTTTGAGTTCTTTAAAAGAAGATTTTTAAGTTTTTACTATATGCATATAGGGAAAATCAATGACCCCCGGGGCGGGGCAAATTTTGACCCCAGGGCTTTTATTTGAACAAACTTGGTAGACACCCATAAGAACATGTTTCATGCTAAATATCTTAGCTCTAGCTCTTTGGGTTCTTTAAAAGAAGATTTTTTAAGTTTTCACTATATGCATATAGGGAAAATCAATGACCCCCCGGGGCGGGGCCAATTTTGACCCCAGGGCTTTTATTTGAACAAACTTGGTAGACACTCACTAGAAGATGTTTCATGCCAAATATCTAAGCTCTAGCTCTTTGAGTTCTTTAAAAGAAGATTTTTTAAGTTTTTACTATATGCATATAGGGAAAATCAATGACCCCCGGGGCGGGGCCAATTTTCACCCCAGGGCTTTTATTTGAACAAACTTGGTAGACACCCATTAGAACATGTTTCATGCTAAATATCTTAGCTCTAGCTCTTTGGGTTCTTTAAAAGAAGATTTTTTAAGTTTTTACTATATGCATATAGGGAAAATCAATGACCCCCTGGGGCGGGGCCAATTTTGACCCCAGGGCTTTTATTTGAACAAACTTGGTAGACACTCACTAGAAGATGTTTCATGCCAAATATCTAAGCCCTAGCTCTTATGGTTTTTTAAAAGAAGATATTTAAAGTTTTTTCTTTCGGTTGCCATGGCAACCAGAGTTTTGCATGGAATTAAATTCTTTGAACAATTTTTAAAGGTGACCACCAAAGGAACATTCCTGTGAAGTTTGGATGAAATTGGCTTAGTGGTTTATGAGGAGATGTCATTTAAAGTAAAAGTTTACGGACGGACGGACGCCGGACGGACGGACGCCGGACGAAAAGCGATCACAAAAGCTCACCCTGTCACTTTGTGACAGGTGAGCTAAAAACTAATAATAAAATAAATAGAAAACGGAAATTTTTGCAGAAAAATTATAGCTTAAACTCTTTGCAATTGTCATGCTATGTTGTTGTTTTTTTTTGTTCAAATCTGCGTGTGCTAGTGTGCGAATGAAATTATTTTGCTGTACCACAACGCTAGATAATCGCTGCCAGGAGTTTGTTAAATCAAATTGACTTCTCCGTTTCTCTTTCACAAAAAACTGATTGAATATGTAATACATCTCCTGTAAGAAATACTTTTTAAAGACGCCATCGTGAACATTTTTATCATTCCTATATTATTCTTGTTAAACAATCAATTCAACACGTAATTTGTCGATACCTCGTCCAGTTCCTTGCAAACAGCACTGTTAAGAGACCATGTGATCTAAAATGGTTTACTGTAAGGATTGGGGGCGAACATTGATGTTACAGAAAGTGTAAAGTGGTAAAGCTTACCATGCTAAATATCTTCAATGGACTTGTCAATTTTTCAATCTGGACAAAAATTGTTCTTCATTTTTGGGGGAAATATCAAAATTAAATACTGACTGAGTAGGAAACAGTGCAAACCATGATAAGACTTCACAAGTCTCAATGAGCTGGCTGATCATTGGTTTAACCTGGTCACATGGGTAAAGTAATTGCCTAAAACAGGGTAAGTAATAGATTACTGTTACCCTATTGCCCTGCTTAAGAGATTTTAATATTGAAATACAACATCAGCCAGCAGTTTATTAAAGAGTCTGGTTTGACTGTAGATCTAAACAGTCTCTGTACAAGTACCATATACAGTAGAACTTCGGTAAGTCGAAGTTGAAGGGACTTGCGTAAAAACTTCGACACATCGGGACTTCGACTCATGAATCGCTCTCAATTCCATGACAAAATTTCGACCTGTGACTATTCCTAATTATAAGATCTATAACGAAACCTATTTCATGTTTTTCCATCATTAATCTGCTATTTACATTTTACAATGATAAATATAGCATGATAAATAATTATTATTATGCTAATTATTTGGACTACCCGTTGACGTATACAATAGAGTTATAAAAGGGGTAACAATACGAAAGGGCGATAACTAAACCAGCTTATAGAAAATATTTCGCGTGTTATTCTCACGCGGCACCGGGTCAAGGATGTTTTCAAATGAAAGTAGTTCTTACTGTTTACTTTCAAATACCACTACGGAAATTAAAATAGTAACGATTAAAGCATTTTATCACACATTTTATCGCAAACAAAGGCGGTTTGAACACATGGCTGTGTAATTAACACCTGTCATACAATGTGATTGGAAATCGTCTTCGCAGCCAGATAAGGTGTGAAAAATGTCTCGAGATGGAAGGTGTCGAAATAATCGAACGACTTCGACTTATTTGTGGTAAATTGCACTAGATTTACTTTATACGGACCACGAAAAAACCTCGACACATCGAAAAATTCGACACATAAAATCTCGACTCACAAATAGGTTTTTATAAGGAATATATAGGGGAAAAAGTCGGGACTTTCATTTTTCTTCGACACATCGAGAAAATCGACTAATCGAAGTTCGACTCATAGAAGTTCTACTGTAAGTACAACCATTAGCACTCTTTATCTTAAGTTGTACATGTATTCAAGCTACCTTAATCCTATGTATAAGTTTTATGTTAAATATTCTGCTTCATCTGGGGCTAGGGGGCATGGACAGTAGCTTTAGCTTGAACTTTCCAGTACCCTCTATGAACAGGCTTAATCAAACCCTAGCAAGAAACATTTTCAATTTTGCTGTCTTAAGACTTTCTTAAAAGATTCTTTTTTTCAGTATGTTTTACTCTTGAAATTTAAGCAAATTTGGCAAAATTAGAAGTGGGTTAATTCAACTCATTTGAGAGATTAAATTTGTCCTGCATAGACTTCACATAAGAGTGAAAAGATTTATTTCAGTGAATTCAATATACAGGTGACATTTCAGATCACACTACTCCCAACAGAGATACAAAGTGTTTAAATGACAGTACGAAGCATTTTAATAAAATCCAAAATCAAAATGCATTTTTAAGGAATCCAATATCAAAATGCATTTTTTATAGAATCCAATATTAATATATTTTTATGAATTCCAATATCAAAATGCACTTTAATGGACTACAATAACAAAGTACATTTTTTTAAAATCCAACATCAAAATACCTTTTTTTTAAAACACAACATCAAAATGCATTTTTATGAAATCCAATATCAAAATACCTTTTTTTTCAGAATTCAACACTAAAATGCATTAACATGGAACCCAACATCAAAATGCATTTTATGGAATCCAATATGAAAATATAATTATGTGGAAACCAATATCAAAATGCATTTTATGGAATCCAATACCAAAATATACTTTTGTGGAAACCAATACATATCGAAATGCATTTTTTATGAAATCCAAATATCTTTTGGAACCCAACATCAAAATGCATTTTTATGGAATCCAATATCAAAGTACATTTCTGTGGAATCCAATATCACTATACATGTTTATAGAATCCAACATCATCTGATACAAAGCTAAGCAAACAATATAATGTGTTCTATATAACAAAACTTAAAGCAGTTTAAGTCTCGTTCAGTGCAAACATCTATGTACAATATTTGATTTGATATCTACACATATAATTCACATGGGGGGATTGATTCTATCACATATAGGATAGCCATTTATACTGTCACAATAATCTAAACACTAATGACTTAGCTACACTGCATCTTGTTGTTGTTGTTCAGAATTTCTTCTCCTATCATTCATTAATTAGATGACCTGATGGAAATTATCACCTGTTCGATCATCAAAATTTACCCTACAGAGTTTCTATAACAGACTGTAAACATTTGAAATTGTCATAATTTGTTGTTTACCATATTTCTGAATCTCTAGATTTATGTTGCCAACAGTAAAATGTCTGGTCTCACACCATATATACAGTACTAACAGGCAGCCTGGCCAGGGGCTGGCCTTGCTCCATAATGATGACACTGAACCATTGGACAGCCTAACTTCCAGCTGCAATCCATTTTATTTACCAAACATTGTCTCCATGGATTTTTCCAATGAAAACAGTGTGAACTTAGGAACAGGAACATAGCTCATGAGGGAAAAGAAGAAAACAATTTTCAATGTTAATGATCACAGATTAATACGAAGTTGTTTTTTGTTTTTTCCCCCACATAAGGGTAAGATATGAAATGTGGGCCTTTATTTTTTTTCTCCATTTTCTCCCTATCTGTGATGCAGTGTAACTAAGTCTTATACAAGAGTGTGTAACTACTGAGTGACACACGTATCAAATACCAGAGTATCATTGTACAAATTGTTCCATTTGAATTGTTTTTTGTTATAAAGGGCTGGTGGCCTTCCTATCACTGGAACATACTCCTTTGAATAAAAAAGATAAAACAAATATTCTCCATTAAGTACCATACCAGAACGATGATTCCTTACCAGGTTTCTTCACCCCAAATTTCTCATGACAGAAATGGTCTCCTTTTTTCTTACCATTTTTTTTAAATTAACCAAGAATACCAGTCAGTCACCAAGATTTAATAATAAGATGCTTTAAAAACTGCCATAATTGCACCATTGGTGCCAAAGTTTTTTCAATCTATCCTTGCGTAACTAGTACAGTAGATCTATACAAAATATGTTATTTGTTGACCAACCCCCTTCCCCTGATTAATAATTATATATTATAAGCAATTTGTCTTCTATATATGAAACTGCCTGATGTTAACATTTTGCAATTTTTTTAGATTATAATGATTGCAAAAACAAACGAGCATCTGACAGTATAAAGCCAGGTTAGACTGTCACAACATTTCAAAGTCAAGCAAGTTCGGCTCTACACGGGTACCACATAGACTTGCCATTTAACGCTGCAAGCACTTGTGTAGCGACAATCGTAAAATATCTATATATAAAACTTGTGTCACAATGTTCAGGCATACTGACTCTATAATGATATACAGTATAAACTATAGTATTAAAATCAAGCAGACTGTTAGGTTAATTTTATTTCATGGCTATAAATAAACACCTTCATCATCAAACACATGCATTCTCCATTAAACCCTTAACCTGCTGAAACCGTAACTGATAAGCCAATGTGGCGCCACCAGTAAAGAGCCCGAATATCATTGCAATCTGACCAGGCTCTTTCCTATTGGCTAACCAAATATTCATATTGATTTAAGCAGATTAAGGATTTTAAATAAATGAGCCGTGTCATGACAAAACCAACATAATGGGTTTGCGACCAGCATGGATCCAAACCAGCCTGCTCATCCGCGCAGTCTGATCAGGATCCATGCTGTTCGCTTACAAACTCTATTGCAAGTAGAGAAACTGATAGCGAACAGCATGGATCCTGATCAGACTGCGCGGATGCGCAGGCTAGTCTGGATCCATGCTGGTCGCAAACCCATTTTATTGGTTTTGTTGTGACGCGGTTCAAATGTACAAACAATCTCAAACGACTTCCAAAGTCCAAAATAAACAATGGTTTGCTTCAATAAATGCAGGACTTCATTATGCTGTAGGCGAGGTAACAAAATAATGAAATCGAGCTACCAACAGTTTAAAGCCAGATCTGTAAGCGTAGAAATTCAAGAAGGCTTGATTCTATACTAGTAACACAGGCAAGGTCAGTTTATAATTGCTTGTAGTATAATAGCTAATATTGATATTAAACCCATAAATTTTGTATGATCTGCATAATTTTAAGAGAATTTCAATCTTTTGTTTTCATTTCACCTTTTTGCTAAGGAGTGCATATTCAAGATGCATTTGAGAATTTGTTTGTACATGATAAAAACTGTTATTTTCATATCAAAGACATGTCGAAATATAACTGAAATGAACAAAAACAAAGATGGCAGCAGATGGGCATACCTGAAATTCTGAATACATGGTATTAGTAGAAGAAATTGTGACGTCATAGCAGCACAAAGTGACCAAATCGACCCACAAAAATATCAATACAAGAGACATTGCTTTATTATTACTTTTTTTTTATTTTGTGTTAATTTTTCTGCCTGGAACTTTTAAGTGTCTGTGAAACTGACATGGTACTTGGTTTGGTCCTCTTTTCTTTACACTCCCTCTCTCCCTGCCTCCCTCCCTCCTTCCCCCAAATCCCCATCCCCACCCCCAAGAGGTCAAATGGCTCATTCATTATTGATATTTTTGTGATGCAATTTCTTTTTTACAAATTGTCAATGTATTAATATAAAATAATAATAAAAAAAAGAATTAATGAAAAAAAAAATATAATGAAAAACTCCCATTCCATTAATGTAACACTTTTTTCGTCATTCCAAAACTGAGTTTACCCTAATGTCGTGTTTAATTGAGAACTGGACCCTCTCCTCAAACTTAAGGTTGTACTTTGCCAGGGCCTCAACTTGTGCCTTCATATAGTCCTGTATGTTACACAATACACATTACACATTAATCCACATATTTTTATACATATTTATTCATAATGAAAACACAGGTAAACAAACATTGTAAATGTGCAAACACAACCAATCATTAAAATGTACCTGAAATAAATAATAAAATAATTATATCTTGTAAATCAAACATCTGAAAATTAAGTGATTGATTAAAATACAAGTAAAACATAAAAAATAAAAAAAAAATAAAAAATGCAACAAAACTTAACAAACAAAATCAGCTTAAATGAAACTAAATAAACAGGGGAAAAAAATGTATATAAATCAAACAGAATTTTGCACATACTGTATTGCTTTCCTAAATAAACCAGCATAATTCAAATGATTATGAAAAGTGCTTAGCTAAATAAAATACACGCTGCAACTATCTAAGGTGCAACCCTTTCCTTCCACATTCCAACCATTCATCATACAGCCAAATATGTTATTAACCCGAACTCAAAATAAAACAAATTCCATTCGTGCTCTTAAAATATCCTTATCCCAAGAATTGCTCTTAAAATAACACTATTTTCAAGAATTTTCAATTCTAAATCTGCTGAATTTCTTCTTAATACCATTTCCGGAACTGTCCATTATCAATTCTGGGGACGTTAATATGAAATTTTGATAAGGCCAGCCAACAGTAGTCTGACTGTATGGATAGGCTGCCCTAACACTGTTTACATAATGTTCAAGCATTCTACGAGGTAAAGATGGCTACTTTTGCGGTCAAGTGTACATAAAAGTGTAACATCTTTTACTTTTCAAAAATAATATTAAATGCAAGGGTTTACAAATGCATAACCTTTAAGCATGTTAGAAGAAAACGTGTTCACAAAACACAAATGTCCCATATCATATCTGTTAACAAATAAACTGAAGCAATATTGCATGTACCTGAATTTTGAAAATTGGACCTTAGAGACAAAGGTCATTAAAGGTAAATGTCAGAAGTCAATAAAACTGAATGTAATTCTATATATAGGTTTATAATATAATGGGGGTAAAGCTGGGACAAAGGTAAAATAAAAATTTCAAACAGAACTTGGGGGAAGGAGGTAAAATCTCTCAGACTTTTCATGCATATACTATGATAATATTTTAGGAATTCTGCAATCGGTATTAAAACAAAGCAAACTATAAAAAAACTGTGCTTTTTTCCTCCAATCAAATTTTACTAAATAACTACTTCTCAACAAAATTTGCTTCTGTGAAATTATTTAAAGACAATTTTATCATATTTATTAAATTGTAATTTGAAAGTGCTTATCAAAACATCAATTCAATTTATTGTATGGTTTAAAGCTGAAATTTAAAGAAACCCAAATAATCAGATAAACATTTTTTTCATTTCATTACCTCAACCCTTTACCGGTTGATAAGTGATAAGTCTTTGCCACCAGTATAGAGCCAGACCCAACCTGCACATCCATGTAGTCTGACCAAGCTCTATACTGTAGGCACATGTAGCTCAATAATTTATGAACTTTGATATCAAAAATCCCTGCAACTTTAAATTGTCTGTTCCAAATTCAAAAGCTTGGCTATTCCAATACACAAATACACAATTTAGAAGGTTAAAGGTTATATTGTTATACTTATGTTGAAAAGCACATTTTTTTTCTCTGGCAATTAACCATTAAATAGCACACTAGCAAACTGAAATCAACAAAATCAAACGGGCAACATACCACTGTGGGTGAAAAACACATCATGCTTCATCTACAGGCAAAACAAAACATACAGGCATAAAAAACAAAATATAACAAAATGTTGAGAAACATAAGAAAATAAAATATTTATTTTAAAATTTGTTTAAAGCAGTCTGTTCACAACTGACATAAGAAGAAAATAATTTCATCAACATTAAAAAAAACAACATGGATATGATCATACTATAAGAATAATAATTAACATTAACTAGCAATAGTGATTTATAATCAAGACTAAAAAAGACTTAAATACATGTATCTGAATCTGATGCCATTTTGATAAGGATTTTTATTATGATTTCCAGTCAGAAATTAAATTTTCTAAATGATGTCTAAAATGTGATCAAACTACTAAAATCAAATTATTCAACTTCCAAAATGTATCAAATAAATGGTTTGTACTTAACATTATCCATGAATATTCACAATACTAATAATAAATCACATTTTTTTTTAGCAAAAATTTATTGATTATGCACTATTTTCCCCTTCATCTTCTTCTCTAAAGATACTTGGTGGTTCCTTCAAACAAAACCTGAAAATTTCTAAATAAATTGTCCATAACTGCTGAAATATAAAAAAAATCTATATATATAATTGTTTTGGGGGAAGTTGAATCAGTCCCCAGGGTACCTCTCCAAACGTTATTTCAATACAAACTAGGTATACATTCCACAATATGGAACAATTATAATTGACAAATTTTTATTAGTTCAAAATCCAACTTGAAACAAAAATGGATCACATAGATCATGTTTAAAATTATTAATCACAAGTCCTTGACCAGCATCATAATAACAGAAAAATTGTGTAAATAGTAATGTTTATAAATTTAAAATCACTCCAAACTGCTTAATATTACACCTGAAAAAGAGCAGAAAAATTACATATTATACAAAATGGTTGAATAGAGTTTCTTCCCTTGTTTCTTTTTCGCCTATTAAAAAAAACAACAACAACAACAATAACAATAAAAACCCACTGTGTACACAAGATGTCCACATTTGCCCACAATACACTCACACAAACACAAACTTCAAAAAAAGGAAATAAAAAAAAATTAAGTTTTTTCATCTCTTAACAAAAACAAAAAAAAAATCACTGAAAATTCCTTCTAAGAAGAAAACAGTCACAACTCCATTTTTTTACTCAATCTCCATGAAAAAAGAGAACAAAAACAATTATATGAAGATCAATTTCACGAAAGTGGACAAAAACAAAGTGTTTAAAGAACAAAGCTTCAAAATACAAGAAAAAATGATGAAATATAAAAGTAAATTAAACAACACAATTAGTAAGAGAGCACCATCGCAATATGTGAAGGCGAAGTTATACTGGGGCGGAAATAAATGTGATCTACGTTACAGTTAACTTAAACCAGTCATCTATAAAAATAAAGATTATACGATCATAAAATACTGACTCACATCCCGAACTAAATTCTTCATTTCTTTTTTATACTTGGATTTTTGGCATTTTTAAAACATTTTTGAAATAATTTGATGAAAAAAAATTTAAAACCAAAACCAAATGCATATTTTTATATAAATTATACTTATTGATATTTACCAGCATTTATATTTCTAAACAGCTTTCCTTTTCTTGTTGTATAATTTCTAACCTGTCAGAATCCAGAAATTTCAAAATTTATATACCAGTAAGGAAAAACGCTCAAAATACATAATATGGTTGTCATAAGTACAAGATTTCCTTTCTTTGTCATATATTTCTATGATCAGTCAGTATTTTATGAGAAAGAAATTTAAAACAGCTAGTTTGTAATGACTGAGAGGAGCCTGTATATGTGTACCGCATCTTGATATACGCCCTGGTAAATACTCGTCCATAACTCATGCTTTGAGTGATATAATGGTAATGGTCGAGAAATCACATCTACATATTCCTAAAATAACGTTGGTTTAAAACAATAACGTTTGTTTACAACAAAAACGTTTATAGTGTTACTTTATAACAATAAAGTTGATTAATAACAATAATGTCGGTATAAAACAATGAGGTTGTTTAATAACAATGACATTGTTTTATAACGATACTTTTTGTTTTATAACAATAATGTAATAACAAATAACATTGGTCTAATATAATAATGTTGATTAATAACAATAACGTTAGTTTAAAACAATGATGCTGATTTGTAACAATAAAGTTGCTTTATAACAATAACGTTGATAACAATTCAGCAACTATAAAAACATCAGTTTTTTTCTTAAGGTAAGTATCACAATAATTGAGTCCCTCGTAATATTGTTGCTAAAAAAATATCCACACAATATAGACAATTTTAAGGCAAATTTTCAAATCAAAACACACTTTGATCTGCAATTACTGAACATGCATTTTTTTAACTTTTTAAACTGGTTTTGATTTTCAAATTATCACAGTATATCATTTTGAAGAATTTCTTATCAATAGGTAACTTAATCACATAAAACAAATATAAATGATGTGAAACTAACCTGAACCTTTGACCTTACAGCACCCATGGCAGGTATCTGAGAGAAATAACCTAAAAAGAGACAATTTTATGTACATACAAGAACATTGGTGGCACTGATAGATCCTTGCACTTAACGGCCAAAGACCTTTGTTCAAAATTAAGTTTAAAGTTATAATAACCAACATTTTAAGCCGAATTGCCTTTAACTATATATGTAACTTCATTACCTGGCACCAGCACAGTATAGGTCATATGGTGACTTTCCAGCTTTAACTGGTGGAGGAAGACCTCAGGTGCTCTGCCATGCATTATTTCAGGCATAAAAAGGACACCCGAGTAGAACCACCAACGTTCCATAAGGTAGCTGAAAAGCTTCCTCACATGAAATAATCCAAAGTTACAGTCTGGATTCGAACCCACAGCAGTGAGGGGCAAGTGGTTTGTAGTCAAAGACCTTAACCACTCGGCCACAGACACCTCTTAAATATACATAATCATCATCTTTGTAGAGAAAACAGATAACATTAAGTAACTTTAAGATAAGATAAGATTACCTTTATTAGCACAGGCCATCCACCGTATAGCTGATACTGGATTAGCTGTGGGTCCAACAGCATAGGTAAACACGCGGTACATCTGAAATATTATAATTTTCTCTTCTCTTTGATTCATATCTCTATACAAATTATACAATTCTCCACTTATAATGATATCGCTTTTATATAACAATATATCACAAATAACGATGCTGATGCCAAGGTTCCAACTCTTGTTTCAAACCTCTATACAAATCATACAGTAAGCAATACTTATAAAATATAGTTTATTGATGTTGCTGCGACTCGTTTACAAATTGGTTGCCTCTCAATAGCAATATCCACATATAATATAAATTTGCTGTTTCCCTGAATATCGTTATCAGTGGAGTTTACAATATTCTTTACTTATATATACATGTAATTACTATTCAGTTTGCATTGTGAAAACAAAATATCTTGACATTCTAGATTGTCACGATAGTCTTCACTACATATCCACCCATAAAGGGAACAGTATCAAAGTGGTTGAGGTGTCATCTTCTATACCCTAAGATCATGGGTTCAAGCTCTACCAAGTTTGCAACCATGTTTCCTACAACAGCAGCAATGCTGGTTTATTGAAGTATTCAAAATGGTAAATCTAGTCTACTTGACCAAAATTTTACATTTTCACCACTGAGGAATTAATAGTGACTTTGCATAGATTATATAAAATCACCATATTTATCTTTCACTATTTAATGATAAATTAGTTCACATTCAGCACAGCTGCTTCCCTTCACATAATCATCATCTCTATTCTCTATGCCCAGAACTTAAAAACATAAACCACAGGTTTGCCTTTTCTACAGAAGAAAAACTGTATTCATTTATGAGGCTTTGTGCAACTTCAAATGAGCCGTGTCATGACAAAACAAACATAATGCGTTTGCGACCAGCATGTATCCAGACCAGCCTGCGCTTACACCCAGTCTGATCAAGATCCATGCTGTTCGCTTACAAACCCTATAACAAGTAGAGATACTGCGCAGGCTGGTCTGGATCCATGCTGGTTGCAAACCCATTATGTTGATTTTGTCGTGACGCGGCTCAAATGTCTTCGATAGTTTACCTGGTGGTCTTTAGGATTGTACTTTTTGAACACATCCTCAGCTAAATCAGACCCGCCATCAGTGAGCAGCATGATCATTCTGTTACAGTCAGCGCCTCGTCTACCATTTGTCTGATTCTTTAACTGTTATATCATATATAGACGATATTGATCAAGATGAAAGAAATCATATTATACGAGCCTCTGGCAAGCGTGGTCAGTAAGTTTAATAAATTAAGTAGCCGAAGCTAAACAAATGTAATATTCTATTTATGACATATCCAAAATAACAACATTTCATAATACAAAACTTTTTCCGGTTTTCATTGATGCTTATAGGGTAATGTTAACATTTATTGTGTCTTTCATGCTAAGTTTGTACAATGTTAATGACGTCATGTCAAAATATATGCACAGCTTAGCAATACTGTTTTGATGTTGTCGCAAAAATATGTATGTAATAAACATTTAAAATATAAATTTTAATAAAATGTATAAATTTCATTAATACGGATTTATTTTAGTTTGATTGTGTTGAAAGCTATAAGCTTATTAAAACACTCTCAAATCTGTTCCTGGAACCAACCAGTACTAAGCAATGAAAGTTTCTTGCTCAGAGGATCATTAGTATGCACTGGACCGGGTTTATGATTGTGTAACAGCAACTGTCTCAAAACATGTCTATTAATGATTAATCTAATAAATGGCCATGTTTATTTTGTCAGTCTGTAAAGTTATATTCATTGTAGCTTAAAAGAAGAGTTTTCAGTATAAATTAAGACAATATTATTGAACATGAAGGAAAACTTACCTTGACAAACTGTTCAAATGCAAAAGTCAGTCCAGCTTTATAGTTTGCCATTCCCCCTGCCTCAATTCCATTCACTTCTTCTATCAGTTTCTGCAAAATGAAAAAATTGCATGCATTTATATCATTAACCCTGAAATTGCATAATTAAAGACTCAAGTCTTACCGCGCAGTCTGATCAGGATCCATGCTGTTGCTATCAGTTTCTGTACTTGTAATAGGGTTTGTAAGCGAACAGCATGGATCCTGATCAGACTGCGCGGATGCTGGTCGCAAATGCACTATGTTGGTTTTGTTATGGCGCGGCTCAAATTATTTCAAGTAAAAGCCAGAAACTGAGTAAAACAATCTTTTGTTTGCTAGTTGGATAGTAACTTCAGATGAAAGACTCTGAATGTCACTGTTGGTATTCGAACCCACAGCAATGAGGTGGTAAAAAGTCCAAGCCAGCTACCATAATCATGGTGCCAGGAGGGCATCTTTAATATCACTCTTGAAAGCTATAACTTGAAAATCAATCACAATTTTTTTCAGTTTCTTTAGCAATAGCTAATGAATACACTGTACTGAATATAAAGCAGTATTATAAAAACATACCTTTTTATTTCTGTAGTTAGCTTGTACAAAAGTGCCATTAAAACACCTGGATACATTGTGAGCTTCTTTACTAAACTGTAATAAAAGCAATAAATAAAAAAAACTGACTAAAAAAAATAAATCATCAAATGTTTGTTAAAAAAAATTGATTTAAATAATTTACAAATATACTTTTATACATACATATGCAAATATTTATATGTTATACAGATGAGAAAATAAGGAAATCATCTATAAACAATAAATCCAACCGTTTATTTGTATAAAATCAATACTTTATTAATTTCTAAGGAATATGTATGTTCGTTTTTTTCTTGTAGTTTTTTTTTCTTTTGCCATTTGCCTTTGACCGTTGATTTTTTAACATAATCTTCTGTTTTTATGCTTCATGATTATTGTTTCATTATCTGTATTTTCCTATTGTACAATGCCATTGAATAAGATATACCTAGTAGGTCAAAAAAGACTTTAAGAAAATAAACAAGTTGTAAGTACACTAAGTCTCTAAGAAATTGTAAAATTGCTTTGAAAAGGGTATCAATGGGTCAACGTTTTCTTTTTATGGCTGCAATGCAACTTTTTATTACAAATTTATAAGTTCTGCACCAGGAATATCCCCTGTTGAGCAATAACATTGGGTCAATTGTAGACTAAATGATCATTATGGAACATTGAAACAGAAAGCTGACAGTGTATATGATGAACTCACATGTGCTATATTAACAAAGTCATTTTCTCCCAGGGTGTCTAGTAGTGACTTTACAGCGACTTTAATCAGTTCAAGCGCCTGGCCAAACACACTTCCACTCCTGTAATATATCATAAAATGCCTTTATTATACATATGTTTATAATTACATTTATAGAATCATATAGGATAATAGTACCTGATACATGATATACATGTATATAATTCTATATATAAAATGATACACAACCTCAAATTATCCTATAAATATTTGTTCTTTAAATAGACTGATAATAATGTCTACATGTATATAATTCTATTCATAAAATAATAAACATGCAAGAACTTAAATTGTTATACTTAAAACATATCTTGTTCGAATAGACAGACAAGTTTTTTATTTCTTATCTTATTAACAGAAGTAATTCTATTTTAGGCAGATCTTTATTCAAAACTGGTACCATTATTTTTTTATATATTACAATCTAACAAGAAATTCTAAAATCAGATATAACGCAAATAACATCTCATAAATTATACTGAAACAAAAAAGAAACTTTCTCCAAGTTTAAATATGTGTTAGTACAGTTTTTCAATCCTTTTGAAACTCGATTTTTACGTTGAATAAACATATCAGGCTTTTATACGGGGATTAGCTGACCGATTTTGCAAACAAAACGAGTTTTACAAGCTACTACATGTATATAAGTGTGTACATCTAAGTGGTACCCTTGAACAACTGGCACATACTTTGCGCAAATTTCTTTTTTGGTTCAGTATATTTCACATGAGAATAATGTCAAACTTGCAAAATATTATTAACCCCCACCCCTGCACCCCATCCCTTAATACTCCCCACCCCCATCCCTGCACCCCAGTCCTTAATACTACCCACCCCCATCCCTGCAACCCATTCCTTAATACTCCCCACCCCCATTCCTGCACCCCATCCCTTAATACTCCCCACCCCCATCCCTGCACCCCATCCCTAAATACTCCCTACCAATCCCTGCACCCCATCCCTTAATTTTTATTAATTATTTTTTATTTATTTCAGAACTATTCTAATTTACACACTATTTTAAGACACATGTATAGTGGATTATCAGATTCTACATTTGAAAGCAATTAAATAATTTAATCATAACATAATGTAGTGGAACACCTATAAAAAAATAGTACATTAACATTCCAGTGTAAGTACTTCCAGTTTTATAGCTTAAGATACAATGTACAGCAGGAAGAAATAATATACACCTACGTATCTATCAAAATCAACATATCTTTTGGAGAACTCGACCCCTGGGTATACCTGTAATATAAGAATTGATAATATTTCATTTCATCAACAGTTACTGTAATTTTATCAATTCTCTAAATGGTGTTCAGGATGACATATTGCCTATATTGTACAGAAGTAGGCCAAAATACTTTAGTAAATTTAAGTAAGACATAAAGTTTGAAACTTAATAAACATTTTTAAAACATATGATGCAAATATGAGCCGCGTCACGACAAAACCAACATAATTTGTTTGCGACCAGCATGGATCCAGACCAGCCTGCACATCCGCACAGTCTGATCAGGATCCATGCTGTTCGCTATCAGTTTCTCTACTTGTAATAGAGTTGGTAACCAAACAGCATGGATCCTGATCAGACTACGCAGGCTGGTCTGGATCCATGCTGGTCGCAAACCCATTATGTTGGTTTTGGCGTGACGTGGCTCATATGTTTAGCTCTAAACCCCCCTGGCAGCAACTGATTCTACCCATACTTCTAGTGCAGACCAAGGTCAGCTGACAAGTCTGTGAGGTATGATTATAGTCTACCCTGTTTGTTATTCAGAAAGTAAATATTTTGAAATTTTTCGTTAAAAAAGGATGAATAATTTTGTCCAGAATGAAATATGGAGAAGTCAATTAAATATATCTAACATGGTAAAAGGTAAATATTGAAATTCCTTAAACCAACAATGGGCAAAAAGTAAAACATACGTTTAGGAAGGCAATATTTAAATAAAATTATATAAGTAAAATATCAACATTTACAATTAGTTTTAACAATTTAAGTATCTCACAAAAAAAAACATTTCAAGGCAGTCTGTATTATTCAAAGCTTATTGGTTTAATACATACAGACTTATTTTGTATTATGATCGTGTATCTTCAAAAGTTCAGTCACATTAAGCATTTCACACTGTATTTATTTGGAGAGAAATAAATGGTTTTTAAGACGTTTATTTTGTTCACAGGTAGGAAATCTGGGGGGAAATTACAGCATTTTTTTTCAAAATGGGAAGAAAAAACATTATGTTAATTGAATTTTAGGGGGAAACTGCATGATTTAAAGGATTTTTTTCCTTTGGATAACTGCCCGAAAACAACCCCTGCCATGACCAGAAAATAAGCCATGCCCATACAAAATTTTACCTGGTATTTGTAACATTTTATGATATGCCAACACTTTTATTATTTTTTTACAATATTGTTCATAAAAAGCCATGGCTACATCCAAGGATTCCAGATGTTTCACTGAAAATACTGAGGATAATTTGCTTTTACAAAAAGTCATGTACAATGGTATTCTTCAAGGATTACTGATAATTTTCATTTTGAAATTTTTTTTATATGTATAAAAAGTTATTAAAAACACAATTTCTCAACAGTTCTATATCAAAAGCACTCTTTAATAGTCTGCTTTCCTGTAATGGATATAAGAAAGCAGTTAAAACTTACCATGGTCTACGCCGAACGTCGTATAAATCAACTTCATCACCGGTTTCCCATCTGCTTGCTGCAAGATCAGACAGTATATCATTAAGGTACCACTTACAGCTGCGAACACTAGACATTTTAAACATTTATTCTATATTAAAACATAAATCATGTCTGCTTTTTGGACAGACTGAATTTCAAAGAGAGAAAGATAAAATGATCAATATTGAAAATCAGTCTTGAAGTCTTATTCAAGTATATTCTTTCCATTCAGAATATATGATTATGTATAATCTACAGTATATGATGCAAAGTAAGAATATGCCAATTTTTACAATCAGGGGCCATAACTGGCTTAATCTTTAATTAATTTTGCAACAAATTACCAACAAAATTACCAACATGCGTACATTCACATGATGAAAAATATTCTTAGAAAGTTTCATGGCCCTAGCTGTTGTCGGAGATAATGCTTCACATGTATAGAAATGCTTTTAAAGCTAAATCAGGGGCTATAACTCTGTCTGCCTTCAATACATTTGCGACAACTTAACCATGTCTGTAAATTCACACCCTGACAAATAATTGGTACATGTGTCACAGTTTTTTTATTTTAAAGGGATATTCAGGCAAATTAATGACAAAAATATTAAAATGATCTTTTGTACTCAACTCGCGCTAAAATGACATTTCTAAAAGTTTCAGCATAAATTTCTGTTTAAATTCTATATATTTTGGATTTGAAGCATAAATATATCTATATATGTTGAGCAAAATTTAGACGCCAATAGAATCACCGAATAGTTTTAAAACAAGTCAGGTGACTTGAACAAATCCTTAAAGTTACATTAACAGATACTGTGGATATTGTATGATTAAAACAAGTCAAAATCATTCATTTGACATGTTCGTTAACGTTTTCAGAGTTCACTGTGACAACTATTGTGAAATCCTAGCGCTCTAACCTGACCCACGCGGGTCAGGTTAGGAAAGCACCATTTTATTCTATATATGGAGAAAAGTTTTGTTCCTTTCACTGTCTAATATATTCATTTTGAGGGCAATCACAGAATAAGGAATGAATAATTCAAAACTAAGAAATGAAAATTTTGCCTGTGTCTCCCTTTAATATTGAAACCCCTTTGATATGTATAGACTGCTCCTAATTCATTTTAGCATATAAAAATTTAGACCACAAATTCAGCTGTTAAGTGTTATTGGAGACAAAAACTTGGCCTATGTCATAAGTCAATTGCATAAATTTTGTAAAGCAAATGTTGATATCATTTTGTGTGGTTGCAATAAGACAGTAGAGGTCATATGGCGACTTTTCACATTTACTGGTGGAGGAAGACAGGTTACAGGTTTCCCTCATGGTATTTTTTCAGGAATAACCAGGCATCTGAGTAGAACCACTAACTTTACATATGCATGGAAAGAATCTAAGTCCCTTGTGGGATTTTAACTTAAAGTGGTGAGGGGCAAGTGGTTTAAAGTCAACAACATCTGCCATAATAATTTCAGCCACGGGCTACTCTTAGAAATGTTAAATAACCTAACCACATAATTATGCATGTAAAAACAGTCATATCTGATAACAGCTAAGTAAACCACTTTACCAGGTAGGGTTCGCATAAAACCACTCTGGCTACCAAAGTATTGCCACAGTATCTCAGGATCCTTTTTATAATTCTCAGTGAAAACCTTGTCCAGAGCTGCTGACCACTGCAGACCATTCAGTATCTCAACATCTGAAAAACGCCAACACATTTTACATGATAAAAGACTGGTAAAATAAGTCTTGTGAATACAGAAAAACTCAAACAATATAAAACATAACCAATATTTAATATTCTCTGCAAAACGATCATCTTGCGATGAGAAAAACAACATTTGAAGTTAATTTTACACCAACATTTTTTATTTTTCTCTATTTATAACAGGAAACTATGGATAAAAGTTCAGGGTTATATATGTCCTGTTAAGATACAAGTAGTTATCATTGTATAAGAGGTAAACCCAACCCCTGCTGACTTTTTTAAATGGACTTTCCCAGCTTCCATTTTTGGGACTGTCATCAATTTCTAAGAAGTCAAAATTAAAATTTAGAAGTGTAGAGCCTGGTCAGGCTGCAGGGATGTGCAGGCTGGCCTAGCCCATTACAAACGGCAACCTCGGGCAGTCTATTTTGGTTTAACTGACAGATAAAGGTTAATGCCATCTTGTAGAAGATCTAATTGTAGATTGAATCAACACAATAAAGTGTCTAGAACCTCAAACACTCTTCATTATCCCCAGTTAATGAACATTTCTTTTTATTTATTGACTAAATATTTCCCTTACAAGTTATATACTACTGTTTATAGTGACAACAAATATCTTTTATATCACGTTTCTTTATTGACTTCAACATCCCCCAGATATTATCTTTTTATATTGACAATATAATCCCTTATTTATTACCTTTTTTTATTTTCATCAAATTTCCTTAGATATCACTATTTTATATTGACAACAAATGTCCTTAGATAATAACTTTTTATATTGACAACTCAGATTGTCAGTAGTAGTGTTAGTAGTTTACACTCCTGATCATGGCAGTAAGCCACTTTGAATTCACCAGAGCACAGTTCAGCCACCGCATTGTTCCTGGGAAGGCTGTTAAGCAGTTTACCAGTACTAGTAGCTTCATTTTTGTTAAGGAACTGATCAATTCTGTACATGCCTGACCAGAAGTACATTGCGAATGACCATAGAAAGGATTTCATGATAAACCACATGAGAGTGACCTGTGCCATCCAGGAATTGAACCTGATATTGCCTAATTTACAGTTCAATACTCTACCTATTGAGCTAACTGGACGGTGACAGCTTAGATACATTGTATGATCCTACCTTTTTACATTCACACATTATCACATACATAATTATTACCTTTTTAGAATGACAATATAATGGATTAGATTTAACTTTAAATTGGCAACATATTCAATTTATATTGAAATCCTAACATTTAATATTATAGAATTACATCATTCAATTTACTGTATATATGCCATGCCTTACACATAAAATATTTATATGTTACTAAATACAACATCAATTTTTAAATTATTATACATTCACATGTATAAATAATGTACATGTATATGAGATAAGCAGGGGAGATAAGCATGTTTTTGCTTTAAGCAACTAAACACATGATTGCAACAAATTATGGGTGAAAACTTAAAAACTCATAGATATATGACAGTGCAGTTTGGGGAAATTTAAATCAAACATAATACTTTAAACTTAAAAAAACAATATCTTACAGAATAAATTTCAATTTCAATATTTTCCTATTAATTTTGTGAAAGAGATTTGGAATGATGTACATTAAAACTTCAGACATGAATAAAAAGTCTCATTAAAAAAAAAAACGAAAAAAAATTTCCCCAAAATTAAAAAAAAATAATCCTGAACAGCTGCATAAAAAAAATATCAAAATTGAACTATTCTGACAAGTTTCTTAAAAGGAAAGGAGGGTAATATAAATAAAAACTTTTAAGTCATGTACAAAATACAGTTTGTAGTTCTTTCCCAAAATTTCTCAAATTTCCTGAACTGCCACATAATATTTCCTTTTTTCCAAAAGAGCAGGAAAAGCTGCTGAAAAATTCCCATATCAAATTGTGCACTTAAGCTCTGATATTCAAACAGCATGAAGAACATGTTAATATGACCAGCCACATCTCATCTGAATGAAGGATATATTACCATGACATTTAATCAAATAACAGCACTGGGACTTGTTTTATCTAATTAGCAAAATTGTCATTTTTCATGAATATGGCAATATGATATTTAAATTTTTCATAACTTTGCAATACATGTAATTTCTCTAAAACTAACAATTTTTAGGGATTAAGTGTATAGCTTTAAAAATATTTGACATTTCAAAGAACAAAATTTTGGATACTTATTACAAGATGTTGACATTACCTCCCCTTACATAAAACACTCGAGCAAAGATTACTTCCCTTTAATAATAACATTTACATAGAAAACGTCTATAAAAAGGTTATGTAAATCATCTAATTCGCAAGCTAATTTCACATTCAAGCTCAAAGGTGCGATCAATATCTACTTATTTACATATCAAAGAACTCTACTACAGTTCTTTTAAAAATACATACATCTACATGTACTTATATATACGCAGCAAATTAAACACGAGGGTTTTATTCTATTTTTACTACAAACAATAACTGTGTTGATAAAAGGAAAGCTAGAAAACCAACAAGATATTCTGCGTTGTCGCCAAAAAATATAAATAATTGTCAATCTGGTTTAACTGGTTTTTAAAATAAAGATTTTCATACTATTTTACGACCATGAAAGTATCCCAAGGGTCTATTTTGTTCTCCCAGTATTATGGAGATAAAAATCTATTTTCTTTAGAAAAAAAAGGAGCCTTGCATAATATGATAAAGAATGTGCCAATACTGAATTGCTGATGGGCACATTAACACTAACATAATGAAACTTTTGTGTATATCAACTTAAGCATGAATAAGTAAACTGACCAAAAAATGTTTACATTTTATATCATCATATAAATGTACAGTAAAAAAGAAATTGGAGAAAAGAAGAAATGTAAGAAAAAAATAAATGCAGTATCTTTAAAGAACTGCTCAGAAAGATTTAACAGCCGTGTGGTTATGAAAAAATGAAAAGACTGGAAATGCTTTCATCATATTTTTTTTTTATTTTTTTTTTTTTAATTTTTTAAATAAATCTTTTTTTTTAAATAAATCAATAAAATTCATATTAAAGCAAGACATTTAGATTAAGAGAACATTTATATCACAGGCTATGTATGCATTATAATTAACTTTTTATTTTTTTATTTTTTTTTTTGCAAAACCCAAAACCAGTTCTTTAACTTTTGAAATTTAACTGAACTGTGCTACGTTGCTAAAGTGATCATATAAAACCAGTAATATTAATTATATGTATGTATTTATATTAAAATAAACCGTAGTTCATGCTTTGGTTGATATACAGTGAGGAATATTTCAGTAATAAATTGTTGATTTTCCGTGGTAGGATTTTTTATCATCACTCTCATGCAATGACATGTTTGTTCTACTGTATATATTACCCCTCGGAATTTTTTCCTTCAACGACCATTGCGGTACTAGTTTGACTATTAAAAGATATCAGCGAAGATAATATGTCAATCGAAAGCAATACTATATGGGTATATATAAGCATACAAAATTGGACACAAAACATTTTCATTGAAAGAATTTTAACTCTATGACTTTTATGTAAAACAAAAATTTTATGTTCTATAATTAAACAAAGAAAAACTTGGAATAAAAGCAAGCCTCAAATGGGTGCACACCTCTTACCAAAATACCCAAACAATACCTAAATACCAGAATACCTCCCTGATAGTGGTAGAAAATTGGTCCTACTCAGATGCCCACTCATGCCTTTTCGGGAATACTGGTGGAGAAAGTCCTTGGGTACACCGACCCCCCTCCCAGACAGGCTGTTGTGGGCATCTGAGTTAGACTGCTAATTTCTTGTAAGCTAGATGGATAGCTTTCTCATATGAAAGAATTAAATGCTCATTTCAAACTAAAATGCACAGCAGTGGCAAAAGGTTTGATATCAAAGGCCTTAACTTCTCAATCATGAAATAATGCAAAAAAGAGCTTATTTTAGTGAAAAACTAGCCACTTTCTCTTTTGATACTTTTTCAACATATTTCTGCCGGCTAAATTTATTATTAATTCTTATTCCAGCTTCCTATATATAGATATTATTCGGCATGCATGGGGTATTCCAGTGTTTTACTAGTGTTCTGGTATGTCGATAAAATTTCAAATTTTTGTTTTTGGAACTATGCAATTTAACATTTTCTTGTGAAAAAAAAAGCTTTATTTAAATGACAAAAGCATTATAGGTACTTCTTTTCTCATTGGTATGGACTTGCACTATGAAGCTTTTCTTGTAAAAAAAAAAATCAAATATAAAGTTGTATCATGTGTGACAAAAATGCAAATAAAATATTTTGTGTCAAAGAAAGTATGCCGTCTTTAATTTGTTCAAGGGATAAGACAGTTATTTCAATAATAGAAAGTAAAGCTTGGCCAGCAAAACTTCTTAACTCTCTGTGTGCTTTCATAACAAAATCAGTATGATCAAAAACAACCAAAATGTAAGAGTTTAGAAACGATTGCCCCTAAAATATTTTTAACCTAAAACTATATATTTTCAAAGTATCTTAACAAATTTTGACAATGTTCATGTAACAAAAATTTTGATTGGTTGTTTAACTTTTTTTGACTCAATGTTGCAATCACTTTGATTGGTTTATTCTAAAAAATTAAAATTATGACATGAGTTTTGATTGGTTAAATAAAGGACTCAAATAATTGCTGATGTAATAAATGTTTTGATTGGCCAAGCTGTACTAAAATTCACTCCTGATCAACACAGTTATCAAACATCAAACAATACATAACACAAGAAACCAACTTGACCAAAAATAAGAAATTTTTGTAATAAATACCAAGGCATATAAATTTATCAATAAATTACCAATTTAAATCATAGACCATTACCCTTTAAAGTATAATGCAATAAGGATGTGTTTGTAAAACACAAAATTCACCTGTCTGTTAATAAACAACAAAGTTTCCTGAACTTTGAAAATATGGCAATAGAGCTGTCATGTACAGAACTGTTCACTAATTAGGAGAGGTATTGTGTATAAGCAGCCTGATAGTTTAATTGGTTTAAACGTACCCAGATAGTCCCACAGAGTCCAGTCCTGGTCAGACTGCACATTTTTCTCACCCAGTGGCACAATGTTACATTTCAATACATTAAATTGAAGCTCATGTCCATAGATATAATATGTTTAATTGAATAAGTTAAAGTATAAAGGCTTTAGCCTATATCATAAAAATCTCATGGTTATGGCTGAAGTCAAAGTTTACCCCACAGACACAAATGCAACTTAACTATTGCTGTGGGTAAACAACTATAACACTAGACATCTATTCTGAAGTTCAGAAGTAAACATATATTTCATGTCTCATATTTGAAGCCAATGCATTATGAAAGCTTTGACACACCAACTTAATGGTACCTATAGAAATTCATTATTAATGGTGCCAACAAATCAATGAATATCTCCAACTTAAATATTTCACCGTCTCTCTCTTATCAATATTTATACAATGTACCATTACTATCAATATACAGTGTAACCTCAGCAAAGTGACCCTCTGTACAGCAATAACCTCTTTATAACAAATGAATTAAATATTCACCTAAACTAATACTAAACACTGAATTTAACCTCTCTTGAACAATAACCTCTAAACAAAAGCCAATATTTCCCTCCCAAAGGGTGTTGCTCTGCATAGGTTCTACTGTATTTTTAAAATTCAGCATACATGTACAAATATACCAAGTAATTCAAACTAATCTGACCTATATTAATTGCCTATCAAATAAGTAAAAAAATGGTCTACCTCCATCATAGATCTCGACAGGAATGTGAATGCTGGAAACATTTGGAATGATCTTCTGTTTGAACCTCTCACTGTATACAAGGCCAGTATTGTTAGGCAGTATCTCCTTTGCTTTTAAACATGTGAAGTCCTCTTTCTATACAAATATGAAGAAAATCATTATGATTTAAAATATTTAAAAACAATTCTATCAAAAAATGTGAAGAAATGTAAGCCTCAATGATAAATTTTCGAGGGCTTTGAGCGAAATGAGTGTAACTCACATGACATAAAGAAGGAGGTACAACTTTTTTGCAACAAGTATACAACTTGTTTTTAAAAGGCGTAAAAATATAAATGACAAAAAGTAGTAAACAATTACAATATTTATTAAAAAAAAACACCTTAAAATCATGTTATTTTTAATATTATTTATCTACATGTAATGTCACATCTGAAGTTTAATTAAACAATAAAGTGTTAAAGTACATCAAAAATAACAGAAAATATACAAAACAATGTATACTAACAATATGTTATTTAGCTTTGGAGATGAATTTGTACAAGGAACACCTGCTATATCAGAAAGTTATAATTTATAATAAACATTTATTTTTTCAAATTCAGTACTTTCACATGATGTTTATCAGGATACAAACAAATGTTTGACCAATTATAGTAAGCCCAATAAAGAAACATGATGAGGAAATATAAATCATTCAGATTTTCAAAGATATAAAATAAACATGTATTCATAGTTACCTTTATATTATTATTCCACGTATGATTAGCTGCGGCCTCCTCCGCTGCCCTCACAGAATTCTGAAAATTCATCGTTACAATAATATAATTTTTATTACCCACATTAACCCTAAGCCTGCTAATGGCAACCTATCCTACCCATGCTACCAGTACTGACCAATGCAGACTATAAGCCTGCGCATCCGTGACCTCTAATCATGGTCTTCACTATTCCCTATTCAGTCACTACATATTTTGCAATTTTCCGTTAAAATGATACATTGTTTTGTCCAGATTGAAAGATGGACAAGCTAAATTTAAGATCTACTTATAACTGAATATAAAGCATTAAAAATGGTATCTTGTAATAATTATAATTATATTTGATCTGCTTCTAGTGCCAGTGAGCAAATTTATTTGTTGTCTGAAACACTCAACAAACCTGCATACATATAATTGTATATCTGATCATTTTAATGTACTCCTAATTTGCAATTTCTGAAGCAGAATCCTAAGTATATAATAGCTGACAAAAGATGATGGACCATTTATTAACCTTTTCCATAAGCCAATGTTTATAATAAACTAAAACACCACAAACAAAATGGTTACTTACGTTCAATGCTTCCATCTTAAGTAAGAACATGCTTCTGAGGGAATCTGCGAAATTTTTGACAATGGCATCTGTATCCAATTTTTCAAATTTCAAACTAAATTTTGCATGAGCTTTGTTTTTACTGTCTGTATTATTATACGCCTGAAAACAAAAATAAACAAAACCACTAAGGATGTTTCTAAATTCAAAATTTCACCATTTTCATGTTGTAATAAGCCGGTGCTAGGGGCCAGTACAGTAAATTGCATTTTTCAGTACTGTTAAAAAAAAACGGCTCAATCAAACCAACCCTTCAACATTTTCAATTTTGTCGTTTTGGGCATTATTTAGGGATTCTGTTTTTCTCTATTTTATACAAGTACATACTCATAAAATGTTTGCCTTTCACAATAAGAAATTCAATATTATACTCCCTTAAGAAAATTCAACACACATCTTAGATGGATAATGGTTAAGGGTCATCAACTATGACAACCTTACTAACATGACCACCTGTACTAAGGGAACTGACAATGTTTATACTTACAGCAACAACCGTGTCAGATGCTGTAACTGTGTTAAATCGTCCCACCAATGTTCGAGACAAATTTTCAACCAAATTTTCTAGCCTGAAAACAAAAAAGAGCAAATTTATACATTCAGCATGATTTTACCATATATTCAAATAAACCCTTCCAAGATTCAAGCACTAAACGGCATTTTCACTTTAGAACAGTATTACAAGTGATATTCTGTGAAGTTTTGTAAATTTTTTATTTTTGGTATAATTTCTTACAATGTAGTATAGGGACACAATCAGGTCACATGTCAATATAGGGCACCATCAGGTCATATGTCAATATAGGGCACCATCAGGTCACATGTCAATATAGGGACACAATCAGGTCACATGTCAATATAGGGCACCATCAGGTCACATGTCAATATAGGGACACAATCAGGTCACATGTCAATATAGGGACACAATCAGGTCACATGTCAATATAGGGCACCATCAGGTCATATGTCAATGTAGGACATAATCAGGTCACCTGTCAATATATGGCACAATAAAGTCACATGTCAATATAGGGCATAATCAGGTCACATATCGATCAATATAGGGCACAATCAGGTCACATGTCAAAATAGGTCACAATCAGGTCACATGTCAATATATGGCATCATCAGGTCACACATGTCAATCAATATAGGGCACAATCAGGTCACATGTCAATATATGGCATCATCAGGTCACACATGTCAATATAGGGACACAATCAGGTCACATGTCAATATAGGGCACCATCAGGTCATATGTCAATATAGGGCATAATTGGGTCACATGTTAATATAGAGCATAATCAGGTCACATATCAATCAATATAGGGCACAATCAGGTCACATGTCAAAATAGGTCACAATCAGGTCACATGTCAATATATGGCATCATCAGGTCACACATGTCAATCAATATAGGGCACAATCAGGTCACATGTCAATATATGGCATCATCAGGTCACATGTCAATATAGGGACATAATCAGGTCACCTGTCAATATAGGGCACCATCAGGTCATATGTCAATGTAGGGCATAATCAGGTCACCTGTCAATATATGGCACAATCAAGTCACATGTCAATATAGGGCATAACCAGGTCACATGTCAAGATAGGGCAAAATCAGGTCACATGTCAATATAGGGCATAATTGGGTCACATGTTAATATAGAGCATAATCAGGTCACATATCAATCAATATAGGGCACAATCAGGTCACATGTCAATATATGGCATCATCAGGTCACATGTCAATATAGGGACACAATCAGGTCATATGTCAATATAGGGCACCATCAGGTCACATGTCAATATAGGGACACAATCAGGTCACATGTCAATATAGGGCACCATCAGGTCATATGTCAATATAGGACATAATCAGGTCACCTGTCAATATATGGCACAATAAAGTCACATGTCAATATAGGGCATAATCAGGTCACATATCGATCATATAGGGCACAATCAGGTCACATGTCAAAATAGGTCACAATCAGGTCACATGTCAATATATGGCATCATCAGGTCACACATGTCAATCAATATAGGGCACAATCAGGTCACATGTCAATATATGGCATCATCAGGTCACACATGTCAATCAATATAGGGCATAATCAGGTCATATGTCAATATAGTGCACCATCAGGTCACATGTCAGTATAGGGCATAATCAGGTCACATATCAATATAGGGCATAATCAGGTCACATGTCAGTATAGGGCATAACCAGGTCACATGTCAATATAGTGCATAATCAGGTCACATGTCAATATAGGGCATAATCAGGTCACATGTCAATATAGTGCAACATCAGGTCACATGTCACTATAGGGCATAATCAGGTCACATATCAATATAGGGCATAATCAGGTCACATGTCAGTATAGGGCATAACCAGGTCACATGTCAATATAGTGCACCATCAGGTCACATGTCACTATAGGGCATAACCAGGTCACATATCAATATAGAGCATAATCAGGTCACATGTCAGTATAGGGCATAATCAGGTCACATGTCAATATAGTGCACCATCAGGTCACATGTCACTATAGGGCATAACCAGGTCACATATCAATATAGGGCATAATCAGGTCACATGTCAGTATAGGGCATAATCAGGTCACATGTCAATATAGTGCACCATCAGGTCACATGTCACTATAGAGCATAATCAGGTCATATGTCACTATAGGGCATAATCAGGTCATATGGCAATATATGGCATAATCAGGTCACATGTCAATATAGTGCACCATCAGGTCACATGTCACTATAGGGCATTATCAGGTCACATGTCAATATAGGGCATAATCAGGTCATAAAAAAATATATATATATATAAAACTTGCAGAGTCAAAAAGATTATAGATGTAGATGGGGGAATTTATACAATGCTAAAATTAATAATACATTTCCATTTCAATTTTTTAATTTTAAAAAATCTAAAACCATTTGTGGTACATTTATATGTATGTAGCTTTAAAGGAATTTTCTGACAACACTCTGAAGTGTTTGACCATTTTAACATCAAATTTTAACTTCCGAATTATTTTTTAGCTCGACTATTCGATAAGAATAATTAGAGCTATTGTAGTCACCCGAGCGTCGGTGTCGGCATCTGCGTCGGCGTAACCACTTATGTTAAAGTTTTTGTAATAGTTCAACTATTTTCAAAGTCCATTGACATATGGCTTTGAAACTTTGCACACTTGTTCACCATCATGACACCAACCTGTAGACAGGAGGAGGTAACTCTATCAAGCATTTTGACAGAATTATGCCCCTTTTTTTGACTTAGAATTTACGTTAAATTTTTTGTAATAGTTCAAATATTATCAAAGTCCATTGACATATGGCTTTGAAACTTTGCACACTTGTTCACCATCATGACCCCAACCTGTAGACAGGAGGAGGTAACTCTATCAAGCACTTTGACAGAATTATGCCCCTTTTTCGACTTAGAATTTATGTTAAAGTTTTTGTAATAGTTCAAATATTTTCAAAGTCCATTGACATATGGCTTTGAAACTTTGCACACTTGTTCACCATCATCACCCCAACCTGTAGACAGGAGGAGGTAACTCTATCAAGCACTTTGACAGAATTATGCCCCTTTTTCGACTTAAAATTTACCTTAAAGTTGATGGTTATCTCACAAAATGTTTAACCTTAGTTACAAACTGAAGAGCCTGTAGCTATGAAAGATGAAGAACCTAACTAGCAACCCCATTTCTGACATCTGACCAAGCTGAAACTCTACTGTTGGTTAATTAAGTGACTTCAAAATCTTAATTTGATTGATAATGAACTAAAGGCTATTCTACCATTCCAGCAGTTTATGCAGGGGTGTCAAAATTAATTTTTTGTTTTGCTTAGGTTGTCCCACAGCCTCATGTTCATTGCATACAAGTCAAAATTTTCCAGAATTTACTTTATAAATATCAAACAAACAATAAAGAAACTGTTTCAGATAAAACAGAAAAGTAACTCAAAATCAAATTTCACTAGCCATGTAATAGGTTTAACTTAAAATATTAAATATATCCAAAAGAAGTACATTTATACTGAAATATAGTGTAATTATTTTTTTTTTCCTAATTAACTAATTTGTAGTATCAAGACAAGAGACTGTTATGACATAATTCTGCAGGGATTTGTATCACATGGCACATAAATGACAACCTATTTTCTCTAGTATTACATACATGTGTATTCTTCTATACATGTACAAATACATGTATATATGATTATATCTTGATAACAACACAGACAGTTTAATCCCTTAAAACTGCCTCCTTCCAAATATTTGACATTCTAAAGTCATTTTTCTTAATTAAACAATGTCCTATACAGAAAATGTGTACCAGAATCAATACTGGTGTATATTAGTATGGGAAAACTACAGGCAGGCTGGCAAGAGATCAATATCAGCCTGGCATTATAAGTATTGCGTAATCAATGCCATGTGTCAGCTAGAGGGAATTGGTTTTAATTAATGCCGTGCTATCGGTACCTTGCTGATAATCAGGAGTATGGGAATCAATCATGCATGATCAGTTATAATTATAAGCCCCTTATTACATCATAAATCATTAATGATATGATATGAAATTTATTTGTTAGTTCACAATTTATGCAAGGTACATGTAATGTCTAGTAAATATGTAAAATTTAAATCTTTTATCAAAATTGACATCATGATGCTTGCTTTTTTTTTTTTTATTGCGTGGGTGGGGGGATAGGTACAGGGAAATGAATATCAGTATGAAACTCTGACCATGTCAACTGAGTTTTAAAGATATACATTTACATGTATTATGCTCATATTTGATATTTAAAAAAACCCTGATAATTACTATACAGTCTTTTTTTAATGTAAAATTAACATCTTTTGAATAGAAACAGACTGAAAGAAAATATGTTACGTTTTAAACTTCACACATGCAGCTTCCCAAACATAGTTTACACATTCATTTATTCAAATTAGACATATACCGGAAGAATTTACAACATTTCAATAAATTTCTAAAATAAAAGTATTCTGCCCAAAAATAAACATAGTAAATCTTTAACTGAATAGTTCAGCATCAAACATGAAAGGTGCTAATTTAATTATGTAACATTTTTTTTGTTCAGCAATAATCTGCAAGATTATAAATGTTTTGCAGTATATTCACGAACTTGATAAAGACAAATATTTTAAAACTCTAATAAAAAACAAAAATGTTGGTAGCTATCAAAGTGGCTAGTATAAATCATAACTTACAACATTGTAAGGATTTTTTTCTTTTCCTTATCTTTTGTTAAATTGTAGATCTCTTTATAAAATTCATTTAGGAACTCCTTATCTGAATTTGTGTTGTCCCAAACAGTAAGTCAACTTTAACATGGTGATATACATTCTTGCTCTCTATGTTAAACAATATGGTTCTATTTATGATATTTTAAATTGAACAAAATACAACCTAGTAGCCATTCTGAAAGGCAGGGTACAGTATTTTCTGGGGCACAGATCAGTTTTTCTTTGACATAAAAAGAGGGACATGGTCAATTATTACAGTCTATGCATATAAATGTGTATGGATAATACATCAGAGGGCATAATTTGCTATTTTTAGTTTAGGCAAAGTGGAGAACATGCTGCAGTTTTTAAAAAAAAACCAAAAAACAAAAAAAAAAAACAGTTGGTAAGAAATGTGCCAGAGCAATTTTTTAAGATAAAATGGGATTTTTATTTTTTATTGTTTAATAAAAGTTTCATAAAAATTAAACTTCTCAAACACATGAAAATCAATTCAAGTGCTTATCAATATTTTGTTGAATTTTCAACAATTCCAAAATAAACAGTTGCTTAGTTTTAAATTACTTTTTATAAATGTAACATATTGCAGTATGATTTGCTGTATGGTTGACTGAATCTTTTTATTATGGCATCAAACAATTGGTGTTGACTCAATAACCATATTATGGCATCCAGCAATTGGTGTTGACTCATAACCATATTATGGCATCCAGCAATTGGTGTTGACTCAATCACCATATTATGGCATCCAGCAATTGGTGTTGACTCAATCACCATATTGTGGCATCCAGCAATTGGTGTTGACTCAATCACCATATTGTGGCATCCAGCAATTGGTGTTGACTCAATCACCATATTGTGGCATCCAGCAATTGGTGTTGACTCAATCACCATATTGTGGCATCCAGCAATAGGGTTGACTGAATGTAACCAGGACATTTTTCAGATGTTTGGAGCTGTTTTTGGAGGCTGTAACCGATTCATCATAGTTACGCTTTCTGTTAAGTTTTAAACTTAGCCATGAGGCCGATTTCTAGTTTTCGTTTGACAGGTATTACGATTGAAAATGCGTCTACAGTTGGACTGTTTATCTAATAACTTCAATTATAAATGTTAAGAGAAATATCGTATGGATCAAGAGAACCTTACTCGCTCTGCCGGAAGAGTTTGATCAACTTTTTATGACCCTACTAAATTTTTACTTGCAAATTATGCGAGCAAGTGGATTTGTCAAGGCCTGACGCAATTTAATATTGTGACAGGACAGGTACGATGAAGACAACGCCGTAAGAAAGTACACCTTTAATTGTGCCAGGAATCTGGTAAGCTTGTATTCATTCATGAATCACTCCGTAGAGTAAAATAGGCATATAACGATATATATTCTATTAATAAGCTAAGTTTCAACATATAAAAAGCAAATTTCTAAAATAAACTACCTAATAATTTAGGTGAAAGTATTCAGCACTTCGCCGAATTTACATACATGTGACCTTTTTTCCGATGATCAAGTGAGAGTTTTTTCTTAAAAAAGAGGGAGATTTTAGAATTTGCATTAAACAAAGAAGAAAGTTCTGATATCAAAAAGGAGATATTTTTTTTATTTGTGAAAATACCACTTATCTTAAGAAATATCTTTGAAAATATGGCTGAAGAAAGCGGGAGTCTCCCGCTAAGTGGGAAGGTTCACATGAATGCCAAAATGTTTGATCACATGACTACATGATAACTAAATTGACCTTTACAGGTTAACCTAAATATATATTTAGAACCGCTAAATTTTACAAATTCAATACTTTTCCCCCCAAAAGTTATAAAATGTAATTTGCTGAATTATGTTCTACCACTTTGTTTAAGTACCAAAAAATAAAACAGACTTCATGAAATACGTCAGTCAGAAGGACATGTCCGATAAATTTTGATTAGGTCTGACAATTTTTTATTCCTGATCTGTCCGACCGTCCGGCTTTTATCCAAGTCGCATGTATACAAAATGGCATCATTTAAGGTGCCAAAACGGGAAAAAAACTGAAAATCTATGTCAGAGGAGCGCGCAGAACAGCATTAAAAGAATGAAAAGAATAGACCCGAGACAAAATTTAATGAAAACTGGAAGCAGGACCATGAATCGATGGTGTATGACAGGGAGGTGGTGAAAATGCGCTGTACAAAATGTACCCATTTTTACAGTGAAAAATTAAAACCGAAAAGTGTCTTAGAAATACAGTTTTCCTTTGATTTTGATTAACTTTCATTCAGTCTGACAGATTTGTTTCGGTCTGACAGATTTTCATGGTTTGTCAGACGGAATGTCTGACACTTTTTTTTTAACTTTCAGAAAGTCTGTAAAAGTAAATAAAAATGAAACCTTGCATTTGTATAGAAATTTTGTCACATGTCCACAAAGATGTTCTAAATATAGTACATGCCAGTAATCTTAGGAGTTCCCACGAATAACCTCACAAAAGGCATGACTCCTAACTGTCATGGTCAACATCAGCTTGTTATACATTAATTGATGTCCAGCAGTATAATAATTAATATATAATTGCAATATTACTGACAGTTTAAAAACTTTAAATTGTCTAGAACTATATTGAAATGATTGCTTTATCGGATGAATGCACAAGAATTAATAAGGAAAAGGATATTTGCAAATTAAAAGAAGATTTTTATTGTTGGTCTTATTGAAGTGATTCTGTTTAGGTAAGCTATGTTAGGTTAGGGCCGTTCAAGCGTGGGCAGCTTCTCCAAAGAAAATAATTTTAAAATCATGCAGTTTTCCCAAAAATTGAATTGACAAGAAGTTTATTTCTTCCCCTTTCACAAAATTACTTTATTATTTCCCTTCCTGGCACATTATTTAAAATTAGGGTTGGGTAGGTATGAAGGAAAAAAAATTTTGTGTGCATAATAATGAATTATCTGCATATATGTATAATGAACTATTAAAATTAATTTATTAAGTGCAAAAGTATATGTTCATGCATTACCATATTCACAACTGACCATCGTCTATATAAAAAAAGCCCTAAAGCGCACAATTTGTTGGGCTACTATATATTGTACTCCGAAAGAAAAAAAATACTTACATCCCCTAAGAACCTGAAAAAAAAACTTTTGGGTAGGGACAAACTTGTTGGGGAGGAAGGGAAGGGGAAACAAATTATATCTTATTTTACTTTTAGGCCCAATCAAGTTCTATAAATTATTTCAAATTTGTAAACAATACTACTTTCACTTACAGAGACTAGACTCTTTAAATAAATTGCTCAACAACGTAATTACTTATTGCAATACAGATTTGTTAATTGTATACCAACGAATGTAAAATACATTCATCATATCAAAAAGGCAATCGAATAAGAATAGCTGTCACCTTAATAATGTTATGAGTTAGAATAGACGTTCAGTCAAAATGGACAAGCTCTTTGACTATTCAGTTTAATGAGAAAACTTACTGTGCTTTTTTCGGCAGTCCCTCTGTATCCACAAAATATAAAGAGTTCAATGAAAACAATAAAAATAATAAATAAGATCCATAGATTGGTTTGTGGTCCGCCATTTTGGATTCATCGACTGCTGAAGCCTCGTTTTCAAATATTTTAAAACCACGAACTGCAACTCTGAAAAGAAAAAGCCAAGTTACGCATGACAGGAAGAGTTGTCGTTCTTATTTAAATAAATAAGCCAAATTATGAAATGTAATAAATATTGTAAATCAAACTACGGACTGTAATGTAATTCAAACTTATTTCACATCTTGTAACCAAATTTGACGATTGAACTTGCGGCAATTGAACTATGGCATGATGTATTCTTCAAGTTTTTTATTTTTTTTTTCATTTTCAAAGTTCAAAAAGAAAATGATATAAAATCCATACTCAGTAGGCCGATCAGACTCGAAATAATGTGCCGGTTTACACAGGTTATTTTTCTACATATTGTAGGGCCTATCTTTTGACAATGTTATTCTAATTACATAGAGGATGAAATTCATTTTTCGAGATGAACACAGAACAGAAATGAGTTGTTTGATCAGATTGAAAGTTCAAGCAAATATTTATAAAGTTAATGTCCTTGGAAGATCTCATTATATTTCAACATAATAGCTTACCACTGATAAACCCTCTACAACTAACCAGGGTCTTTCAAATAGAATTTGAAAGACCCTAAATTACCACATATATATTATTTTTTATTTAACTTTTTGAATTTTCTTAGTGGCTTCACGTGCCGACATTCTTCGCCCCCGTCTTTTTTTTTGTTGATCTTATTTTTTACTGTGATTCTATGTCATGTTACTAGATTCATGATTAATAATCTATTCTATTCTTTATTTTTTTGTAAAACCAAGCATTCAATCTTCGTCTGCAACGAATGTGTTTTTTTCTTTCTTTCGGTGACGTCGAAATAAGCGATTTAACCAGCCAATCCATTCCAAAATCACCTTGAAAATTAAGAAATTTTAGTCGATGGTTCACCATTCACTGCTGAGTACAATACAGATTTTATTGGACTCATACACAACTGCAAAATCTATATAAGACCGGGCCAGCGCAGCTGTGTACTCGTCCAACTATTCTTGTTTTCTACAGTGCCTTGTTAAAATTCAGAGGCCATTCCTTACAATAAACTATTGTAAAACTAAATACCCCAAATACCGGAGTAGGTCTACCCTGGGACCAAAAATAGTTTTGGTCCAAAGTCTACCATTAAAAAGCAATTAAAACAGAGGTTAAATTACGATTATGAAAATCGTTTTTCATCTGTTCCAATTATTAATTATTTTGTCAAGATAAGAAAAAAAAGAAGAAAAAAATCAGTTCTAATAATTTTATTTTCAACACGGTGTAAACTTCTCCTGCAATATTGAAACGATAAATATTGTCGTTCGCATGGAACAAGATTATTTTGTATAGCAGAGTGTTTGAACTGTAAACAAGCAAAATTTATTTCTTCTAATTAGCTATATCTGAAGACGGAAAAAAAATTAATACAATCTAAAATAGAATTTAAATTAAACATCGGCAAATAATATAAACATAAAAATGAACGGGCCAGTATTATTAACTAGTGCTAATCATGGCAAACATGTTGTAAGGATTGTTAAGTTTTGATAAAAAGCTATTTTGTATTTTGTAATAACACAGATTAATACATTTTCGCAGTGTCTCTAGCTGTATGGCTTGTGAAGAGTGATATTGCCATTGTTTTTGAAAACATTGGGATATCAAGCCTTGCAAGAATTTCATCTCGGTAGCGTTGGACATTCAACTTCCCTTCGAAAACGACGAGAGACGAGCTAAGTGCGAAAGCCATGTGCAATGTCTGCCCAGACCAAGATACCCCCCCCCCCCCCAAAAAAAAAACAACAAAAAAAAACACGGTAAAAACATACGGTCGACATCCATGTGGCGCAGGCGATTGCGCACAGTTGGGCAGGTTGTTAATGTGTACCAGGGGTGGCAGCTGCAGCTGTGGCAATTTGGAAACGGATGCGCAGGTGGGTGTTCCGAATATAGAGGTCTTGGGCACGTGTCGTGGATGTCCACTACGTAACCAAACTTCTTTTTTTCATTCTGTTGCTTGAAAACGTTGCCTAAGGTGTCGAATAGCAAGAGTAGAAGATACAATAGTCATTGCGACGGCATTCATTGTCATACCAGCATTTATTTCGACGTCTTTTTCATATTGGTATGAAAGTCTATAAAATTACTCTGAAAGGTTTACAATATACACAAATCTACTGGTCCATGCCCGCACGTGAAAATCGCGTTCTTGTGAAATTTGTTTTATCGGACACATAATCGTTCGCCCGAATATATATACAGCTCATCTGACATTTTGATTTTTTTCAAAAACATCTAATCTAATGTTAGGAAAAATGGTGAAAATTCGCCGATATATAGACCTTATACTTTTTTTATACAAAAAGTAGCATCTATAGGCTCTTGATAATTAGATATTGTACATGTATTGGTACAGTTATATTCTCTTTCAAATTGACCTGATATAAATAATGGCACAACCAATAGCTGTTTAAGCGTTTTTAGTAAAAATAATTATAAAATATATAAATTGTTATTTAATTTAGACTATGGGTATGTAAATATTTGTATTAATTAAGAATTAATCTACCTCACGGGGGAGGAAGTGTTACACGAAGGATGGAGTTCTTATGATAACTTGTTCAGGAGTTCTTGTGATAACTGTCACGGAGTTCGTCGGAAAACATCTGTATATACCAAAAAAAAACACTCGTCAAAAGTGGTTATTTTCATCGTTCAAAAATGAGTTTTAGGTGCTAAATTAAAATTTAATGATTAAGCTTGTCTTACATCTTGTATTATGTGTCAAAAACTAATACACAGGCCATTTTTAATCGCCTCTTGCTTCAAATCTGGTAGTTTTGAGTAAAATTTCCAAATTATTTGCCAATTCACAAGTTTTGACCGGTTTATTTCTAGTCTTCATCCTTGCCATACATAATTACCTAATTATTATGCAAAATTGCAAACATAAAGCACCGGCTAACAGATTTATACCCGATTTTTCAAATGTCCCGGAGTTCTTGTGATAACACTGAAGATGTCACAGAGTTCTTATGATAACTTTTGTTATTGCCAGTGTGTTTCTTGCGCTAAATCACGGCACGTTTTGGCGTTTATTATCTTTCAATAAGATTGTAAATCATTATGAAATGCAGTACGATCATCCTTTGCACAAAAAATGTGGATAAAACGTTGGATAAGTGTCTGCAAAGGATAAATAGGTGATAGGCTATCATCTACAGTAAAACTTGAACCAGCGTCCACTGATATTCAGCAGTATAATGGCTTAAACCTCAAAACAAAAATGTCTCAAAACGTACACGTTGTTCTCAGCTTCACATGTTTTAAACAACCACCTTTCTTAAGCAGACAATATATAGGCATGCTTCCCTTACCTTAGGGCTAAGTAATTTGCATCATTTATACCATAATAAATAAGTATATAACCAGGATAATTTCCACACGGTCACCCATGTCTTAAATCAAAGCACTGAATGTACTGATGGGGAGGCTATGACAGAATGTTTCAGACTTATAGTTTCTTTTCTTTTTGCTTAAAATGTGCTGTTATTTCAATTATTACCAAAATAAGAAGATATGCACATTGCGCCATTTATCCTTACTGTTGTGTTCAACCATTCATATATATATGGTTTATATGGTTGACTATTCATTTTGTTAATATTCCAGAACATTTCATTGAGGTCTACATTCGGACTGTTAATCATGCAAATTTTGAAAAACCTAAACTGCCATTTATAAATGACATACCAGCAAGTATGACGACTGTTCATTATAAGATCATAATACCATTTTACAACTGACGGTTCCTTATCAAAATATTCTAGGACTGTTCATCATAAATACTTTGTCATTTTAATATCATTGAATGATAATAACAACTGCAAGTTATGCAACATTTTTATTGAACATAAAAAATATACTTATTTACATGTACCATAATTAAGATCAATAAGACACCACTGTCTTGTGATTAGTATTAATATTCATGCTCTACGGACAGAAAGTTTTTGTTGAAACTTCTCCAAATCCCTCCAGAGGCATGCACGTCGCGGAGAAGCTAGGCACACGGCAGGTCAAGGTCAAGTCATCTAAAGTACCAGAGGTGATTGGTTGACCTGTCGAAACTTACTCTGGAGGTTTGGCGCTAATAAATGCCGTTTCTGTTGTCGTCAGTCAGGAAGTTGATGCCTTGACAGTATTGTCGTCTCCTTTACCACTAACGAACGAAGAATGGGCTACCAGGAAGATTCTGCTTGAAAAAGACGTCCCCGATGCTATAATCTCGGACATATGGTTATTCCGGCGCCGAGTATAAATGAACTTAAAACACACACACACTTTTGTTGAAAACAAAACAAAAAAAAAACAACACTTTTTCTGTAGTAATTTTTCAAGTGTTGTAAAATGAATACGAAATTCGTCTTATGCCGCCAATTATTTTTAGAACACAAACATATAAGTTCTTTTTATTTATTATTATTTTTTTAAAGCTTCTTATTCTTTAATATTTTCATGTATCTCATAATCTGTATTGAAAATTTTATTACACATGGACTATCAAATTATGATTCGTTGCCCTAGAATTGAATAAACTTTCTAATTACACAATACGGGGTCATTCATTTGATTGAAGACTGATCTTTGCGTCTTTCTCTGAAATACTATTTCCCTTGTTAAAACATATTTGACCACATATTTCTGTCATTTAACTCTTCACTTTACTTCCGATTTTTGTTTACCGAAACACATGTTTCTATTTGTGTTTTCTATTCGAATCTATAATCAGTTTAATTGGATCACCGCCGGGTAAACGACTACTAGGTATTTTTGTCATGTTTTTTACCCCAAATATTTGAATGTTAGGGATCTGTCAATTGCCAGACACATTTTTAAAAGATACTTTTATGTTAAAAGTTTGATTAATGAATTATGTAATATGAAAATATAAGTATTGCTTTTTTTATTTTGCTAATATAAAATGTAATCTTGCGGTGAAATTTTGTTGAAGAGTCCTTACGGATTTTGTAGTTAAATAGTTTTTTTTCGGCGATACATGGTTTAAGAATATAATGTTTTCAACCTATATGTTCATCACCATCAGTGAATTTTTAGTTAAATGTATGCAAAATATTTACTAACAGCTATATGATATAGCGGTTTATGAGCGTTTTCCGCGTACAGCCTCCTGGGGTGTACTAATAAGTTAGTTTTCCTTAGTTATCACGCAAGCATGATCCATGTCTCTGATGTAAGCGACAGTTTACCATTATTTGTCTTTAAAAAATATTAAGGACTATTAATGGTTTATAACAACAAAAGAACATGCATGATATTGAGACTACGGTTTGCAACGTTCTAGTTAATGACCCGTCATAAACAGTTGGTCGCTGCGTAGTAATTTGAAAATTGTTATCAAAGATAATAAAGAATATTTGCCACCTAATTAAAGCATTTACCTATAAATTTTCATTTATGCTTTTTGTTTAAAAAAATATTGATAAAGTTATTATATAGAAGGGTTTTCATACCAGAACTATTTATTACCAACGTACGTATGCCTAAACCTGATTACCGCGGCAGTATGACGTCACGGAGTAGTGATTTTGAAAAAATAACAAACAAAAATCAAGAATTTTTCAGAGAATTATTATCTGATATGAAATAAAAGAATGAAAATATTTTCATATTGTAAATGTCTTTGATGAGTGATCAGTCAGCTTAGAAAAAATCAAGGTACTATTTTTTGACCTGATTACCGCGGCAGTAAGATTTGACCGATGGTAATTACATTGGGGAGGCATAGCCTCCCCAAAAAGTACGATGCATGATAAAAACTCAACTGCGGTTGACTCTAACAACCGATCTCTCGAACAAATTTTAACTGTCCTTCCAGGTTCGAGCGAACTAAGTTTGACTAAATATTTTTGTTATCAATTACAGCAGAAGTAGCAGAGTTTCCTCCACTCAGATTACATAGGGGAAATACTCATCAAACATCAACAGAAAAATATACATGAAAATACCATATTTGAGTATTTCAATACTCATTTTTTTCACGTACATAAATGCCCTACTGGTTTCATAGCAGATCCCGGCCCCAAATCGCACTTTTTAACAAATAAAATAAAAATCTGTCTACCGAAGAGTGCAAACTTTGACAGAACAAAGTTAGGTACCTGTCCAGCATTACCACGTTTTAATGTTGCTTTTTTATTTTACATTTTAATGGAATAAAGACCTGAGATGTAACACCTTTGCTCACCATTATTCAAAATTTCATAGCAGTTTATCGGACCTTTTTTTTAATATAATACAGTACCAATAAGCAATGTTAAGCTGGATTTTTCAAATAGATATAACTTCCCAAGCTTTTCCGTGTCGTCTGCAAATATATTGTTTAAAAGTAGTGATTTAACTAGAATGGGATTTCAGTTATTGTGCATGGGTATTTAAACTAGAATTCCCCAGGTGTTGCTTGTAAGTGTCTCAAGTTTTCTAATGTAACTTAAAACAACAGACAAAACTTTAAAACATATTAATCGCTGTGCTATTATAACTGCTGTATTACATAGAAAACAAATGTTTCTCTGATTGATGCAGTAACATAGATGCTTAACTGATAAAAAAAATAAACTGTATGCCTGAATGAAAATGATAAAGGGCCAGAATACTGCTAGGAGCCGGAAACTGCTAGGAAACCAGTACATAAATCTTTTTTGCAGTCTACGAAATCTGCGTCAAACAAGAAAAAAACTATGAAAAAGGAACGAGGGTAAGAAATAATATCTCTTGAACTAAAATTCACTCAAAACCAACATTATATATCCTATTTTTGCGGAAAGGATGAGCGTACTACATTTCATAATGATTTACAATCTCATTGAATAATAAAAAACACTAAAACGTGCCGTGATTTAGCGCAAGAAACACACTTGCAATAACAAAAGTTATCATAAGAACTCTGTGACATCTTCAGAGGTATCACAAGAACTCCGGGACATTTGAAAAATCGGGTATAAATCTGTTAGCTGGTGCTTTATTTTTGCAATTTTGCATTATAATTAGTTAATTATGTATGGCAAGAATGAAGACCAGAAATAAAAAGGTTAATACTTGTGAATTGGCAAATAATTTGGAAATTTTACTCAAAACTACCAGATTTGAAGCAAGAGGCGATTAAAAATGGCCTGTGAATTAGTTTTTGACACATATTATAAGATGTAAGACAAGCTTAATCATTAAAGTTTAATTTAGCACCTAAAACTTATTTTCGAAAGATGAAAATAACAATTTTAACGAGTGTTTTTGTAGTATATACAGATGTTTTTCGACGAACTCCGTGACAGTTATCACAAGAACTCCTGAACAAGTTATCATAAGAACTCCATCCTTCGTGTAACACTTCCTCCCCCGTGTACCTGTTAATTAAAATACTTAAAAGTATTTGTTACGGTTTAGAACTGTTCACTATTTAGGGGAGAAAATGTGTAAGCGGCCAGATAGCTCAATCGCTACAGCCGCGGTACATTGTTCTGTGGGTCACAGGTTCCAGTTATGGTCAAGCTGCAAGTTTTTCTCATCCTGTGACTGAATATAATCCAGAGTTTAATTCACTATGCTCTGTTAACATCAGAAATTCGAGGACAAATATAAAACGAGTCACGGGTTCGAGTCCTGGTCAGGCAGTTTCAGTCAGGGTTTAGAAGTGGCTTTTCAATTGACACATGTTTGATTCATTTAACAGATTGTATTAAATTTGAAATGACACTATACTGCATGCACATGAAACTTCAAGCATCTGCCATAGGTAATGACATTCTTACATGGTTCAAGTCTTGTCTCTGATGGACAGCCAGCTGGTGGATATGGTCGGTACTCATTCTACTACTGCTCTGAGTATCTATGGTGTCACCAAGGGTTTCATTTTAGGTCCTCTTTTATGTCTTATATATGTCAAAGACATGTCTGTCACCCTAAGCAATAAGCTTTTTATATGTGCTGATGACTCAGGTATCCTTGTATCTGGTAAAATAAATCTGAAGAAATTCTCTCTTATGGCATGAGTTTTTTTTAGTGATTGGTTAATTGACAATAAATTGTCTTTGCATCTTGGCAAGACAGAGTCTATTCTTTCGGATTCAACTTAAATAGGATCATGAGGATCCTAGCCTCAAGGTCACATGTAATGGTACTGATATAAAGTACACATCTTCTATTAAGTATTTAGGTGCAAGTCTTTATCAAATATATTTTGCCGTCGCCTTTGATGCTTTGCTTCAATGTTTTTCTTGTGTTTCAGGCAAGATCAGAAGAGTTGTTTCCCTTTAAAATTCAGAAATCAAACAGTTTACAAGAGTTCTCTCCCTTACATCATTCTGAGATCATAACAATTTCAACAATAAAAGAGCTTGTATTCTATGATAAAAAGGATGAAGTCTGTGAACATTGTATGAAAAATATTAACCACATATTTTTGGTATTTATAATATCTGAAATCCCATACACTTTAAATGGACAACTCTAAATCCATTGTACACCAATTCAGGGATCACCTTCTTTGTACTCCTGGTAACATTTTTAATGATTAAAACAATTTTTGAAAATTTCTACCAAAATATAAGAAATCTGAAGGCATGTTTCTTGAGGAAATTTACCTATTTTTTCCATCTAAATCTTTATGTCTATATGTTTTATCAATGCAATGATTGACACTATTAAAACTTAACAACAAAGTGTTGTCAATTCTATATGAATATTAAATTTGAAAGTTGACTGATCATATTTGTGCCTGCGTGACGGTCCAGGGCTCATCCGGAAGGGCGATTCAGGCGAAAACTTCGCCGTGTATATTCCAATTTCGCTCTTCCGATTGATCAAAGAGAAGTCAACATCGCCGATAAAATCTTAATTCCCAAATAGTAATTACTTAGCTATGTAAAGAGCAGAGATTGTATCCGCCCATATGACGACCGCTAATTCTCATTATCCAATCAGAGCGTCGCTTTATACTACCCTTCTACCTGTAAGCGAAGCGATAGACCGCCTACTCTTAACAGTAAATAATGAGAGCATCGGCCCGAAACGGTATAATTGTGTGATAGTTTTGCGAGTTTAATACGGGATTTGGCGATAATTATAAATTGTTTTTTCCCCGATTATCTAAACAAGTACAATCTTCCCTAATTGATGTACACGATGCACTTCGATGGTGGGTTTTTAACCCGAGTAAAGGCGATGTGCAATGGATTTTTCACGGCTAGATTATCACAAAACTGTTAGTCAATTAAAAATAATCAATTTCATTAATGATCAGCAACCAGATTAAAAACTTAATCATAGTTTTGAATGATTTCAGTCTGTTAACATCAATTTTTACTGTAAAATTGTTATGTCGCTCACGTCATGGCTACAAGGCGAAATGCCGTAACCGAGCAGTAAGAAAGTTACTGATTCTGATACGCGAAAATTTAAGAAAGCCAATTCGCAAAAATTTTGCGATTGGTATGTTGTAGACAGTAGGGGTGTTTGGCATTGTTCTCTTTGTAGAAATGCCAAATTTGACACAGTTTATACGCACGTGGGCAAGACATCCCGGCTTAACTACATATCGGTCGTATATCATGTAACGTGTATATAACAACAACATTTGTCTGGAAAGAAGTGTTCTTATTGTTTCAAAATAAATTCGTAAATATGACGCTCAGATTAAGATTTATCAATATTGTAAATTTTAAAAAGCATTATTTATAAAGATATTACCGAATTTAACATTTCATGAAAATAAAGGGAGGTAATTAGAAATTAATTTTCTACAATTTCTCAGTAAAATTTTTCAATAAGAAATGAATGTATGTAATTTTAGTGATCAAATATAATGTGCACAAATGTTTGCAGTACATATTTTACATATTCTTTGATGTTTGAAAATTGTTTTATAAGCATAATTATATGCATATAAATGTGACATTACAACATTCAGGAGTTTGAGAGAAATTTCTGTTACCATAACAGAATAGAACAGATATTATTAATCAATATCCAATGTGACTTCATCTTTTCTTTTAAAGGTGAGGAAAGTAAAGTAAAAAATATGAAATTGATTTTATCATCATCCTTTCTTACACATTATTATCAACAAATGTACATGAAAATATATAAACACATATTTAGAGAAAGCTTAGATGCAATTGCCTGATCTACTACTAAATAATTAATCTACTTTTAATTAATACTACTATTAATTAATAAACTGGAGAAATATTATAAGTGATGTTAATTGTGTTTATATTATAATTAAAGAATGTATAGCCATGCATGTTAATGCATACACATTGGGTTGTTTCCCTTCTCCCTAATTTTCGCGAGGTCGTCACTTCTCCCTAAAATTTCCCCCCAGGATGAGCCCTGTGCGTTAGCATAGAATTACATGGACAGACTCAGAAGCCTGACCACTATAGTATTTTCAAGCACCAATAGGAAGGAAATACGATACTGGCATCAGTGATAACTGTACAAACATCTAAAGTATATCACGAGGTGTAAAAATGTATAATGAAAATGAAAAATACTCATATACTACAACAATCTATGTCTAATATGTCTATTCGATTATTATTTGTAATTTAAGTATAATTTTCTGATTTTGATGTATATGCTATTTTCACTTTATATTTTCATGTTGCATTTGATCTGTACTTAACCAACATCAGAGACATGTTATCTATATCTCTGCCAACATGTTATGTATGTTATTACCACTAATGTCTCTTCACACTGGCCATAGCTTTCGCAGAAGCGGTGGGTCCTTCGCAGAAGCGGTGGTCCATCGCAGAGGCGGTGGCGTATTCGTCGCAGAAGTGGTGGATAAAATATGGCCGTTTGGTGTTGTCGGTAAGTTTATTTTATGTTTTTATGCTTTACAGAAAACACCTAGTGAGACTGGAGCCCATACATATACTATTCCAACTTGTTACACACACACACACACACGCGCACGCACACGCACATACACCACACCCACCCCACCCCACCCAACGCACACACGCACACGCACACACACACACACACACACACGATGCAATTCTTTGTTTTTATGCACTTCTGTACAGTTTGACGAGGGGACGCCACTTTTGCCTAATTTTGGTTAAAACACGTACGAGTGTGTGCAAAACGACCCCTTAATACACCGGCATAGCATGGTATGCATAATACTTACACAAAACAACCATATTTTTTTTTTGAAATTGTAATTTTGTGTTTATAAGATAATTGACAAAAAATGATTACGACGGCGGTGGATTCGATTGCGGCGCAGCGAGGTGCGCTCGATACCATTATAACAAATCAAGGGTTCAACTTGACATATAACGCACCTTTCAATCGAGTACAACATTTTTCTCACTTTGACCTCAGAAAAAAATCACAGACACTTGGGGTTTGGAGCTCAAAATGCCTTTAAAATCCAAATAAAATGCATATTTGTCAATCCCAGCACATGTACTGATCATATATATCAAAAAAACTTAATATAAGCCGTTTTGAAAAAATTTCATATTTCAACATCTATAATAAATTATGGTATTAAAAGTAGACATTTATAAATAACGTCTATGATACTTCATATATCTGTGCCTGTGGTATACATATTCTTATACTTATTTAATAAGCGCAATAACATGGTTTCGAGCCTAGGTTGTTATACATCAGACTTTTATTTAACCAAACTACCTAAACAGATCACATAGCCACGCGGCCTCAGTTACTAAAACATATTACAGTCAACGACCGTTATATAAGAGCCACCCGCATAAGACGCAACAACATTATTTAAGATTTTTGACAGATTTTAGAGCCATATATAAACAGTTGTACATAAACATAATTTCTTCATAAATAAACAGCAGTCGTGTTATATCATTAGTTATAACAACCGTTTATATAAGGCCATATAACCTGTCATAAATATTTATAACGAATTTTAAGCAAGCCAGCATCAATTTTAGAGGAATAAAGCGAGATTTCTTTATCAATCGACAGCAGCCGTGTATATTATTAGTTATAAAGATCGTTGACAGGTTATATGGCCCTATATAAACGGCTGTTTGTAAATATAACCCGAGCTCGGGTTATATTTACAAACAGCCGTTTATATAGGGCCATATAACATGTCAACAATCTTTATAACTAATAATATAAAGATCACGATTATTCAATGAAAAGCGACGTTACAAACTTTATAATACTGCACGTTTGTAACTTCGCTTTTCATTGGATAAACTAATGTTTATATTATTAGATATAAAGATTTATTTTTTAATTTGTAACTTCATGTTCTGATTTCACACACATGTACAAACATTATAACAAATTGATTTATATATTTCATTATAAAAACTTTTTAACATACAATCGACTCCATTCATAAGGAACTCACTTACAACGAATTATCGTTAATAGCGAACTAAATCTGACATCCCCGATCAATTCCATCTTTGTTTTATATCAGATCACATCGTTTTATACAAACTCGTACTGTATGTCAGTATTTTTCAGGTTTTTCGTTAGACGGATATGTATATGGGTTTTTATAATACTGTACGTTAGTAACGTCATTTTTCATTGGATAATCGTGACATTTATATTATTAGTTATAAAGATCGTTGACAGGTTATATGGCCCAATATAAATGGCTATTTTTAAATATAACCCAAGCCGTTAGTTAAGTTATATTGCAAACAGCCGTTTATATACGGCCATATAACCTGTCAACAATTTTTATAACGAATTTATAATACAGCAGGCATAAATTTTAGAGAAAACAAGTAAGATTACTTCATAAATCGACAGCAGCCGTGTATATAAAATATATAAACGTCACGATTATCCGATGAAAAATGACGTTACAAACATGCAGTATTATAAAGTTTTTTTATAATACTGCACGTTTGTAACGTCGCTTTTCATTGGATAATCATGACGTTTATATACACGGCTGTCGATTTATAAAAAAAATCGCGCTTTAATCCTCTATAAATGATGCTTGCTGTATTATAAATTCGTTATAAATATTTCTGACAGGTTATATGGCCGTATATAAACGGTTGTTGGCAATATAACCCTTACCTGGCAGCTCGGGTTATATTTACAAACAACCATTTATATACGGCCATATAACCTGTCAAAAATCTTTATAACTAATAATATACACGGCTGCTGTCAATTTATCAAGAAATCTCTTTTTTCTCTAAACTACATAGTTTGCAGTATTATAAATTCATTATAAAGATTGTTGACAGGTTATATGGCCATTTGTAACATCGCTTTTCATTGGATAATCGTGACGTTTATATTAATAGTAATAAGATTGTTGACAGGTTATATGGCCCTAAAGAAATGGCTGTTCGTAAATATAACCCCAGCCGCTAGGCCAGGGTTATATTGCAAACAGCCGTTCATATAGGGCCATATTACATGTCAGGAATCTTTACAACGAATTTATAATACAGCAAGCATCATTTTGTTTAGAAAAAGTAAGATATGTTCATAAATTGACAGCAGCCGTGTATATAAATCTATATACACGCCACGTTTATCAAATGAAAAGAGATGTAACTAACGTGCAGTATTATAAAGCTTATATACACAGCTGCTGTCAATTATTTAAGAAATCTCACTTTATTCCTCTAAAAATGATGCTTGCTGTATTATAAATTTGTTATAAATATTTCTGACAGGTTATATGGCCGTATATAAATGGTTGTTTGCAATATAACCCTCACCTAGCGGCTTGGGTTATATTTACAAACAACCGTTTATATAGGGCCATATAACCTGTCAAAAATCTTTATAACTAGTACTTTATTATAATGCCTAAACCATATTTCCTTTTTGGTTTCTTTCTATGGGATAAGTGAATACTTATTTTATTCACGACTCCAGCTAGTTTCTGGAAGGCTGGTGTCTCCATACCTCCAACCAAATCACTCACCAATCTGATTTATTTGAATACTCTTGGAAGATGGTCAATAAAGGATCTAAATAAATTTGTGAAGTAATATCAGAATCTGATTGACATTTTTGACAAAATCTATTGCCATAGCAACCAGTCTTGCACATTTTTTTTCTTTGGAAGACTTGATCTGCCAATGGACATACCTATGGAGTTTTAACAATATTGACCATGTGGTTTTAATGTTGTATAAAGTGTTGACACACAGACATACAATGCACAGTGAGTTATTACATACTAGCTCTCCTTGAGCAAGCACTTTGGGCTCTGGTGAACAAACAAAATCAAAAGTAAACTTTAATTTCACTGGGCTAAGGTATAAGTCATAACAACACAAAACATATTTTGACAAAGAAATTTATTTTTTACCTTTTCAAATTATCTCTCTTTTTTACTTGTTTTATTTATAATGCCGAAAAATTACACAATAATTTGTAAATACTTTTTAATTTGTTGCAAACTTAACAAATTCTTTTGGATGAAACACTCAAACAATAATTTTAAACTTCAAACAAAATATTTATACACAATTTAGAAACAAAGTTATTTAGCAATATTCATATTTTATAACTTCTTTTATATAAAGAAGTCAACAGGATTTCTTTCACTCTTTGAAAGACTTTTCTTCATATAAGATCTTACTAATCACAATAAATTTATCATGAAATTCTAGGTCATATCACACAAACATGAAACAATTTCTAAATAAATGTTTCCATTATTTAAAGTACTGAAGAAGACTGAATGAGTAAGGTCTTACTAATTGCTCTTCTTAGCATTGTGGCTGATGAATGGTTTTTTTTTCAAATGGACAAAGGTTAATCACTTTTGTTTCCAACTAATAAAGAGTTAATAATTTTTCCAATTTTTATTTTTTTTTTAAATCCTTTTCATGCATCTGGTGGCAAACTGTTTTAAAATGCCATGAAACTCATTTGCATAAATTATAAATAGTTCTTGCACTTAACATGTTGCAATAACTCTTTCAAGATGTATTTTAAGCTGAACATTAAATAACAAGAGCTATCTGAGGAACAGAACGCTCCACTTTTATAATAGCAGTATAGTAAAATTTGAAGATAGTACAAAACGTGGCAAAATTGCTTAGCAAAATTACATGGCCTTGATAGTTTTATAGTTTGAAGTGAATAATTGAGATAGGAAAAATGATTTTTTAAGGTTAATTTCCCTTTAGAAATACATTCAAATTAAATTTATTCTGAGTTTAAAGTAAATATTATCATGTATTCTTATAAGAAAGTTTGGCTTGAATAGCTTTGAAAGTTCCTGAGAAAATGTACCTTAAGCTACAAGTGACCTTGACCTTTGACCTTTTGTCCTAAAAATTGTGGTCTAGTAGGTAGAACTTTCAAGGTATTTAGCTACATACATGAAAATTGTACTTAGAACTTATCTAGTTTATCCAAATACTAATTTTCTATGAAAAAGTATACTTAGTATTTAACGACCTTAAATGTAAATTAATTTTCCAAAATGTTAATTAAAATGTTTATCAATGCAGCCTCGCCAAGTGGGTTATGACAATAGGTTTGTTTTTGTTTTGAAAAGTGGAGCTAATAAAAGAGAATACATTACAAAAGTACATTTGTTTTCCATAATAAATCAACAAAAGGTATAATTATTGCAGTTAATGGTTATTTCCAATTAAAGAAAGAACATTATCATGTAACAATTGCTCATTACCAAAAACATAACAATAAAATTTGTGGTTCAAAATATTTCAAGTATCCATTGAAAATTTTATGAACTTTAATGCATAGGTATAAAAAATCAGTAACATAAAAAAAACTTAAACATTTTTAATTTTATATGCTTTTCTAGTGCTTCTTATTTTGCAAATATTTTATGTATCTACTTTAAACAAAACTTTAGGATTCATAGCTGAAATTCTTGAATGAGATACAGATAATATCTGCCAAAAATGCAAAAATGTTAAATCTACATGAGAAACTATTACCGGTACTTTACAAAAATATCAAAATTCTTCTGATATAACCACTCAAACATTTTTTTTTATTAAAAAAATATAAAATGGGTCAAATACAGAAAAGGCCAGGTTGCATTTGTATGCCAAATATCATGAGGCTGTGATGTTATGATTGACCATTAATGTCAAAAATTCAAAAGTCGGTCAACAGGAAGTGGATGAGCGACAGACCTGAAATTGAATCTTACAGTATGGGATATGTGTCAATGCTGTCTGCCAATTATCAAGAGGCTGTGATAAGTTAAGTTACTAAGAAATCTGTTACAAAAATATCCAACCATTGACCATTAATGTCAAAAATTTAATTAAGTCAGTAAACAGTCCCACGGTATGGGACCATGTGTCAATGCTGTATGCCAAATATCAAGAGGCTATGATAAGTAGTTGCTGGGAAAACTGCAACGAAAATATTTTCGCCGCCTGACATTCACCATACTATAACCCGGTTTTGCACCTGTGCAACCCGGACAAAAATGCTAAATTTCACTGCTTACTTTCTATGATTATGTCACAGTGGCATAGAGAATACAAGGAGTATAAGAAAATCAATGACCTTCATCTTACATAATATATTCATAATATCAGTCACTAATGAAAGGAGATTTAACACTGTTAGTATGACAAAGCTAAAAGCAAAGAATTACGAGTAGGAACATCTAAATAAGCTTTAATGACCTTGACCTTATAAGATTTATTTATATTATCAGTTGAAAAATGATTGAGCTGTAAAATACTGTAAGTTTAAAAAAGACAAAAAACAAAGCATTCCTAGGATTTGGAAAATTTATTTTTAGCTTTAATGACCTTGACCTTAAAAGAAATAGTTATGATTTCAGTACATAAATGTAGAAACTGAGAAACATAGAAAGTAAAGTGTGCCATAGGGAGCTTAAAAAATGTCCCTAGATATAGTATCAGTATTAGTAACTTCACTTAATGAATTGCAAACTATTAAACTATTCTCTATTCATTTCACTCCATATGACTCAGGGGGCATAATAACAATGAGGGCTAAAATGACATGAGAACACCGGGGCCCTACAGTAGTCTTTTAAATTTTCCTGTTTAGCTTACTTGGAAAGTGTAAAGATTTTATAGTTTATTTTGTAATTGTGAAAAACAAAAACTGAACTATAAGAAAATCTCAGAATTATTCTTTTAATCATAAAACAAGAACTGTTCTTTGAATCATCAAATGGGAAATTTAATAAAATATATCACTTACAGATTCGACCAATTATAGAATCATTTTTTAGAACTAAGGTCTAAAATCTTGGAAAAAAATATTCCAAAACCAGCTATTCATGTAAACTAGAAAATAAAATCCTGGCATGTGAATCTTTAAAAGAACATAAATATAACATAAAATTTACAATTTGATGAACATAGAGCATGTTTATTATGCTTGCTACTGTTTATTTCTTTTAAATTATAAATAAAATTTGATGTTTACTGGTTTATAACATGAAACAGCTTAAGTTTTCAGCCAGAAATAATTTTCAAATCATGTTAAATAACCTATCCTCAGACTAAACAACAACATTCAACAACAAAGTTCTTAATATACCTAAACTTCTTTTACTATGACAACAACAAAACAAAACAATAATTTCCTCAATTAAGCCAGAAATTATTCTAAACAAACTAGCAATGAAATTCAAAAATGTGAAAAATATAGAACAAAACAATAATTTCTTCAGTTAAGTCAAAAATGATTTAAAAACAAAACTAACTAGAACATGTACTGCAATTCAAAAATTTGAAAAATATGGATCAGTGGCATCTGATCTTTGACCTAAACATATGGCCTTGACCCTATGCTGACATGAAATTTAAGTAAGTTATTACTACAAATGTTTACATCAAGTCCTCTGTTTGTTTTATTTGGGTTTTCAGTCACACCAGCATTATAAAAGTCATATATGGCGATTTTCCAGCTTTTCTGGTGGAGGAAGACCTCAGCCCCTAATTATATCATTAATTTTGGTCAAATTTAAGGTGCCAATTTATATTATTGGTTAAATTCAAGGTGCATATCTGTGCATTTTTTTCTTGATAATACTCAATGTAAAACTCAAGTCCCTTAAAGATCTAAAATTATACTAGTATGCCAAAGAGTTCAAAACTACATTGTTGTACATATATATACTTTCAACATTGACCTTGAGGCACAACAATGACCTTGACCTCAATCATGTTATAACCATTTGTCAAAATATTGACCTTGAGGTACAGCAGTGACCTTGACCTCAAAAACGTTAAAACATATTGGCACTTATTGACCTTTATGTATAAAAGTGACCTTGACCTCAAACATGTTATTGAAATATCACATTTAGCCACTTGTCTAGACATCAAGGTTGTGGCACAACAGAGACCTTGACCTTAAACTTGTCTCCTTATCAGAGGCAATTATCCAAAACTTAAAATTTAGAATTTTCTTCACAAAATTAATGTCTCCCCATTTCAAATAACTTACTTACTAAGCAAACACTACACATTATCTAGTATAATTTAACGATTAAGAAAGAATATTTAGAACATCTTTCAAACTAAATTGTGTCAAAACAGCAGTCAGCCAATTTGTTCAGATGTAAACAATGTCTGTTTGGAATTCAGATAGGAGGACAGCTTTATATTCATTAAGTCACTAAGTATATGTAGATTACACAGTAAATTTATCATTGTCATAAAATAATGCAATCATATATTCAACAATAAGCTAAATGATGCAATGGTATTCATCTAATGCTAAAACACATTCCAATTTCAAAACTGCGCATTATCTGCACTTTTCCAAGATAAAACCTTGTATTTCTAAATCTTTAACATATTTGTCGTTGCTTTTACTATATCTTTAGTCTGGGACATAATATAATGGGAGAAGCAACTACCGTCTAGATATGTGGTCTTTCATTGGTGATAATTGGTCTTTCGTTGGCGTCCAACAGACAGTCAATCCATAGAGGTAGTGTTAAAATAATTAATTTATGTGGTTATTATGAAAAATACTAAAAATAAATGTTCATATTATCATGATAACACAATTTGAACAAAATAGGACTGTTACAAATCTTATGCCAGTTGGCTTGTATTTATCTTAGTTTACAGTATTTTCTAGTGACAAAAAAGCCCAAACCGTTTCACAATGATTAATATCACAAAATGGCTGTGTATGTCCTTGAATGGACATAAAGAGAACATGACCATTATCCCTAATTGCATGATCCAGTTATATTATGTCATAGCTTCAGACAAAAGAAATGTCATTTCAATTAAAATCTAATTAATAAAAAGTGGAACTTCTCTCTTTAACGCATCCTTCTCACAGATACTTTATTTCTTAAAATTAAGAATTTAAAGCTTTTAAAACACACATTCACATAATTTTTCCCTGTTCATTTCAAAAGATGATAATTGGTTAATAACCTAATGCAATGGAGAATGTTAAATTTGTTTCCAATCACATTAAAAATAACTCATTGATTTTGTTCCATTAATCTACATTTCCTACATTTAACAAAAGGTAGTGTAGACTCAGTTAGGATAGGAGTTTCATAAGATTGATATGTTTAAAAAGTATCAAATAAAATACAACCAGATTTTAGAACAAGAGGGCCATGATGGCCCTGAGGTCGCTCACCTGTATATAGGCCCCCAGAGCGGGGCCAGTTTAAACCCCAGGGCTTTTATTTGAGCAAACTTGGAAGACACCCATTAGAAGATGTTTCATGATGTTAAGTTTTTACTACACACATATAATGAAAAACAATGACCTCCGCCCCCCCCCCCCTTTGGCAGGGCCAATTTAAACCCAAGGGCTTTTATTTGGACAAACTTGGTAGACACCAACAAAAAGATGTTTCCTGCTTAAAATCTAACCTCTAGCTCATTGGGTTTTTTAAAAAAAGATTTTTTAAGTTTTTACTATACACATATAGTTAAAAACAATGACACCTCTGGGGCGGGGCCAGTTTTAACCCCAGGGCTTTTATTTGAACAAACTTTGTAGACACTTACTAGAAGATGTTTTATTCTTAATATCTAAACTCTAGCTATTTGGGTTTTTTCAAAGAAGATTTTTAAGTTTTTGCCATACACATATAAGGAAAATCAATGACCCCCGGGGCGGGGCCAATTTTGACCCCAGGGCTTTTATTTGAACAAACTTTGTAGACACCCATTAGAACATGTTTCATGCTAAATATCTTAGCTCTAGCTCTTTGGGTTCTTTAAAAGAAGATTTTTTAAGTTTTTACTATATGCATATTGGGAAAATCAATGACCCCCTGGGGCGGGGCCAATTTTGACCCCAGGGCTTTTATTTGAACAAACTTTGTAGACACTTACTAGAAGATGTTTCATGCTCAATATCTAAACTCTAGCTATATGGATTTTTTCAAAGAAGATTTTTCAAGTTTTTACTATACACATATAAGGAAAATCAATGACCCCCGGGGCAGGGCCAATTTTGACCCCAGGGCTTTTATTTGAACAAACTTTGTAGACACCCATTAGAACATGTTTCATGCTAAATATCTTAGCTCTAGCTCTTTGGGTTCTTTGAAAGAAGATTTTTTAAGTTTCTACTTTATGCATATAGGGAAAATCAATGACCCCCTGGGGCGGGGCCAATTTTGACCCCAGGGCTTTTATTTGAACAAACTTGGTAGACACTCACTAGAAGATGTTTCATGCCAAATATCTAAGCTCTAGCTCTTTGGGTTTTTTAAAAGAAGATATTTAAAGTTTTTTCTTTTGGTTGCCATGGCAACCAGAGTTCTGCATGGAATTAAATTCTTTGAACAATTTTTAAAGACAACCACCAAAGGAACATTCCTGTGAAGTTTGGATGAATTTGGCTTAGTGGTTTAAGAGAAGATGTCATTTAAAGTAAAAGTTTACGGACGGACGGACGGACGCCGGACGAAAAGCGATCACAAAAGCTCACCCTGTCACTTTGTGACAGGTGAGCTAAAAATGTAAGACAAAATCTGTTTCGAAAACAGCAAACAATTGTGATAAGATGACCCTAGATCGCTAACCTGACCCATCAAACTTATCCGAGCAATTTCTTTGACAAGCGTCCGGACCAAGTTTGATGACACTCTAGAAATGCGACCTCTAGAGTGTTTTTCCATATTTGGGCAGTGTGACCTACCTAGTTTTTGACCCTAGGTGACCCATATTCGAACTTGACCTAGAAATCATCAAAACAAACTTTCAGACCAATTTTCAGGATATTTGGATACATACAGTAGTCACTAGAGTGTTTACAACATTTTTTCTATTTTTAGTTCCTGTGACCTAGTTCTTAAGGAGATGTCCCATGTTCGAACTCATCTGAGCAATTACCTAGACAAGCATCCTGACAAAGTTTGATGATGACTGAGTGACTGAGGCAAAAATGTGATCACTAGTGTTAACGAACAAATGTGGACTGATGACAGACATTCAACGATCCTAAAAGCTCACCTTGAGCTAGCTCAGGTGAGCTAAAAAGACAAAAACTTCCAGCTATTTATCAGTATGCAAAATCTATGTTCATCAACTTCAAAATTTCTTAAATGGTTTGAAATACTAGTGGACGACACTTTTAACTCCTGCTAATTTATTTCACAACTATGGTAAAATAATTGTGAATTTATTGTTTTATAATATTATACAGGAAGATAATTTTCTTATCGCAATTGTCAAAAAAAATTCTCAAATTCTGGAAAGGGATATGCCAAAAAACTATGCATCAGTTTGAGAAATGAAAAAAATACAGATTTGAGACTGCATTTCATGGCCATTTTGCCAGATTTTCTACAAGCAGTAGGAAAATTCACCTTTTTAAGAGCAACCATAAACTGGTCTGGTTCCAAAAAATATAAAACAATTTTTTAAAATTCTGTTACACAGTCTAGAAAGAAGTTGAGAAAGAGGTTACCAGACGTAAATGAGATTAGCAAGCACTAATTTTGTAATTTAATGACAATTTATAAAATGAGAAGATTTCAGCACTGTAAGAAAAAGTAATGTTTTCAATATAATATAAAAACGCCAGGGACATGATGGCCATAAAGTTGCTCACCTAAGAACCATTTCTAGACAAATTTCTAGTTTCCAAAGGCAAAAGCTTAAACATTGAAAAGTAGGTCAATGGGTCAAGTTGAAGGTCATTCAATACGAAAATGTTATTTTCACAAATTATTGTACTTTGGTCTAAGGCTTAAGGCTATAGCCTGAAAATACAAAAGTTTATCACTAGTATATAGACACATATACTCAAGGTCAAAGTTCATATCCAAACAATATATGTTTCTGATATCTGAATGTTAAGGTAATGTTAAATCAACAGTAGGTTCAAAGCAATTTGATATTTTGCACAAAATTAATAATCTTTATTGAGAATCACACAATCATGATGCTGTTTCACAGTTCTAGATCAGAATATTTTATTTTTTAGATCAAAATTGGCCAATGTTGTCAGATATTATAATTTTTAGAAAAAATGTGAACTGACATACGATGTACAACAGATGTTGAGTGATTAGAAAAGCTCTTGCACTTTGTGCCAAGGCATGCAAAAAAACCCCCCAAAAACAAATAACATTGTTGTTACAAATAAGAACAAAGATGCTTAAAACAGACACTTTTATGCAACAACCAACTGGTCTATACCTGGACGTTACTAAAATACTGATTAATAATAATAATAATAAAAACAAACTTTAAAAACTGAAATAAGTTTTGTATCAAAAGAAAATTAACAGAAATCAAATATTACTGGACATTACATGCTAAACAAGAACAAAAACAAAATTTAATGCCCCAACTCAAATCTGATAACAAATTGTAGCGAAATTTCCTGAATTAAGAAGATTTAACCTTGAATTTTAATGATATTTAAGGGATCAAGGTCCTATTTCAATATATTGACTCCACCCCCCATCCCCCCCAAGTTATGGTTGTTGTCAAATATGAAAACTGAGGCCGAGTACTAAGTCTCAAAATAATAGAATAAAGACAAAATAGTAAAGACTAAAGTTGTCAACATAAAAAATCAAACAACAAATAAGAAAAAACTACAACCAAAAAACATTTACGGATCCTGTGACGTTAAAATATGAGCCACGCCATGACAAAACCAACATAATGGGTTTGCAACCAGCATGGATCCAGACCAGCTGGTCTGATCAGGATCCATGCTGTTCAATTACATACTCTATAACAAGTAGAGAAACTGATAGCGAACAGCATGGATCCTGAGCAGACTGCACGGATGTGCAGGCTGGTCTGGATCCATGCTGGTCGCAAACTATTATGTTGGTTTTGTCATGGCGCGGCTCATATATTTTTTTAGCTGAATATAGTCTCCATTCCTTAAAGCAAATCTTGTATTAGAAAACAAGGCAAAAGTGAAATATTTCTCACCATTTTGACACAGATAATTTCATGAAATACGAGACATAAAATATTTCTTCCTTGAAACTTTCACTTCGATTAAATAATTAATGTTCTTCACTTACAGGGTGTCATTAACTTTCCATGTAATTTTCTAAGAATCCGGAAAATCTGTTTCAGTAATATTTCAACTCATGCCCTTTTGAAATAGATTGAAAACAACTAGGATAGGGGGGAAAGAACTCAGGTGCCAATAACCAGGAAGATTGATAAAAGTTTGTTTGTTATGTATATTGCAGCTTAGATAGCAAATAACTTTACATATAATGTTGCTTATTAAATTGTTCATTTCAAATGTCATGAAGTGGGCATTAGATTAACAAAATGACCTTTAACCTTTAATGGTGACCTCATAAAAAATCCTCCCTATTAGGATTCCATATTCTATCACAATGCTTTGGCTACCTCCACAAACTTCCAAGATTTCATATTTTACTTCCAAGGTCTTAAAATAAATCGATTCAACTGTATCCCTTCTGGCTTTGTTTTGATAGGCTATCAACATCTTTACATAGCTCTCTTTTACAAATATTCACAGCTCTTTGGATCTGCCTTGTGGACTTCAAATTTCTATTAACTTTTGGGAATAAACACATGTTGCCAGTTTTGAAAAGGACAGCATCCATTAATAAGTTACCTATGGCCTTGACATAACAACAGTCCTTACATACAAATGTGATAGCTTTGATATAGACAGTATCCTGTATTAACCAATGCTTTAGCCTTGACATTGACAGCACTGCTTAGAAATAAATGCTTTAGCTTAGCCATGGAGAGCATGCCTTAATTACAAATGCTCTGACCTTGACATATTTAACATTCCTTAGATACCCATGCTTTGACCTTCCAATGCTTTAACCTTGACATACAAGCATTTCTTAGTTACCAATTCTAAAGTTAAGACATGAAGATCATTACCTAGTTACAAATGTTTTTAATGCTTTGACCTTGACATATTGATCATCACTTAGATAGGTACGCTTTGTCCTTGACATCAATAACATTTGTTGGTTACCAATGCTTTAACCTTGACATAAACAGGATATCTTAGAAACCAATGCTTTAGCTTAGACATGCCATTAAGAGCATGCCAGAATTACAAATGCTTTAATCTTGACATATATTGCTCCTTAGATACCAATGCTTTAACCTTGACATAAATAATGTTCTTAGTTACAAATGCTTTGGCTTTCTCTTTTCACAAATATAAACACAATTAGATCCCCTTAATTCTCAATCTCTTACTTACATCTATCATCTTTCCCCAATTTAACAACTATTCTCAATCTCTTACTTACATCTATAATCTTTCCCCAATTTAACAACTATCAAAACATATCATAGATAAACTCTTACTGATCAATACATAGAAAAAATATATCATTTCAGTTAATCCTCCATGAGGAACATATTTATCTTTCACAGTGGAAGCATTCTTGTCCTATTTTCACCATGACTGAATGCTTAACTTATTTCTTCCCCAAAATAATGGAATAAATATCAATTTTCAGGAAACCCAATGTGGTAGGCTATAACTATTCTGATATTTATTTCAATCAAGAGAACTTTTTCTTGGAACTTAAGTTACACTTGATTCATGTGAAAAAGAAATAACATAACAATTATGGTAAAATGAGAAAGAATGAAGAAAACTGACAAACTCATACTACTAAGTTTTGATGGGATATTAATTGATTTGTAAATCGCTTACCAAGAAATTTTGCTCAAAATTGTACAAAAAACAAGAGCTGTTTATAAGACACCATGCTCAACTTTTCTCAGTGCCTGACAGTATGAAAAGGGGCTTAATCTGTAAAAATGTTATGGGACCTGAACTAATCATGTTAGATAATCAAGTGTGTGAAGTTTCGACCCATTTCCTTCAGTAGTTTTAGAGATACCAAACTGCACATAAAAACTTAACCAGAGTGTGACAGTAATGCCGACACTGGTGTAGATTCAATAACTCTCCTAACTTTTGAATAGTGGAACTTTAAACATTTATGTCAGCAAAGATTTAATCACATCTAATTTAAAATAAATAATTTTGAGTGAAATTATGCTATTTTGAGTGAAATTATGCTATCCTATCATTTCGGAATTACACATGTGTAATCATGTGATTTCTGTTTTGAAAAAAAATCTTTGCATGACAAAATATTTGGAAATAACAAATAAATGTGTGAAGTTTCAAAGATCAGTGGGTAAAGTGCAACTCTGTCAGCCGAGTCTTACTATTCTCTAGTCAGGCTAACACAGCAAAGCTAACAATTAAAGTAATAAACTGGAGAAAATTCAAATCAACTTGCCCTATTTTCTTTCCTTAAAGTATAAAACTATATACCATATTTTGCATCTTTTTAATACCAATAAAAGGTACTGATCATGTTTTATACTAAAAACAAATTTTAAAGGATAATTTCTTATTTTTCAAAAGGAATAACAACAAAAATATTTCATTTTTTTTGTTTGTTTTCAGAGAAATGTCAACTATCCAAATATATATTATGCATTTATAATCAAATGAAACAAAAAATATCTTGTTAAATGAACTGATACTCCCAAATCTTGCTTTGACATAGATAAAAACACAGCCTAACTAAGAACAAAAGTAGGACTAGCTATCTTTAGCCTTGGTGTCCTTGACCTAATTAATTTGAAAAAAAAAAATCAAAAAAATCAAAGGCTAGAGGTCTAAGGTATTATTCAGTAAAATATGTGCTAGAGTTATGTGTCTTGAAGAGTTACTTTAACTAATGATCCTGAATATATACATGTACCAACTACTTCAGACATCAGTCAGTAAATGAAGGGACATAAAAAGACATCTAAGTAAATGTGAAGGAAGTATGGGAACAAGGAAAAACCAGTTTCTATCATGCTCCAATAAAAATCCTGGGAGCACAATGACTAATCAAAACACATACCACTGTGACCACAATCATGTAGTTCAAGATCTTAAATACTTTTATGTTAAACTTAAACAAAAATATAATATCATACTGATGAACAATTTAATAAACATTTGTATGATATTACTGTAATTCATATATCAGTGTGCCAAAACATGTTATGACACAAATCAACTTGTTGCAACACCCAAAACTACACACCATCAGATCAAATTCCAGTCACGTATATAATAATTCAGATTTCGTAATAACCTATTTTTCAACATCACTCAAGGGTGTACAAACATCTTTTATTTACTGAATTTGTATTTGCACAAATCACCATATTATTGCACCAATCCACTTGTAATTACCTCCATCCCTTTAATGTACAATATTTATCCCTCAAACACAGAAGGAAGACTCCTTTATATACTAATAACTATCTCATTTATCCCTTCCCATATACTGATTATACAATTGACTTGACAATTCTTTTTTTAAACCCTTACCCTAAAATTTTTGTAATAGATTTACCCTGCCTAGAATTTAGAAAAGTCCATTCAAAGTTGAAGGGATTTCAGTATCAAAATACAAAAATTGAGCTGCCAACAGGTTAGAGACCAGTCAGACTGCATGAATGTTCAGACTGGCCTGGTTCTATACTAGACTGGCCTTTCTCTATATTAGGCTGGCTTGGCTCTGTATTAGGCTGGCCTGGCTCTTTACTAGACTGGCCTTTCTCTATATTAGGCTGGCTTGGCTCTGTATTAGGCTGGCCTGGCTCTATACTAGACTGGCCTTTCTCTATATTAGGCTGGCCTGGCTGTATATTAGGCTGGCCTTTCTCTGTATTAGGCTGGCCTGGCTGTATATTAGGCTGGCCTGGCTGTATATTAGGCTGGCCTTTCTCTATATTAGGCTGGCCTGGCTCTGTATAAGGCTGGCCTGGCTGTATATTAGACTGGCCTGGCTCTTTACTGGTGTCAAAGGCTTGTCACATTTGGTTTCAGCTTGTTACGGGTTAAGTCCACTTTAAATTTCAGGCATTTTATGCTCAACTTTTGACAATATTCTACAACCTATAGTATAGCCTGTAAGTGTTCAGACACCACAGAAATGTGTAGCTCTAGACTGGTGGCTAAAAGCCAGTTACTGTCCCCGCTAGAGCTCACACAATAAATAACAACACAACATAAAACAATCTCATTATTAAAAACACAACATCACATAGCAGACGTACAAACATAATATTCAACCCCTTAACCTCCTGAATTTATATAATGGATTTGCCCAGCTTTCAATTTGGAACAGTCCAATTAAAGCTTAAAGGGATTTCAACATCAAAATATAAAGATTGAGCTACCAACAGTATAGAGCCTGATCAGACTATACGGAAGTTCAGGCTGGCCTGGCTCTATACTGGTGGCAAAGGCTAATCACTTTTGATTCCAGCAGGTTAAGGGTTAAGTTTATTCATCACGTTATTCAAATACACATTCAAAAACTAATCTGACACATCTGTGTATTTCTTGCTGATCATCTGTATCAAAATCATCCCAAGGTAAGGATAATGATAAATTTCATGTCAAACCTTACTTTGAGACCACCTCCAAATTAAGACCAAACAAATAAAACTTTACGGCACCTAAACTCACTATCTCCATTTTTCAACTTCTTTGTTACCTTCCATACATCTTGCCATTTTTCAGTACTCAGTTAGATAAAGTACAATTTGGCTGCATACCATAATGCAACATAATTTCAATAAATATCACCTTATTAAACAAATTTTCACAATAAACAAGGATATAGCTTGTAGCACAACCATACAAAGCACCAATGAACATCATATCAATTTAATTTCCTCCATCTTTAAAAGCACCATTTCTGGCACGAAACAGTCAAATACTTTTGTCAATGATATAAATGCACAAAAGATTTCACAAATTGTCTCTTTTTTATAAGCATATATCCCTTTTTCAAATCTTGAAGATTTTTTTTTATATCAGTGTTAAGGTTATATACCTATGTATACCTCTTTTGTTGTAAGAATGTTCTTTATTTAATGTAAGAATGTCCTTCATTTAATGTCAGGACAAATATCATCAATGTCACTTGTCTCTTCTTATAAGCATATACAAATGTATCCCTTTTCATCTGTATAATTGACATTCATATCCCTTTATCAATGTCAATATAGAATATCAGGATAAAATTCTTTTATAGTAGATCAGTAGACTTGAATATCCCTTCATGAATGTCAGGGTGATGTACCTGGATATTCTTCAATAAATGTCAGTTTAAGAGACTAGAATGTCCCTTAATGAATGTCCGGGTAATATACCCTTGAATACTTCATTTAATGTCATATACCAGGCAATACATCATCTTATTTCTGGGCTGTAGACTTACATATCTTTGTATGGATGTCCGGGTAATATACCCTGGAATACTTCATCTAATGATATATGACTTGAATATTGCTGCAGGTATGTCAGGATAAAATACCTGAATATACTTAAATCAATGTCAGTTCAATAGACTGGAATATTCCATTATCAATAACAGGGAAATAGTTCTATTCTTGTTATCATGGCAAGACCACACTCATAGTTTCCCATTTCAAGTCTTTTTCGTGGCAAAATCATACAAATAGTTTCCCATTTCATGTCTATTTCATGACAAAGTCATACTCAACATTTACCATCAAGCCTAATTCATGGCAAAAATCTTACTCAAAGTTTCACATTTCAAGTTTTAATCGACATGAAAAAAAAAATACTCAGCATATCCCATCAAGCTTAACTCATGGCAAAATCATGCTCATAATTTCCAATTTGAAGCCTTATTTATGGCAAAATCATATTCTTAGTTTCCCATTTCAAGTCTTTTTCATGGCAAACTCATACTCATATTTTCCAATTTCAAGTCTTATTCATGGCAAAATCATACTCATTGTTCAATTCATGGCAAAATCATACTCATAGTTTCTCATATTAAGTCAATAGACTAAACATCTCTTACACAAATCTGAAAAAATCAAAAGATACTTTAAACAACCTTAACCTGAACAACAAGCTTCCAACATTGAAGTTTCAGGACCAGATATCATCATAATAACAAATACAAAAGCAAGACTAAATAATTTTGTACATAAATATAAGGTTATGAATCATCATGAAAATAATGCCATGAATCATTATGAATATAATAATGCAACAAATCATCATAAATACAATGTCATAAACCATCATAAATATAAGAAAATGAATCATTATAAATATAAGATCATGAATCATCATAAAAACAACATCATGAATCATCATAAATATAAGATCATAAATCATCATCAATTAAGATCATGAACCATCATAAATATGATAACTATACAATCATGAACCATCATAAATATAAGATCATAAATCATCATCAATTAAGATCATGAACCATCATAAATATAAGATCATAACATCATGAATCATCATAAACTTATCATCATATCAATCATAAATGAGGGTTGATAAAAATACACAAACTTTGTGATATCATAAAAAAAAGAATAATATAAAACAACAATAAATAAAACACTTTGTATTTCATAATGCATTTGATAAAATCATGTGGACACTTAATAATCTAAGAAGTAACAATGTCGAGAAAATTCACATTGAAATCATCTTCAATTACTTCCCTTTACACAAGATGAATAAAGATATTTTATGATAAGTCATGACAAGTTACCAAAAACAACAACAACAACAACAACAACAACTTCATGTTATTTAATGAGCATACAATTAACTAAATGTTCTGAATTATTTACACAAAATTTACTAATTCAATGCTAATTTACATATCACAAAATAAAGCATCAATATTAAATAGAAACACATTTTTGTGTGAACCTTGATTGCTTACTGACATCTGTTTTGTTTTATACAGAATTTATTTTAGATTGTGTAGGAAGCTATAAGCTTATAGACACACTTTCGAATCCGTTCCTGGAACCAAACAGTACAAGCAATGAGTATAAAGTTTCTTGCTCAAGGAAACAACGGCTTGCTCCTGACATGGTTCGAACCCATGCAGCTAGCAATCATTAGATTACTAGTCTGACGCGTTAAGAACTCCACAATGCCGCGACACCTGTATTAAAAGCCCATATAAACTAAAAGCTTAAACCTTAGTGCACTTATGGGATAACTCCTATTAAAATTGTATAGAAGTTACCCGGTAACTGTACCAAGGCGACAAAAAAATGACCTTGGTCTGACTGACTGATTTAATAACAACATAGAATTCATATTTTTTTTGACCAAGTCTTAAAATTGGGACAGAAGTCTTAAGAGTAAATTTTATTCCTGATAGGTATAAATGATCATAAATGTTTGGGTAAAAAAGTTTTCATATTTTATTGCAGATGGTCACATAACTTTACTTCGAGCCCAGTATTAAAACAAGAGCCTGAAAAATAGAAGGAATTTTAAAGTTCGCAAAGGGGAATAATTCACTGGAAATCAATGCTAGAGTTATGGGTCTTGGTCATTTACCTAAAGCTATTACACTGAACGAACATGTGTGAAGTTTCCAAGATAATCTTTTTTTATCAGTGGCTTCTTATTTCTTCCACTATAAAAATTCTATCATTAGGGTTTGCAATAAAATTTTTGGTCACACTTTATACTGGGAATAGATCAGACCAGCACATTTTTTTTGAACTTGGCACATTTCTTTTTTTATCATATACAAACACACTGTGGGGTTTTCACTAAAACTGACAATATTAAAGGAAACACAATAGAACTGCATGCTGTTGTTACCACTTTTGACAAAAAAAATCTAAATTAAAAAGGGGGATAACTAAGAAATCTATCACTTTCAGAATTATGCCCCTTACCTCACATCTGCACCTTGTCATGATAAGCAAGTAATCCAAGTTTCATGTAGGCACCCAATGTTTGAGTACTGGGCTACATTAAAGTTTTTTTGCACGATAACACCTCCACCACCGCAATCGATCATAATCGCTCGACTTTTTATTTTTTTCAAACAGATGAGCTAAAAAGAGCCACATAACATAAACATCTATTGAACTGTTCATCAATATTTATCTAACTTTGGCAAACCAAACATGAGGCCATACTTATAGCTTAAGATAATAAAAAACATCAACAATAAAATACAATTATTACTAAAAAAAAATGTACAAAATGGCACTTTACAAATACCAGGAGGCATGTAAAAATACATAGGACTTACTACATAATACTATATCTAGAACACAAATGATAAATATATAACAAATTGAACACAATTGTCACAAATCTGAAGCACTATATCATGCTTTAAAACATTTATAGTTCAAGGAACATAACTCTTCTTTGCCCAATGAGACTAGGTTGCCTTAGTATGTAAAGGTCAAAGTTCATTTCATACTAAGGACAGTAACTCTAATGAATTTGCCTTAAAGGCTTAATATCTCCAATAAAAGGGGAGATCACTTTGTAATGTAGAGATCAGTCTGTATTGATAAGGTAGATAACTCTGTTGAGCAGACATGTCCATGAAAAGGGAGGTAACTTTAAGTAGTATGTATTCAGGGGATATCACTCTGTAAGTTTTAACACAAAAATTAGTTTGTGTATATAAACAGGAAATCACTCTGTAAGGTTTAACAGAACACAAATCCTCAAAAAGTAAATATATAACAAAGAATCATATTCATCCATCCTAGAAGTCCAGATAATTCATAAATTGTAAGGGAAGTAACTCTTCAAAAAGTGCAGGGATGTTAAAGATAAGTCATGCAGATTGGTATGATAAATGTGCAAACACTTTGGCAATAAATGACCACAAGTTTTCACACAACAAATTGATTTTTTCTAAAATATGCATTGGTAGCCAGCGGGTATTTTCTCCAGCGGGTACAAGATTGTCATTTTCTTTGGATCACAAGACGTTGTAGTGGTGGTGTCCATGTTCTACTGCTATGATTTTTGTCCCGAGAGTTCTTGTAGACTTTTAAGGTAAGCTTCGTGAATAGTACTGATAAAACTGCTGTCGTTCTGAAAAAAATAAGAAAAATGAATGCTACTGTCACTAAATACCCTTATAACAAATGTCCAGTCTCATCAAAGTGAACATTTACATTAAAATCCCTTAAATAGTTTAGTCGTCTTTATTTAGATATCATCTTTCTCGCAAAAACTTAACTGAAGTGAGACAGTGACTGTGACTCCAATTCTTCGAATAGTGGAGCTAAAAATGACACAATTATTGTTATGATAAACCAACTCCATGCTAACATGAAGGCTGATACTAGCTAAGGTGTTGTTGCCATGTCCAACTTGTAAAAGTCACTGACTTTGAGAATCACATTCCCCTCACAGTTATAGGCTTAGGGCTTTGTGTTCTTTCATGTGAGGAAGCTATCCAGCCACCTTACAAATGGTTGCAAATCATGCTGGTGTCCGGGCAACTTGGGTATACCTACATCAGTTACGCTGAAAACTTGCCATTTGACATTTTTGTCAGTCGACATGTTTGCCAGTAGACATCAAATTTTACTGGTTCAATGTTAATTAAAACTAAACCGACCAATTTTCTACAATAAAACCAGTTGAGATAGACCTCAGGTGCCCTAACATAGATTATTTCTGGCACATGTTGAGCACTTGTTTGAAGATAAACTTATAGTTTGTAAAAGAACCCCTAAAACAAATGAAACTCACCTTTAATAAATACAAGAGAGCTTGTTGTAACTGCTCCTTTGTTAATGCAGCTACAGGTAACATGTCTGAATCCTTGCTGTGGTCAACTTTCTCCTCAAATGATGATCTTTCTACAATACATAATCAAGAGACATATATTACTGGTATCAATTACAGATTGAAGGCCATTTGTCACAATTTGATTCAGCCTAATAATTAAAGGGCTGGAAAACTGCTAGGGGAGGGAGGCTGCTAGGAAACCAGTATAGGTCATATGGGGACTTTCCACTTTTACTGTTGGAGGAAGACCTCAGGTGCACTTCCATGCATTATTTCGGGCACCAGAGTAGTAGAACCACTGACGTTCCATAAACTACCTGGATAGCTACCTCACTTGGCTTCGCTGTCTGCCCTCTATATTGATGGCAAAGGCAAATCACTTTGGTTCTAGCAAGGCAATGGTTAAATGCATTAACAAGACATAAACGGAAGTACCAACCTGAAACACTGGTAGCAGGTGGAGTTTTCCGCACTGATGATGTTAGGAAAGCCATAGGTGATAGTAATTCTGTTGTAAGTGAGGCCGCAGCAGCAGCAAAGTTTGGATTCATTGGCTGAAATGAACAAATACAACATTAATGTTGAAAAAGTGCAAAATATAATTTTAAAACCTTGCTCTGTATCAGGCTAAAATTGCATAAAAACTTTTTTTGTAAGTATAGAAAGTTTGCATGAGCAGCATCTTGCCATTCCTTGTGGTGTAAAAATAGACTTTTTTTTCAGAATCATTTTGTTAAACCTGTCATAATGTCAATAATATTAGCAGTAACTCTTTATTTGCTGAATTTGTGTAATGAATTTGGAATGATCCAATCAAAGATTTAGGGAGTTCCGTATTATAAAACCAACAATTGAGCTACCCAACAGTATAGAGCCTGGTCACACTGCACAGGCAGATATACAGGCTGAGTGGCCCTTTACCAGTGGCAATGTCTTATACCACCTTTTTTCCCCAGCATGTTAAGGAATAAAACAAATTAACAGTTAGTTTTGGTAACAGAGTAATTGACATTAACTTTTTCATATTACCAACAACAAATGACCCCCGACATTCAAGTTACGACCTTGTGCCTTGTTTTATGACATCATTTCTCTGACATCACCAGGTAACTCCACAAAAACCAAAAACAGAAAACTTGCTAGAATCGGCTCAAATAAATTCTCTAAAATTTATCCAAAAAAATTTGGTGTTTTTAATCTCTTTCCATTAAATTATCAACAAAAAAAGAAAAGAACGTGCAAAGTGAGATGTTTATAATCAAATCTGCGTAGCATCTGTTATCATCTTGGATAAAAACTATAATTATGTACCTAATCACCTTACAACATTCTGACATCTGACATGCTAAAAGAGAAATTTTATATCTAATGAATTCATCCTGTTTATATGCTATAAACAAAACATTGCCACCTACTGGTATAGCATAAAATGTGCAAGAACTCAACATTAGTTAAACATCTCTCTTACATGCAAAAAAAATCAAATTAAACAGGAAATTCCTGACAAAAACTGCATTATCGTTAAAATATTTAGAGACTCTTCAATGCTTGAACTTTGCTTGAATCTAATGACCTTGGAACTTGGTCTATTCTCTTGCATCTAATTGTCTATTGTAACTTGACATTTTTTATTAAGTGCTAGCCTTTTTTGGTTTTATTTCTATTTTCCACACTAATAACATTAATGGTGTCATGACTGAGTAGTTTAAGCGTTAGACTAATGATCTAAGGATCGGGTTCAAATCCCATCAGGGTTATGCCATTGTTTCTTTGGCAAGGAACTTTATATTGATTGCTTAGTACTGGGTAGTTCCTAGAAAGTATTCAAGTATGTGTCTATAAGCTTATAGCTTCCTATGCTATCAAAACTCAAATAAATTCAGTATAAACGTATTATAAGAAAACCATTATACTAAAACAGAGCAGAGATAAGGTTATCAATATCTGTTCAGATCAAAGGTGCTCCTTTTCAGTTTCGTTCTATATCTCAAAACTAGGAAATGCCAGGAAGGATATAGAGCTCAAACACTTGTTCAAAATTTTTAACACATATATTAATCTAAACTCACTCCAAAACAAGACAAAGACATAGATTAAATTTTTTCAACAGCAAATATTTATCTTAACCCACTCCCAAACCCAAACTGGTTCTTAAAATAAAAATTGATCAAAAAAACAATGCCAAGTCATTATTCCCTAATATTTTTTTCTCACAGACCAGTGGTCAACTTTGTTTGGTCGAAATATTGAAAATTCAATTATTAACATGATTTCCAAAAATATGATAAGAACCCCTCTAACAATATTGAAAACAATAAAGATTAACATTTACAAATTATCATGAATTACTCACAGCTGCACTTTTAATATTCTTGTGAAATTTGCAGATTATAGATCTTGTGAGGTTTATTTATATATATAAATATCAGCATTTTCGTTGATTGGCCAAACACCAAATGTCATATTTTCACGTACCATCTTGATATTGCAGTAAGTGTATGCACGTGTTAACGAATATCTTAGATTAAAAGGCTTTCTTTTTTTTTTTGCTAAGATTAAAGTACATTCTTGATGGGCAAAGTAATGGATGAAGCATAAAATTGTCCTTGTTTATTTCTAACTCTTGAATTAAATAAAATTCTCTACATATTTGTTAGTAGTATCTTTGGGAAAAATTACATGAGTTGAGGAAAATTAAACTATGAATGGACCCAGTCGGAAAAGGGACATTTGCTTCCTCAGACAATCATTCCCCCTTGCACCCCCGAACATTTCCCTTGCACCCTTATTTATTTTGAAAGGGTGAACATTGCCACCCCACCCCCAAATGTTGAAGGGCCAACATTTGCAAAATAAGGGGGCAAATGTCCGAGGGAACACAAGGCATAGAACTGACTCAGCACTATTCTTCAATTTAGAATGGAGATCTAACTATTTAAACAGGGAGAAAGACCTGTAAAATGGCGATGCAATACATTATTTTCAACATCATGCTTAATCAGATTTATTTAACTTGTGTAGTGGTTACACCATGCTACAAACTCTTGACTATTTAGACAAGATTGTGTTTTTCCATGTATTAGTGACCCCAAAATAATGGCCAATATTACACTCCAGAGGCAGTGTAACTAAACAACTGAGTTTTGGGCCATGTAGTTTTTGACATGAAGATGTATAATCCAATAGAAATTATTTTTAGCTCAAGTGACCTTCTTATGTATCAAACCATAACCATTTATAGAACACATGTACAAGACAACCTTATTAGATCACATATATTTGTTTAGTTGAAGCCTACATGAAGAAATATTGTTTACTGAAATTGACAATTATACTGGATGACAAATGATGAGGCTATTGGGTTTTAAACTCAAATTTAGTATCATAGCCATCAGGCTAGTTAAAAAAACACAAAAATTTGTATGATGGTCATCAGGCTATTAAACAAACTCAAATTTAGTGTAATGGCCATCAGGCTATTTAAAGAAAACCCCACAAATTTAGTATGATGGCCATCAGGTTTTTAATCAAACACAAATTTAGTATAATGACCATTAGGCTATTATACAAATCATATTCAGTATTAATTAAACAAACTCTTTAGTATAATAGCCATCAGGCTTATAAACAAACTCAAATTTAGTATGATGGCCATCAAGCTATTAAACAAAACCTAAATTTAATAAGATGGCCATCACGCTCTTAAACAAACACAACTTTTAGAATTTTCAAAAATATTCTTAAACTTTGATGAATGAAAATATATCAACCCACCTTGTCCATTACAAGAGATGATGAAGATGTTGTTGTTGTTGTGACTGTTGCTGATGATGAAATTGATGATGATATTAACAATGATGATGATTGTAAAAGATCTGCTGGGGTCAATAACGGCGCTGATTTTAATACTGAAGATGGGTCCACTTTTTGTCTTGGTACCAACTCAATATCGTCCTTTGGTGACTTCCTACTCCGAAACATTGTTTCGGGAGAAAGTTTCTTTGATGAGGGCATGGATTGAGCATTCATTGACTGACTAGACGGTACAGAACCACTAAACATAGGTAATATATTCCCAGACAATATCTGAGGAACTTGTCCTTTTTCACTTTGTAAAACTGTTTCAGCGTAAGAAGCACTTTTAGGTCTTCCTCCTCCGCCACTATACATGTCCATGGGAGATTTTCTAGCTTGAGGAGACGGACCTCTGTATGCCGGATGATTCGGAGGGGGTTGCGTTAAATCGGGAATTCCTGGAGTAAGTTGGGCGAGTTTAATCCCTGCATCATCGCCAGGTCCGTCGCCACCAGGAATTTGCTGACGTTCAATGTCCTCAACCATCGAGCCTGTCGACATGATGTGTTTCAGAAGTGGCGGCAGATCGTCGCTCTCACTTTTGTTTCTGTCGACAGAAATCTGCCTGCTGGGAGCTGTTGCGGACCTCACTTTTTGTTCAAGGCTACTTGTCTGGAAATAGCTGAAATAAAGAGATTAAAATCAAGTTACTTCAAGAAAAGAAGAACATTTCAAGTCTAAGAAAAGAAAAGAAGCCATCTATATTTATTTGAGTGCAATTCAAATAATGACTACATCTCTATTTTCACATAATTACACCAACAAAAACATAAAACTGCTAATATCAGTAACAGTTTAGCTAACAACAAATGTCTGTCTCTCCTGACAAATATTCTTAGCGTTTTGTTTTTAATTTTGATGAAGTATCTCAGTATACTATAATAACATGGAAGATGACTACTTAAGTAGATTGTCATTTCAATTAAGCAAGCACTTATTTGCTAAATCACAAAGAACAAGAGAGCCATGATGGTCCTAGATCGCTCTTTTAAGATACATTGCTAGAAAAGGGCAAAGGTGGTTTCGGAGGTATGATAGAAATTGTGGAAATTGATGACAGACAACACTCTTACATCACAACAGCACTTTATGCTCAGGTGAGCTAATAAGAAAAGTAATGAAAAAGTGATAATTTTAATACATTAATATATATTTTTTTTTTGACGGTGCATTTTAAAATCTCAACATTCAATGGTCTATTGATGCATAAGGTAGATAACAAAGGTAGGTGTTTTAACCTTGTTAACTCTTCCCACACTAAACATCTTCGGAATAAAATCATTTATCTTTATAATCGAAAATTTCAAAATATTAACTAACCAAATAGCAAACAGTGCAGGTCATGATCACACAGCACAAATGTGCCAGTTGATCTTTGTCTGCACTGGTCACATAGGTAGATTCAGTTGCCGCCAGTAGGCTGAGGGTTAAACTAAATTTCGAAAACACTGACAATAACTTTTCAATTCCCTAAAAACATAGATTAAGATTCAAAGAAAAGTAAAATAGATAAAACCAATCTCTTGATTTTCTGGTTTTAGTGTAAGCTGAAAACAATTTCAAACATATTTTCACAAGTCTAACCTAAGAAACATAAACTTTCAAGATTTTTTTTTGCACCTCTCTTTTTTTTGGTATTTTTTTTTAGTTTGATTTCTTTGAGTACTAGTAAAAAACCACACACACATCACGTCAGGTAAACTTTAAAGATTTTTTTTTGCATCTTCTCTCTTTTTTTTTTTTGGTTTGATTTCTTTAAGTACAAGTAAAAAACACACACACACACACATCACGTCAGGTGCTTAGTGTACACATTCAATGCTATAATGCACATCTCTAATGTGGCATTTTTTCACCTCCTATCTTGACATACAAGAAGTTCAAGCAGATCTATGTTACAATTACAGACACCATCTCCCGTGTGCTTTTTATACTTTTTTTTACGATAATATATATCTGGTAGCTATTATGCACTTCACTGCATGAGACAAGATACCGGTAATTTTTTCTTATCCGAAAAAATGACAAATCTTTTTCTTTCTTTAGCTCTTTTATGAAGATAGTTACAACAACTATGGAATGTTAATATATAAATGATTAAATAAATCAAAATGTGAGAAGGTTTTGTTTTTTTTAAAGTAATTGATTATAATATTTGCTTTTGTTGATTTTAAGTCTCAGGGACAATGTGAAAGGTCTTAAAAATCATGGCGACTTTGCAACTTTATTTGTGGAGGAAGACCTCAGGTGCATCTTCCAGAATTATTTTTCTTTTATGCACAAACAGACACCTGTGTAAAGCCATTGACCTAGTTTCGTAATATGAAGTCAAAGACTGTGATACGAAGTATAGTATCATTTAAGATATAAATGAATTCCTGAAAAAAAAAATGGTTACCATATGATACTGTAACACTTAAATAAGCTGTGGGTAACACAATGATATTTTAATAAATGGTCATTATAATCTTTCCCATCCTATATTTGCATAATATAAATCTTCTGCTTTTATTTTTTTTCCAATGTGAATATGAGGGGTTTTGATGTCTACATTCTCCTCAAATAAGAAATTTTGACCTTGAAGGTCAAGGTCATTAGGCAATTATGTCATATTTCAAAATGAGGCTTTTGCCTTGAGATATGCAGACTGATCAAACTCTTAATATAATAGCACTGGCAAGATTTTGCCAAAGAATCTGAAACAGTACGTGTTAAACATAGGTCTAACTGAAATTCAAATCTCCGACACCTAATCAAAATTGTCAAATTTCAGAAAAGAATTAGACAATAAAAATTTCAATCCTAAATAAAGTTGTGAATTTCTATATACACAACAATTAAACGTATAAATTCACAATTCTCATTTTAAAACAGAATGAACAAAGATTTATATTTTCCCCCCATAATATCTGTGAACCAATTAATCAATTCTTTACCCTACATTCTATAAAACAGGAATAGTTTTTTTAAAATCAGTTTCCAAAAACCTGATCCAGATTTCCACTATGTCTGGTTAAAGTCTTAACTCTGCCAGATTACAACCATTGGACAAGTGCCTAGATTACATGTTCTTGCATTAAATATGTCCGTTATAAATGAGGCATTATAGTAACATGCAACTTTACTGGGATAAAAGTTATAAAAAAATGTTTTTATCTTTTATAATAATTTATAATGTCATTCAGAGAAACCAATATATTGTAAATGGGTCTGAAAACCTACATGATTTTTATCTATCATTTCTAACCAATCCCTATAACCTCCACCTCTCTCTCCCCCCCCCCCCCCCCCCCCCTCTGAAAAAAAAAAAAAAAAAATCTATGGGTCATTGAAATAAATCTTTATCCTTGAAGCTCTGCTACTCCAGAACAGTGAAACTCAAATCATTTTAAATAATTTGGTCACATGATAATAGTTCAAACATTCAGACAACTTTCTAAATTTTCATGAACATGATCAAGGATCTGGAGGTGGGATGATATAAATTTATTGCATTTTTATTATATTAGAATTTTACTGCTTACTCCAAAATGTTCTTGCGGGATCACATAGCAAAACTTATCTGAAAATTTATTGTCTGAAAACTGCATTCAACCTTTACTTTATCTATAACTGCTTTAAAAAAGAACTAAAGATCCTCCTCTATAACTGTAAAACAATACCAAAGTCTATGTTATGTTGTTTTTTAAATACATGTATATAATATTAAAATTAGTTTATTCTTAGTGTTTACTTGCAATATAGGCTTTTCAATTCATTCAACATTTCTCAAAAATTGCCTTGCCTATAAATAATTCGTAACTTTTGTTGAAGTAACGGGTATTCAAACTTAAAACACCACCAGACCAATGCCCCTGGCTTCAAGTAGGGAAGCTCTTATATTTTTAGTATAATAAATCTATAGTAACAGGCCTATTATCAAGCTAAAATACCTTTCCATTTGTGCTTGACTTGCTGACGGTGTTTTCTGGGTACTGGTTCCCTGCTGTAAACTAGCAGTGCGAAACAAAGCATCCAAAGTTATGATACCGGTACCAGGCGTCACACTTCCAACAGCATCTTCTAAAATAAACAACAAAGAAATAAAATCTCAACTAAGCTGTCTCCTGTTTTATTTGGTGGAGATAGACACAAGAAATTCTGATGTATTACTATTTTTAGATACCAAATACCAGTTTGAAGACGTATGAGAAAAATATAACTAAATTTTTGATCGAGCTTCTAGATTCTTGACAAGGAAACACTTGATTTTCAACCTATAAATCTAGAACTTCTGATTTTAACATGAGAATGCAAATATTTTATATTATATACATGCATATTACACAGTACAGGCTAGCCTTCTCATTGTGCAGGCTAGCCTTTCTCATTGTGCAGGCTAGCCTTTCTCATTGTACAGGCTAGCCTTACTCATTGTGCAGGCCAACCTTTCTCATTGTACAGGCTAGCCTTACTCATTGTGCAGGCCAACCTTTCTCATTGTGCAGGCCAATCATTCTCATTGTGCAAGCTAGCCTTTCTCATTGTGCAGGCTAGCCTTTCTCATTGTACAGGCTAGCCTTACTCATTGTACAGGCTAGCCTTACTCATTGTGCAGGCCAACCTTTCTCATTGTGCAGGCCAATCATTCTCATTGTGCAAGCTAGCCTTTCTCATTGTGCAGGCTAGCCTTTCTCATTGTACAGGCTAGCCTTACTCATTGTGCAGGCCAACCTTTCTCATTGTACAGACTAGCCTTACTCATTGTGCAGGCCAACCTTTCTCATTGTGCAGGCCAATCATTCTCATTGTGCAGGCTAGCCTTTCTCATTGTGCAGGCTAGCCTTTCTCATTGTACAGCTAGCCTTACTCATTGTGCAGGCCAACCTTTCTCATTGTGCAGGCCAATCATTCTCATTGTTCATTGTGCAGACTAGCCTTTCTCATTGTGCAGGCCAGCCTTTCTCATTGTGCAAGCTCGCCTTTCTTATTGTGCAGGCCTACCTTTCTCATTGTGCAAGCTAGCCTTTCTCATTGTGCAGGCCAACCTTTCTCATTGTGCAAGCATGCCTTTCTCATTGCGCAGGAGAGCCTTTCTAATTGTGCAAGCTAGCCTTTCTCATTGTGCAGGCTCCCCTGGCTCTATCCTGGTGGCAAAAGGCTAACACTTTCATTTTTCAGCAGGTCATGGATGAAGGATTTAAACGAGCAACGCCTGTCAACTTACCCGAGATTTCAGTAGCCTCAGAGTCTGGCATTTTCAGTGGCTGCGGTCTAATAAGGTTAGTGGATTTTGTAGCAGACGCATTCGGATTATCAATCATGGGTTTTGGCTCAGTCTTCTTAGACCCCTGAAATATAAAGAAAGCATTGACCTTTAATCAAGCTATATATATATAATATATGAATTTTTCATTCATTTTTGATTCAATTTATTTAATTTAACCTTCAAAATAGCATGAATTGATAGTAAATTTCTTGCCTGGCTTGAAACAGATGGCATAGAAAAAATAGAAAGAAAGTGATACCTGAAAGTTTGATTTTCTTCAAATTTTTTTGTTCATCTGGAGACGTGCAGCTTAAATACTGATCCTTATACTTAATTTCAAATAAATGAATACAAAAACCTGGCTTACTGTGTCATATTCTTTCTGTGCCTTTGACAGCATTTGCATGATGTCAACTTGAGAAACTGGCATCATGCCAGCCATACTTCCGACGACGTGTCCTGCTGTAGCTCCGCCCACTCCACCAACTGCTGGAGCTTCTTTCTTCTGCTGATCAGCTATTATATCCTGTACATAACTGAAAGATAACAATCATATCAATGTACATGATGTGTATAATATAATAATTATCAAGTAGAAATATTGTCAAAAACTTGATGACCTTTGGTTTAGTATATTTCGCTATTAAAATCAAAATCTTCGTTTTTCCAATGCTGAAATTTTTATGGTAATGCTAAATTTGTATATAAGCTTTGCTAATCTGTTTGGTTTTACAGCGCACAATTTAGGTTTCTGGTGCCAAAACAGGAAAGATGGTTTCGGCTAACCTCAGGTGTTATTTAAAGCAACGCCAAGGATCAAACCACCTAACTTGCTGGAGTTAAGAAATGCATAGACTTCAGTAATTTGACTCATTTAGCTGCCTCTAAGATCAAGCAGGGATAAACAGTGGCTGCAATTCTGATGCCTCAACCCTTAAAGGCCCCTTAGCCACAAGGGGGTATAATTTTATGTCCAGTTTTTTTATTATATAGTTATGTCTTATATCCTCTAGAGTGTCATAACTTCCTACATATTCTCACCCCTGTAGATCAGTTCACAGACAAAAACCTTACCAACATATTGTACAACCTTAAATATTGTGTTGGAGTCAACATCTTATAAGTCAAATTTAATCAATTTTAATTCATTACATGAACTTCGCTTCCCGCTTCTTTTAGAGAACATAGTATCTAATAATAGCAATAATTACATCTAGTTTTGTATAATTAGAAATGTTGAAATATAATTAAGTATGAATAGATTTTACTGTAAAATCATTATCAACTGTGGCTTTATAAGCCAATCCGCATATTTGTTGAAATTTGTACATTGTACATATATTTTTATTAGTAAAGCCTAACCATTGATGATTTACTTATTAAGAAAGAAAGAATGTTTCCTCCCAAAATATACAAATACAGTTTCTAAATTCAATTTTATTTAATTCCGCCCATTGTTTTTGTCATTTCAGCCAAATACCCTGCTTTTAGTGGAATGGCACATTGAAACTTCTGTCATGATCTCAATATGAACACATCTGCTAATGCTTTTAGATTAAATTTCTCCATTTTCATGTTTATATGTTGAATTTTACAAATAGGGAGTGTGGACAGTAGCTTGAATTAACAACAAATACCCGTAACAGGCTAAATGAAACCAAGTCCGCAACATTTCTTATTTTGCCACTATGATTTCCTTAACATTTCTATTTTTGACCATTTTTTTGTAGATTTCAATTTTACCTATGTAACCAGTATAATATTATATGTTTATACTTGTGTTTGATGTACATACATGTGTTTTTTATGTATATCAATACAGTGATATATTGTTAGGACTCAGCCAGATACAATATGTATCCACGCTCTGGCTTAAATCTATTACTCTTTGCTGCACAATATCACTAACTGTAAAATCAGTTTTATATATTAGGTAAATTTAGGACCAACTCATGCTTATAATCCTACCCGAATTAACAAATGGCAGGTAATAATAGTTTGAGTGTTCAGGTAAACATAGGATGAATATAGGACGGAAGTACAAAAAATGTATATGACAAACTTCCAATTTCATTTACGTGATATCAATACTAGGCTGTTATTGACTAATACCCGCAAAACCTTTATTTAACATGAATTTTACTAGTAAAACCAATAAGGCTGAAAGGATTAACCCTTTCAGTGTATATCATGTGACCAATTAAAAATACTCATGGACGTGTAAATCACGATGACAACATCTCACCTTGATGTCGCCGACCTTTGATCAGTCGTCTGTTTTCACACTTCGACTAATTGAAATGAAAATATGTTGGACTTTAATTGACGGGACCAAATTTTCTTTTCGACTAAACAGGAGTCTCGGTAAGTCAAAATTTGACCTAAGCGGAGTTAAAATACAAAGATAAAGAAGGAAATTTGCAGGACTTTAAAAATTCTTCGACTAACGCGGAATTTTGAGTAAAGCGATTTTGACTTATTGAGAGTCAACTGTATATATTGTTAGGCCAGCCAGTACATGCATGTAATCCACTCTGGCTAAATCTATTACCTTTGCTGCACAATATCATAACTGTAAAATCATTATTTTACTCCCTAAAATTAACAATGGGCAGGTCAAAATTTCAAAATAGGGCAACTCCATTTCTTTATAATCACAAAATTTAATACCCGCAAAATTTAACTGAATTTACAGTAATGAACAGGTGAGGTTCAGGTATACTAGGATGTAATTAGGACAGTGAACGGTAAAACCTGAATCTGTGCCAAACATACAGCTGTCGGAATGACAGTCGTAGAACAATTCCTATACAATATTACCTGACAAGACAATTAATATACAGTCATACATTTCACACTCATGTAACACCATTTCTGCATCTCCTATCTAAATTGCTGACTGTATAATGCAAGTCAGTTCTCTTTCCTAATCTTATTACACTTAGTGTAAGGTATGATGTCACAGCTTTGGAGACAATTCTTGACACTGATATTTCTACAGAACAAATATGTTCGTTTGGTTGTTTGCTCTTTGTGCCAATTTTGAACACATTTTTGGTCATATCTTGAAAGGTAACCAGCAATAAGCACATTCTCTGAAAGTGACTAATCCCACATCATTATTTAGTTTATACAAAATTTTAGTTTGTGTTGGAAGCTATAAGCTTATTGAAACACCCTCAAATCCGTTCCTGGAACCAACCAGTACTAAACAATGAATGTAAAGTTTCTTGCTCAAGGAAACAATGACTTGCCCCTGATGGGGTTTGAATCCATGCGGTCAGCAATCCTTAGATTACTAGTCCGACATGTTAACCACTCGGCCATGCTGCCACTATTTATTTATAAACAGTGAGACCAATGAATAGCCATGATCAATTGCCACAGAGAAATTTTGCCTTGCCTGAGTATCAAACCAGAGAACCTTTGATTGCATGTCACAGAGAGGGCACAGGGCATGGGAAGAAGATTTGGAGCTTGGCTGATTTTTCATTAAGGACATGTTGACTGGTTAAGCTTCAAGCGCTGTTGTTGTACATATAGGGTAGGTCCTGGAGACCAAACTACCTCTTCATCGCTGGGATATCTGCTTCTATCACAACCTTTGACTAAACTGCTTGATGTCCTGCCCTACAACGTAGGAAGAAACAATGAGGAAAGTCTGCTGGGGTGTGTGAGCCCCTAGCACAGAGTGACGGCTCGAAATGCAGGCCCTTTGATGGCATAATAGGCTCAAAGTTCATTTCTGGCTACAGTTCTCCATGGAAATTGCAAGGAGGTAAATTATCATCACTTTTGCTTTAAAATTAATCCTCTACAGGCATGACTAGTTACATGTCTTGGGTCCATATTCGACAACGAAAAAGCTGCTTTTTGTGCCTTTGCAGATGGACCCTCAATAAGCATAGAATTAATTAATTCATTCATTTATTTAAAATGTATTTTTTTCTATAAATTGCCCTTTTAAAGTTAAGCTAAACTATTTCAAGTTTTAATTGAATATCTTTGATTTTTTTAACCTTAGCAAAAATCTTATAGGACAATGAAAATTCTAAAATTGAAAATATTCATGGTTTCCTGCTCCTTTGGCCTCATTTTTGATGAGTGGGGTTATGACAATAAGGTCATTTTTTTTTCCTCATTGTAAGCAGAGCTAAAAATGTATGGTAGAGTACATTTCCGGAGAAGCCTTTCTGGAGTATGGCGAGACAGTATAGAAATAAGGTCCCACACATAAAAAGCAGACGGACAACAGCACTTGGTATATTTTATTTGCCAATAATCTAAATCTCCTCCTTTATTGTGCGAAAACATTTTAATTTTCATTTCTTTGAATACTCGACAAAAACAATACAAACCTTTTCCGTTCAAATCAGGCTTTCCTCACAATGAATTAGCTGAGAAGTAACTATGGATTTTTGATTGCATCTAATAATCAGGTTATGCAAAGAAAAAGACAAACTAATTTAAAAGCAAAAGAAAATTTATCGTCTCGTGAATATTTCATGTTTAATCAATCCCAACAGAGATATCTTCACTAAAAAAACAAGGAGACAAATTGGTGTTTGTGTTTTCTATTGAATGGTGTTTCATTTTATAAAATTTGATTGGAAAATTACCATACATCTTCATAAATAATTATTTAACAACTTAAGAGAAATATTTCCTCTTTTACTTTTAAAAAAGCTATTAAACGTCACTTAATCCATACTGCCAGCTTGGTAAAATAATACGACATAGTTTTAACTTCATCCTGAAATGACTTTTCTGCACTTATGGTAATCAAAGAAGCCAAGTGGACAAAGAGCCATCCATTCTGAGGCCACTTGATGAAGGACAAACAGTTATCAATTCTGAAGTCACTTGATGAAGGACAAACAGTCATCCATTCTGAGGTCACCTGATGCAGGACAAAGAGCCATCAATTCTGAGGCCACTTGATGGAGGACAAACAGTTATCCATTCTGAGGTCACTTGATGAAGGACAAACAGTCATCCATTCTGAGGTCACCTGATGCAGGACAAAGAGCCATCAATTCTGAAGCTACTTGATGGAGGACAAAGAGCTATCCATTCTGAGGTCACTTGATGAAGGACAAACAGTCATCCATTCTGAGGTCACTTGATGAAGGACAAACAGTCATCCATTCTGAGGTCACCTGATGCAGGACAAACAGTCATCCATTCTGAGGTCACCTGATGAAGGACAAACAGTCATCCATTCTGAGGTCACTTGATGCAGGACAAACAGTCATCCATTCTGAGGTCACCTGATGCAGGACAAACAGTCATCCATTCTGAGGTCACTTGATGGCAGGACAAACAGTCATCCATTCTGAGGACACTTGATGAAGGACAAACAGTCATCCATTCTGAGGACACCTGATGAAGGACAAACAGTCATCCATTCTGAGGACACTTGATGAAGGACAAACAGTCATCCATTCTGAGGTCACCTGATGCAGGACAAACAGTCATCCATTCTGAGGACACCTGATGAAGGACAAACAGTCACCCATTCTGAGGACACCTGATGAAGGACAAACAGTCATCCATTCTGAGGACACCTGATGAAGGACAAACAGTCATCCATTCTGAGGACACCTGATGAAGGACAAACAGTCATCCATTCTGAGGACACCTGATGAAGGACAAACAGTCATCCATTCTGAGGACACCTGATGAAGGACAAACAGTCATCCATTCTGAGGACACATGATGAAGGACAAACAGTCACCCATTCTGAGGACACTTGATGAAGGACAAACAGTCATCCATTCTGAGGACACTTGATGAAGGACAAACAGTCATCCATTCTGAGGACACTTGATGAAGGACAAACAGTCATCCATTCTGAGGACACTTGATGAAGGACAAACAGTCATCAATTCTGAGGCCACTTGATGGAGGACAAACAGTCATCAATTCTGAGGCCACTTGATGGAGGACAAACAGTCATCAATTCTGAGGCCACTTGATGGAGGACAAATAGTCATCAATTCTGAGGCCACTTGATGGAGGACAAACAGTCATCAATTCTGAGGCCACTTGATGGAGGACAAAGAGCCATAAATTCTGAGGCCACTTGATGGAGGACAAACAGTTGATGGAGGACAAACAGTCATCAATTCTGAGGATACTTGAACAATCAATTATCAGGACACTTGCTGGAGGACAAACAGCCATCAATTGTAACTTCTGACATCAGAACTATGTGTTTAGGTGAAATTTTAAATCATTCATCTTAAAAGAGAGAAAAAAACTTGATGGTCTGCTCATACATATACATTTATGGAAATCTTACACAGAACTCTTTTTGAGATTATGAATAAAGGACAAAAACTGACTGATATTTACTTATATATAAAGCTCTTTAATATATAGGTTTTCCGAAGTTTGTATCATTTATGAAACTGTGATAGGGCAAGAAACTTACAATTTTACATGAAAATCCTTGGCTGTTGTTCAATAGAAAAAATGTCAATAAGATAAAAATATGTCTAGGTGACAAGTGATAATCTTGTATACCCCATGAAGATGTCTCGCCAACATTCTGCAGAAGTTGTTTAGTGTCTAATGTACACAAAATGTTTATAACACAGACACCTAAGAGAAAATATATTATGTTTTCTAAGGGAAAAAAATTAGATGTGACAATAAACTCCAGGGAAAAATTAGACATGACAATAGGCTGAAAACTGGATAAAAAGTATAAAAACATAAGAAAACTTTTTTTGGCAACAGTTTGCAGTTGTCAATTTAGAATAAAAAGTATTACAATCATGTAGCCAATTTGTCTAAATATGCTCAATCTAGCAATATTCCTTAATCTATGATTCTTGCACAACACTGTTGAATATGTGTGACTGTAATAAATAGGTTTCAAGAGATATTTGACACTAGCACAGTATTGCTGTCATTCTATAGAGTTATCTCCCTTTGGTCTAATATGTTTTAACACTAGGTATAATAATACAAGATTCCAACCTTGAAAAATGACCCAAGGCCTGGTTTCAATAACTTGTAAAACCAATCTCAGATACTAAATAAAATAGTCTGGCATGTTACTCTAAATAAATTCAGAGTTCATACAGACATTCAATGCCCAAATTCAAGCACTATTTAAGCACATTTTCCTATTTTTCAAGCACTTTTTGTTGAACACCTATCCCCCAATTTAAACCAGTTGCAATTTGTTCCAAAAAAGTTACTTAACCTACCTTGAGCAAATGTTTTTATCAATATTGGTAATAAGTAAGATAGTTTGAGGTGACTATTAACATTTTACACCTGTTCATTTTAAAGCACATTTCCATACAAAATTAACCCCTTTATGCACTTTTGAGACATTTACCAAATTCAAAGACTTTTAAGCACTATTTTTCATATCTAAACACTTTTTCAGAATGGGACTGAAATTTAAGCACTTTTTCAGACTGCAAGGTTAGTAGTCTTAAAAAGTGCTTTAAGGACAACACACGCTTTTTAACTGTACGGACTTTGCAGTCTTTTCCTAACTCGAGCTCAACTTTTTATTTTGCTGGGTATATTTACATATATGGTGGAGTTTGAATAATCAGTTACTTGACTTACTTGTTTAGTTTTTGTCCCAATCTTTTACATTCATCCTTATCATAAAACCAAACACCATAGATACCTGAAATCATACCAATGTTACCTTTACTGCCTGAAATCATACAAATATCACCTGTACTGCCTGAAATCATACAAATATCACCTGTACTGCCTGAAATCATACAGATGTCATATGTAATGCCTGAAATCATACAAATCTGAAATCATACAAATATCACTGTAATACCTCAAATCATACAAGTATCATATGTAATGCCTGAAGTCATACAAATATCATATGTTATGCCTGAAATCATACAAAAATCACCTATTTTGCCTGAAATGCCTATATCAGAATGTCTAACTTAGTGATATCATCATAAGGGGTGTGATATCAGTAATATATTAGAATGTCTGACATCTTTATATCATCAACAGATGCATTAATTATCAGTAATACATATCATAATGTTTGATATAAAAGTTTCATTAACAGCTATGTATGATCAGTGCTATACATTTAAAGCTTTTCATACAAGTATAAAAATTTGGAAAACGGTGATCTGTCGGAAGCACAAAAAAAAAAGAAAACCCAACAAAAACAACAAGATAAAAGGAAAATCAACTTCATTTTCATATGACATTATTTTTAATTTGAAAGAAATAAAATATTCTTTAGCGCATGCTGCACTTACTTAATAACCTCTCTAAAAATTTTGAATTAATTAATCTGCCTTTATGTTTATAGCATTCCAGACTCGAACTTCACAACATAAAAAGTTTTTTTTTCATATAAAATCATGGATATCACATGAAAAAGTCTATATGCAGAGATTTTTTACGAAGACAAGATATCTAGCCATTTTTCCCATTAAAGCAAATGTATCCATTAATTCCCATAGGGAATACAGCCTGATATACTCTCCATCATAAATGAAAAGTCAATTTCCATATCTAAGTTTCTACAGTAAAGCATAAATCAGATCGGGTAAATCTTTTAAACAGGCATTAAACGACTTAGACAGCCTGATCGTATTTTGATATTGTGGAAACATTTCTTTTTATCCATCTATATAATTCACGACACCATAATAAAACCAACATTATAAGTGCGTTTGCTACCAGCCTGGATCAGGATCCATGCTGTTCGCTTACAAACCCTATTACAAATAGAGAAACTGATAGCAAACAGCATGAATCCTGATCAGACTGCACGGATGTGCAGGCTGGTCTGGATCCATGCTGGTCGCAAACGCACTTGGTTTTGTCATGGCGTGGCTCAATTATGTTAATGTTCTATTTTTTTTGGTTGGATTTAATATCATAATGAAATTTTAAAGCAGGGTTTTCACTTTTATTGTAGACAGCAGATGTGCGAACTAAAACAACCGATTTAGCCAAGGGTCAAGGGGATATTTTCATAGACAGGCTTTAATACAATAGATTTTAACAGAATTTCAACCAACTTGATATGGATCGCCAATCAGTTTATAATAATAACCCTGTTAAAAATCATATGATGACATTCTAGCTTTACTGGTGAAAGTGGGTCTCAGGTGCCCCTACTGTACATTATTTTGTGTATGGTACTCAACCATCGGTACTACTGAAGTTTGGGTAAAAAATACTTTTCATATTTGGTCAATTAATTTATCAACAGTTATTGTGACCTTGACCCAAAAAGACCAAAATAAAATTTCAATTCCCTCCAGTATACCCAGATTGATTACATAAGATCAATCAGTAATAAATATACCAAATTAGAAACCATTTCCCGAATCTGCATCCCCTGAAAAATGAGTTGAAAATCTGATGATTATCTTCCAGGCAGAGAAAACCAATATAAACTGAAATATTAAAATGAAAACAAATTTAAATTCTACAAAAACAAATGAAAACGTATGCTGAAAAAAAAAATTGGTATGTATCTGCAGTCATTAGTTACAACCCCTTCCCCAACCCAGCCCCAATTAAGTAGAAGACTGGGGACCAGAAAATCCCTAGTCAGAGGGTCAAATTTCTGCCCATTCATCTCGACTTATTATTTTAGGGATGAGAGCGGATGACTGTTAGTGTGAAATAATGAAATGGTAAAAACATGTTAGAATCTCCCAATATCCACCATTAGGGATCCGGTCGCAAATGCTTCACCGGGTGCAAATTTACCATACAAAATACTAAGAATCTACCTCATGGTTTCAAAAATTTATCATTGAACAAATTACTGTAGCAGTAATTACTAATATCTCTATGGTGGGTTAGTAATTTATTTGTACTTTTTAAAACATATGATTTTGTTCACTTTCATCACTATAAAACACACTTTGAACTCCAGGGAACACACCATGACTGTTTTATGTAACTTTATCAAAAGAAAAAATAAAACAGATCATTTTATTCACAACCAAAAATAATTCGCTGATCATACCCCTAAATTTGTATAATAAACTTTACCTGTTTTGAATTTGGGACTGTCCATTAGTAATTATTTGGGGTTTCTGAATTTAAAGTATCTAAAATAACCTTTTATATCTAATGAGGGAAGCTTAATATTTTGTATGTTGATATTGAAATCCCTAAAACTTTGAATAGACTGTTCCAAATTCAAAGCTGGGCAAGTCCATTCCACAAATTCAATAGGGTAAGGCCATCCTTAAAAAAATGTTTGTTTGCAGTAACGCGACCGACTCACAAAATTTGCCCCTACTCAAAAGTTTTTTTCATGGTCTGGATAAAAAATTTTTTTTTTGAATCAGAAAATTATGCCTTGTGCTTTGTTTTTGTTCTTTTAAAGGTTTATAGAAGAAATAAAATGTAGGTATTATTTAATTAGAATTCATTTATCAATTTATTAATTGTTACCAGATTATCAAAGCATAAATTGTCCAGCATTTTGAAATTCCATGTTTATTTGGGAGTACAGTTCAATAATAATAATAATAAAAAAAAAAAAAAAAAAAAAAAAAAAAAAAAAATCGACCTACCTACCCACCTTGAAAATTCTGGGTAGGGTTACTGCAAACAAACATTTTTTTAAGGATGGCCTAAGGGTTGAAGGAGAGCACCTACTTTTAGCATTCCTGTATAGAAGGAAAGGGTCTTGTTGTTGGAACTCCAGGTCTTTGGTTATCGGTTCAATCAGATTGTTCAGGCCTAGTCTGTTTAGTATCATAAATCCATTCACAGGTGAAGCTGACCTGAAAATATATATAATGATGATTATATATTAATATATAGGTTAATGCTGTGAATAAAAATATGAAATTAGGTATGTATGTCACACTTATTTTTTGGTTTTCTTCCTTCTTTTTTAAATGCCGAATTTTACATGTTTTGGTCATACATCGGCAGCGGGTTTACCTAACTGGCTTTTAATGGTAACTAACCAGTATTTACAAATTTTACTGCAAGTGACCAACATGACTTCAGCAATGACACACAAATGATCATAAAACTCAATGTCCCAGATCAATAGTCAAGGAGAAGTTTCACCTCGCCCAAGGATCGAACCAGCCTGACCCTTGGATTACAAATCCGATGCTCTCCCTATTGAGGGAAACAGACGGACCTGTATGACACGCCATCACAGTCATGTGGTGATTGACCAGCTTTAGTTGTAAAAGATACCTTAGCTGCCCATTCAGGCATCAGTAAAATGATCTATGAGTTTACAGCTGGATAGCTTCTTACATATTATGAAAATGGGCATTATCTGGATTTTAATGGGTTCCCACACAGATATTATAAAATCATATACATTGTAGCATAAAAAATGGAAAAAATTAAAATGCCTAGTATATCAATGAAAGTACCATGAAAGAATCCAAGGTGAAAAACTGATTCTAAGTCAGCAACCTACAGAAGGCCCTTCTAGTAAGTTTTCCTTAATCATGGTCATTTCTTCACAATTTTTCGCAGTGAAGTATGTGATCTTACAACACTATCGGTCCAAGAAGATCAGTTAACTTTGTAACAACTTGAATTTCAAGTTTCAAACATATATGCACATTCCAACAAATCAATGCACATTCCAACAGACATTTTGCACAAGCTGAAATATTGTTCAAGCTTTATTATATGTTATAAACATGCTTTTTCTTACATTTCATTCAGTCAGACCACCATTGTATGTAATTAAGTGTAATTATGTGTTTTTGTTCACAAATCATTACAACTGGCAGTATAAACAAAGAAAATAAAATCAGGATCAGTTGAACCATATTATCAAGATTTTTATAGGTACATCGTGAAAACCATTGTTACTGCACTGCATGAATTTGGCAACTTTTATTTTTGCATTGAAATTATAAACAGGTTGACTGAAAAATTACTGGCCTGACTGAACAGATAAACAGACTGTTCTGATTGTAAGAATAAACAGGCTAGCCTGACAGAACAGATAAACAGACTGACCTTATTGCAATAATAAACAGGCTAGCCTGACAGAACAGATAAACAGACTGGCCTTTTTGCAATAATAAACAAGCTAGCCTGACTGAACAGATAAACAGACTGGCCTAATTGCAATAATTAACAGGCTTGCCTAATTGAACAGATAAACAGACTGACCTTATTGCAATAATAAACAGGCTTGCCTGACTGTATGAATTAAAAGGCCAATCTGTGCATCATTATATAGATAAACAGGCTAGCCTGTTTATTCTTACAATCAGAACAGTCTGTTTATCTGTTCTGTCAGGCTAGCCTGTTTATTCTTACAATCAGAACAGTCTGTTTATCTGTTCAGTAAGATTAGCCTGTTAATTCTTGCTATCAGGACAGTCTATTTATTTAGCCTGACAGAACAGATAAACAGTGGCCTAATTGCAATAATTAACAGGCTTGCCTAATTGAACAGATAAACAGACTGACCTTATTGCAATAATAAACAAGCTAGCCTGACTGAACAGATAAACAGACTGGCCTTATTGCAATAATAAACAAGCTAGCCTGACTGAACAGATAAACAGACTGGCCTTATTGCAATAATAAACAGGCTTGCCTGACTGTATGAATTAAAAGGCCAGTATGTGCATCATTATATAGATAAACAGGCTAGCCTTACAATCAGAACAGTCTGTTTATCTGTTCTGTCAGGCTAGCCTGTTTATTCTTACAATCAGAACAGTCTGTTTATCTGTTCAGTCAGATTAGCCTGTTAATTCTTGCTATCAGGACAGTCTATTTATTTAGCCTGACAGAACAGATAAACAGACTGGCCTAATTGCAATAATTAACAGGCTTGCCTAATTGAACAGATAAACAGACTGACCTTATTGCAATAATAAACAGGCTTGCCTGACTGTATGAATTAAAAGGCCAGTCTGTTCATTATTGCAAACAGGCTTAGGTCTTTTAAATGAACTAATGAACACGCTGTCACTGTTGTCATTATAAGGCTTGATAATTTCATAATGATAAGGTTTGAATAAGTTAACAAACATTTGGTCAAACTGCACACACCTCATCAGTGCTTACTACTTTTAATGACCTCTTTGAATTCAAGCAGCAAAAATAACTTGCCACAAAGCCAGTCTCATCAAACCAAACTATATATACTATCAGTTTAACAGATCTCTGGTGGTAAAGATTGCATTGTTTTTTAAAATTCCTCCATGACAATTCAATATCAATAATAATTCTGTTACCAATCTCCTCATGTACAATTATATGTGTGTATCTTATATAAAATGCCTGTCAATCTACAAACTGGCAACATAAATCCTAGCCTGATAACTCTATCCACAAACTGTCACAATCTTCCCTCATATTCCACCAACAATTCCTAATGTGGAGACATACAATAAGCTGGTTATCAGACTGAAACTTAACCTTTACAACAAAACCTGTCACATATCTCATACACTATTACAACTAGCCCTACATGGAATCAGTTGGCTATATTTTGTCTTTTCTTGTTGTTGTTTTAATCTAACAGGAGCTGTCCCTGAAGCAGGGTAGCTTCAATTTTCTCAGTGGAGGATAGTAGTCTGAACATAACTAGCACTCACACTGACCTTTGATTTTTTTGGCATTGAAATGGGTGTGGCGGGCTGAGCTTATCAAGGCACAAGTACATACAAAGTTACAAGTTCCATCCTCAATTTACTTTGTTTTAATGGCCAGTTTAATGTTATATTATTACACCTCAAAGTGACCTTGACCTTTAGACTCTTAAATGGATGTAGCAAGAAGTCATCAATGTGCATCTACATGTACTCACTAATTTGAAAATAATCAGTCCATGCACTTTGATTCAATGACCAGTTTTATGCTTTGTTGTTACAGGTCCCAGTGACATTGACCTTTGACCTGAAAATGGGTACGGCATATAAAATTAGGACGAGGAAAAAAGTCTGGACTCCAACATGACAGTCAAAGCTATTTAAAAATGTTTTTTGGAGTTTTTCATATAGACATATAGGCAAAATTAAAAACTGTTCTATAGAATTTCTTAAAACTTGGCAATTTTAAGCTAAAAAAAAATTGCAGATCTATGCAATTGTGATGATATGTAGAAGTTCAAGTTTTACACTCTAGAGTGAAACCATTAAGACTGGTTTGTTCGTACAGCAAGGTCAGCAACTATCTACAAAAGACCAAAGGGTACAAAACAACATTTTGTAGATAAAAACCGGGTAAGTGAAGCTTTCCTGACCTAAAAATATTTATGTATGACCCTTTTTTTTCGAAAATCTCAATATTTCGCTTAAATCTCAACATTTCATACATTTTATTGTCCAGATAAAGACAGTCAAATGATTTGTTTACTATAGAGCAATCATTTTAACGCAGGGTTTGTACAGACATCCAGTATCAAAATTCAAGGACTTTTTAAGCAGTTTTTAAGCATGTTTTTCCATTTTTCAAGCACAATTCGTTGCGTCTATATCCTACACAATGTTTAACCAATATTAATTTATAAGTCATTTCTTGTTGAAAATACATTTTTTGGCTACAGTTTCTATAGAATAACAACAAAGATAGCAACAAATACAAACTTAACTGCCACCCTGTTGTATGGCCCCCTGTTAAACCCCTAACTTCAATATATCATAAACAAGATCGGGTTTTTTTTGTTTTTTTTTTTTTATTTGTTGATTTTTACCGACACTAGTCTGTCATTCAATTATTTTCAAGCACATTTGTAGCGAATTTAAGCACTTTTTAAGCACTTTTCAAGAGAGTTATCAAATTCAAGGACTTTTAAGCACTTTTTATTATTTTTAAGCACTTTTTAAGAAAGGGACTGAAATTTAAGCACTTTTTAAGACTGTACGAACCCTGTAACGACTGTGAATTACCAATAACACTAAATCTGTCAAAATTCTGCAATTTACTAATTTCGTTCCATGAAGTCATAAACAATATTGGAAAACATAAAACAGACTTGATGGTTTTTTTCCACCTAGTATTTTCTCAGTTGCTGAAAACGAAAAAAGAAAGAAAAAAATTCCCCTACACTTTGCACTGACAAGCCAAATCACTAAATATAAATCACCCATGTAGGGAAAGTGTAATTAAAAACAGTATAATTGATTTGGAAAAGTGCCTAAATATGCAATTATAGCACATGTGAGTCTTTAATCCCTTTCTTACACATAATTTACATCATCATCAGTTAAGATCAGTCAGATTTTAACAAGAAATTACAAACATTTGGTCTGCATTATACGAAATAATAAATGAAAAATCTTTGAAATTTTAAACTGCTAATCATCAGCCCAATAGACGTTTTACATTGATGAATTGTTATAAATTGAAAACATTTGTTTAAAACAGTGAGAGAGTTTGTTCACTGAATCACCTTTAGTCATTGAAAAGATCTACACTTTTATGCATATATTAAATTAAACTATTCAGATGTTTTTCTTCATATTTTAATTGAAGCTAAACAGTTAAAATAATGTTTCAGAATTTTAATTCATTTGCGATCAGATTAAATGGAAATGATAATTAAATTGTAATGATAATTCAATGGCAATGGTAAATTATTTGCAATGATAATTTAATTAAAATGATAGTTTAATTGCAATTATGATTTGATGGCAAGGATAATTTAGTGCAATGATAATTCAATGGCAATGATAATTCATTTGCAAATGATTTGCAAATATTCATTTGCAAATGATAATTAATTCAATAACAATAACTATTTATTGGCAATGATAAATTTAAGACGATAATAATTCAATTGCAATGATATTTCAATGGCAATGATAAGTCAATGGAAATAATATTTATCAATGAAAATTATCATTCAATGAAAATTATCTTCAATGGCAATGATAATTTATCAATGAAAATTATCATTCAATGATAATTATCTTCAATGGCAATGATAATTTATCAATGAAAATTATCATTCAATGATAATTATCTTCAATGAAAATTATCATTCAATGGCAATGATGATCAATATCAATGATAATTCAATAGTCATGATATTTATCAATGAAAATTATCTTTCAATGTCAATTATCTTCAATGGCAATAATGATTCAATAGCAATTAATGATAAATCAATGAAAAATCAATTTTCTTACTGTTAGTTTGTTTGTACCCCTGGATTAGCTGAGAAAACGTAAAAATATTCTTAATTCCAAAGTATTCAGTCTATTGACATTACTAATAAACTAATATCTGCCTAGCAAAGACTGAACCTGCATTGTAAGTTAAAATAACAACATTCTTCCCCAACCATGATAATATATAAATATACAGATAATTCCTGGACAATCATTCAGCTTTTATATCATTAGAAAGTCATCAAAACTCTGGAAGCAAGACAATATCTGCAGAATATAGTGAAAGGGATAGTTGGAATGATATTTGAGATAAAACATTCACACCTTGTTTGACTTCTTGTTAAGTCATTATTAAAGGGACTCCACTGAGGTTTTTTGACATGACAGGACTGGAAGTACTTCATGGTCATGTGTCCGGATTGAAAAATGGCAAAGTCCATTTTTGATATTTAGCATGGTATGGTAAATAGCAATAATATTATCATTATTTTTAAAATTGATACAGAAAAACATAAGTTGATCCATTTGGCAAAATAACCAAAACTTAACCAACAACCCAATTGACATAATTAACTAAGACTGAATTTGACATTATTAACTAAGTGTTTATTTAGAAAATAACTTATCTGATTGCCTCTAAGTGGCTTTGAAAACCATCTGTACTAAATGTGTGAAAGTTTTTCATTAAGACAAACACTTAAATGGGATGAAGTTATTCCAATGGGTGTCCTGAAAGCTGTCAAGGAAGAAATGAAGCAAATTACAGCATCTGACAAGTTAAGTTTTTGTTCAATTCCTGCCATAATGCAGAAAATTCTTTTACAGAACTGAAATTTTCTTGGATTTAAGTGTTTGTTATCTTGGATTTTATTCATGAGACATCAACACTGTTAAGGTCATACAGTGACTTTCCAGGTTTATTAGTGAACGAAGACCTCATAGGTGGCGCCCTTCGTGCATTATTTAAGTCACAAGAAGGCACCCTTCCGTAAGCTAGCTGGATAGCTTCCTCACATAAAAGGAATCCCTGACAGGATTCAAACCTACAGAGGTGATTAGCAAGTGATTTGAAGTTGGCAACCTTAACCACTTGAGGAATTCAAAAATATCTTACAAAATATTTGTGGAATATACTTCAAAAACATTTTATCATAGTTTTTTTTTTTTTAATTCATGTCAAATTTAAGACATTTTTTTTGGGTCATATCTTGACTGTTAATCTCCCTAACTGACTTTCCTGGATAACTAACCAGTAAATTATAAATAATCAATTTCTCCAGAAGTGACCGGGGCACTACAAATTCAATTACTAATTTAATTTGATTACTTATTACTAATTTAATTTGAATTACTAATTTAATTTGATTTCTGAATCAGAAGTGATAAACAAATGAATATTAACCTCATTCAGAGATCAATTGCCAAGAAGAAATTTCACCTCATCCGAAAGATCGAACCAGGCTCTCTCCCTATTGAGCTAAGCTAAGCTAAGCGGACCTACTTATCATCATTATTTATCATGATATCTCTCTTAATAAAAGATATATTTACGTAATACCTTAGATCATTATTTTCTATTAACAGTCAATCTGATTATACAACATTTTCGTAAGAACATGGGAATAATTCATTGTTTTACGAACTACTATAGTTCTAAGTGCTTTACAATTTCCCCAAGAAAACATCACACAAACTACCATATATATTTCCTCTCCCCAAACAACCAGAGAAAAAAAAACAAAAAACACTCAAACAAAATGAAATAGTGAGACAATTTCTTGCCTGAAATTACTTTGTATATTGCAGGCATACCTCCATGGGGTAAATAGTGTTCTTGCCTATACATTCTGGGACCGTATGACGTCAAGCCAGCGTTTCACACTTATCTCTTATTTACCAATACACTGCACACACTAAATCAGAGATTGCCTGTGTTGATGTACATAGTAAAAGATATTTTCATGTTACCGTTATAGATGCTTCATTATGTTTGTTGTTGTTTTTTTTCTATTCATGTTATTGCCGCATCAAATATATACTCCTAACTTTGGTTTTTGATTGGTTGAAAAGATTTAAAAAATTTCTAATACAGTAAAGACTGTCTTAGCGACCCCCTGTATATAGCGACGTTCTGTCTTTAGTGACCATAGTTAGGTGCGCCGAACAGTATTTACTATATAAATGGTCTGTATGTAGCGACTCCCTGTCTAGTCCGTACAACGACCATGATTTAGTCACCCGTTACGGTATTTGAGCCGTGAACAGCGACTTTTGCAAGGGGAGCAAGGCTTGAACTAGGTGACGACTTTGGCGAAGAAGTCGCCTTCGGATCAGCGACTTTGCCTAAAACAAACTTCAAACTTAAGAGATTTTGAAGTCGCCCGATTTTTATAATTTTCCGTCATACTTATTTACGCCGCTAGGTCTGTTAACAATTTGTTTACCTCTCAATTACAACCAATTACCGTTAATCCGCTAATTAAGAACGCGTGTCAACATCAACAAAGTTAAATACACGCCGCAAGGCAAGAGTTCAATATGTTTATCTTTCTCATTACGTTTTCATGCGACTGACGAATCAGAACGCGCGTTGTATCTACGGCAGGTTGCATTGACCAATCGGCGACACGCTAATACACTGTGGCTGTTTGTTGACAATTACACAAAATGGCGACAGATTCAATAAATTTCGCCGATAGAATGATTAAAGACACCTGCATGTACATAAATGCTGCGGTGTTTTGGCGAGTAAAGATAAACAATGCCAAACGTCTCAAAGGTGAGGTTATGTTTGAAACCTCGATTGTTAATTTTTTCGGAGCACTTATCTGTAGAAATTATGTGAAGATTTGTATCTAATGTTTTATTAATACATTGAACTCCGTAAAGTTAACAGGCTGATTATACAAAATTAAATGTCTCTACAGTAACATCTCATTAGTAAAATTGAAATTAAACATTTTTTTACAAACAGATTTATCAATATAAATTACATTTTCATGAATATGTAACTTTTAAATAATAATGTTATGGTGTAGTTTATAATCTTAACCAATTATACATGCAATTTTAATACTCTCTTGTTTTTTATAAATGATATTTGGTATGTTAGATATCAATAAAAATATAATTAAACCCTTAGTATGGTACTATCCTGCTTTTCAACATAATATTGGTATGATATGTTCATATATCCGAATAATGTAGAGACTGTCCACAGTGACTCCCTGTCTATAATGACCTTTTTTCTTTTCTCCCATCGAAGGTCACTGTAAACAGTCTTTACTGTAGAATTTAATAGTTTTAAACATTATTTATTCAAAGATGATTGTAAAACAAAACGTACAACTTATTTGAACTACCCTGACTAGGACTGTTTTCATAGAACAGGGATGCTTCAACGCAGTCTTAGGTACACCCGAATCCCTTTGCAGCTAATTGAATGCTCTCCGTTACTACGATAGTGGAATATTCGAACGATTCGAGGGAGAGTAAGTCTAAGGATATACAGCAGGACAGCATTATCAATGGGATGGGTTGACAGGGACAAATCTATATGCCCCTTCCCCATCCCTGTAATCCATTATTAGTGGGGGCATAAAAATTAAAGGAAGCAAATACTACAATTATCCGAATATTAACATTAATTTTGATTGTTTGTTTGTTTCATTTTACGCCTTTTCCCAACAGTATTTCAGTCAAATAGGTGGGTAGTTTCCTAATCATCATTCCTGGAGAGTTACACCAGTACTAGACTACCTTCCTCTGTGCTAAACTAACAAAGCATCTGGATTAGAAGTCATCCACTCTAACCCCTCGACTATGGAGGCGGTTATATAATAACATATTTCAGGTAATTTTGAATTTTTGTTTTTGATCAACCCTCGTGTTTACCTTTGAGCACTTGGAAAATGTAAAATTTTAGTATATGATATACCCCCAATTAACAACAATAAGCTAGTAAATGGGAAGAGTGCCTACTAAAAAGTCCTGAATAATTCAAGAATATGGGACCATGTGAGGTAAAATTATCACCATGTTTTCAAGTACAATGTACCTAAATTGCCCCAATAAAACTATGTAATAAACAGCTTACATTTACATTATTGGATAAATTTAGTCATATAGCTTGAATTATATACCAATATATAATGTATAACAACTGAAGTATACCCTTGTCAATATAAGCACTCAGAAAAGTGCAATATTTTTATACACACTACAATTGAAACAATTTCACAGAAAAGTGATAATATTTAACATTTTTACAAACTTGAATATTCCATAGAAAAGCGATAATATTTAACATTTTTACAAACTTGAATATTCTATAGAAAAGTGATGATATTTAACATTTTTACAAACTTGAATATTCCATAGAAAAGTGATAATATTTAATATTTTTACAAACTTGAGTATTCCTTAGAAAAGTGATAATATTTATCTATGTTTGCATGGTCTCCATGATGTCATTGCTTTTCTACCAGGGGTTTTCACTGCCTTGAAAATACAGTCAAACTTACTCAAAACCAACCTGTCAACAGCATAGACTCTAGTCAGACTTCCTGGATGTCAATGCTGCAGTTAAAGCTCTAAAGAATACTGGTGCTTCAGGGCCTGTCAGTATTGTACAGAATGCATTTCAGACATAAACACCAAGTTATCTATCAATACTTACAGTTAATCCTATACAGATAAGTTTAAACATTTTCAAAAATTCTCCCAGGCATCAGAGAATCTTCCAGCCCTGACAGAAATCTTTTATCAAAACAAATTCAATGGCCTGTTCTCAACATCTGTTTGAAAAAACAAATTTCGAGATAAAAAAAGCCTTTTAAAAAGATCATTCTTTATCTTGCTATTACCTCTCATCAGCAGACGTCAGTAACTGATTGATCTAAACATCTTGAAAATGTACAATGTCTAACCATTCTCACTGTAAGCTTTTTTTTTTTTATACATATATTTGTGTATTTCAAGACAAATCTTTTTTTTATTGTATGAATTCCATAATCCAAATTAGGTTTATTGAAATAATAATGTAACTGAAAAGAACATTATGCATAAATAATCTAAATAAAATCATGTAATTTTATATACATGTAACTGATGCTGTATTACTTGCATTTATTCAGGTACCAGCATGGAAACCTGAGCTAAGTCGAGACATCAACTATCTGAATGCTAACTGTTGACTGCTTCCTCGCAATTATTGATAAAATAGAAAAGTTTCCAAACAATAGCCCTGAGAGACAAATGGGTCAATGTCAACAAACTTACCAACTTGACTATACACGATACCCTACAATATGTATTAACCGAAGAACCCAGGTGGGATAAAGCCTGAACAACCAAAGAGCCAAGATGTGATAAAGCCAGTAACAACCAAAGAGCCCATGTGTGATAAAGCCTTTAACAACCAAAGAGCCCAGGTGTGATAGCCAGTAACAACTAAAGAGCCCAGGTGCGATAAAGCTTGTAACAACCAAAGAACCCAGATGCAATAAGGCCAGTAACAACCAAAGAACCCAGATGTGATAAAGCCAGTAACAACCAAAGAGCCCAGATGTAATAAAGCCAGTAACAACCAAAGAACCCAGATGCGATAAAGCCTGTAACAACCAAAGAGACAAGATGTGATAAAGCCAGTAACAACCAAAGAGCCAAAGTGTGATAAAGCCAGTAACAACCAAAGAACCCAGGTGCAATCAAGCCAGTAACAACCAAAGTGCCCAGATGTAATAAAGCCAGTAACAACCAAAGAGCCCAGATGTGATAAAGCCAGTAACAACCAAAGAACCCAGATGTGATAAAGCCTGTAACAACCAAAGAGACAAGATGTGATAAAGCCAGTAACAACCAAAGAGCCAAAGTGTGATAAAGCAGTAACAACCAAAGAAACCAGGTGCAATCAAGCCAGTAACAACCAAAGTGCCCATGTGTGATAAAGCCAGTAAAAACTGTGATAAAGCCAGTAGCAACCAAAGAACCCAGGTGCAATAAAGCCAGTAACAACCAAAGAGCCCAGGTGTGATAAAGTCAGTAACAACCAAAGAGCCCAGGTGTGATAAAGCCAGTAACAACCAAAGAGCCCAGGTGGGATACAGAGCCCAGGTGGGATAAAGTCAGTAACAATCAAAGAGTACAGGTGTGATAAAGCCAGTAACAACCAAAGAGCCCAGGTGGGATAAAGTCGGTAACAACCAAAGAGCCCAGATGCCATAAAGCCAGTAACAACCAAAGAGCCCATGTGTGGTAAAGCCAGTAACAACCAAAGAACCCAGATGTGATAAAGCCTGTAACAACCAAAGAGCCCAGGT